>NW_005362534.1:195475-204566 GCF_000412655.1 Myotis brandtii
CATACTAGACTAATGGGAGGCAGCAGTGTGCCATAATTAAGAGCATGAACTCTGAAGGCAGAAAGATCTAGTTTGAATTCTGTCTCTGCCACTTATTCATGTTGAAACTTTCATTCATTCATTCAAAAATAACTATTATGTAGCACTGAGAATAAAAGAGAGATAAAGTCTTTCCTTCATGAACTCACATGTTAATAGAAACTTAATCTTTCTTAAAGTCTTCACTTTCTCACCTGTAAAGTGGAGATAATAATACCTGCCCCTCAGTGTTTCCATGAGGATTATTGTTTTGTTAAATGAGATGATGTATATGAAATGCTTAAATGTATAATCTCTCAAAAATGGCAATTATCATCATCACATAAGTCAATGGTTCTCAACCTTCTGGCCCTTTAAATACAGTTCCTCATGTTGTGACCCAACCATAAAATTATTTTCGTTGCTACTTCATAACTGTAATGTTGCTACTGTTATGAATCGTAATGTAAATATCTGATATGCAGGATGGTCTTAGGCGACCCCTGTGAAAGGGTCGTTTGACCGCCAAAGGGGTCTCAACCCACAGGTTGAGAACCGCTGACATAAGTTTTGCCTTTTTTCACTGAATTTTATGTCATAGTTTGCCCATGTCATAAAAAAACCCCATTTTTGAGGTCACTGTGGGGGGGGGGGGGTTCCTGCAACACTAGTGGGAATACAGATGCTTGCTTTCTGCAAGTAACAGCCTTTAGAACTCCAGCAACCCCAGCAGCACAGCCCTTGTGGGTTCAGAGGAAGCCCATTTGCCCTTTTGCTTTCCAGCCTGAGGAGTGGTAGGACTTCCTGAATCAGTAATCTTTGGATAACCTCATCTTCCCCCTTTCACTTCTTCAGCCCTTCCACCTCTTTTGTAAGCAGCTCCTTCCAGTGAGTTCTCGCTTCATTTGTGTATCCCCACTGTGATAATAAGTACATATTTTCTATATTGTAGGCTCTCATTAATCCTCACGCTAACCTGGCCATTTGTTAGCAATTCTCATGAAAAAAGCTTCATATGCGAAAGACTAACAAAAATTGTTTCAAGGGAAATAGTTGGATTATTGGCAGATGTCAATGGTTGCAAAATCTCTATCTCTTACTGATATAGTCATACAGTTGCTCTCTTGATTTTGGAAGCCAGTGTCTGCAGATTCACATAGCTTTTGTCTTATGTACTAAATCAGTCATCTATGGCTGCATAATAAACTACTTCCAAATACAGTGGCTTCCAATTACTTACTTTGATCAAGAATCTCAATTTGAGCAGGGCTTGGGAAGGACTGGTTCTCTCTGTTCCAGGTGGCATCAGCCCTTTTAGAGCTGGAGGGTATACTCCCCAACATGATTCACTCCCACACATGGTTCTTGGTTCCTCTTCATGGTGACCTCTCTATAGGGTGGCTTGGCCTTCCTCACAACAAAATGACTGGGTAAGAACAATGAGCATCCCCCCAAAACCATGCAGAAGCTATATTGCCTTTTATGACTTAGCCTTGAAAATCACACAATATCACTTTCACCATATTCACAAGTCAGCCCAGATTCAAGGGGGTGGGGTGGGGGGACATAGATCCCCATGTCTGGTTGGGAGAAGTATCAAAGTCACATTGTGAGAACGTGGGATGAGAAGTATTGTAGTGGCCATCTTTGGAAAATACAGTTTGTCATAGAGATTATTTATGATCCTTCTTCAACCCCCCAATATCCCAAGTGTAAAGATTTAAAAAATATATATGTTTTTATTGATTTCAAAGAGAGGAAGGGAGGAGAGAGAGAAACATCAGTGATCAGAATCATTGATCAGCTGCCTCCTGCATGCCCCCTATTGGGGATTGAGCCAGCAACCTGGGCATCTGCCCTGACCAGTAATCCAACCATGACCTTTTGGTTCATAGGTTGATTCCCAATCATTGAGCCACACTGGCTGGGCTGGGTGTAAAGATTTTTCAAAATTTGTCTTTATGATCATTTTTTTTTTGGCCAACCATCTCCTCTAAAATTGGTAACTATTATATCTCAGCAGCTAACATTCCTTAAAATAATTTATGTGTGGAAGATTTTCCTTCTAGTACACTGAAGGCATCAACTGAGCTTTTTTTTTTAATCCTCACCCGAGGATATTTTTTCTATTGATTTATTTTAGAGAAAGTGGAGGGGAAGGAGAAGGAGAGGGGAGAGAGAAACATCTGTCATCGATTGGTTGCCTCCCACATTGAGCCTTGAACCTGCAACCGAGTACACACTCTTGAGTGGAATCGAACCCGTGGGCCTTCAGTCCTTGGTCCGACGCTCTAACCATTGAGAAAACAGCTAGGACTAAAATAAATTTTTGACCAGCTTTACAGATAAAAATCCAATGTGGCTTCCAACATACTTAAGGAAATTAAAAGGTACGATGTTTATTTTATTCATTCATCAGCCTTTTTTACTACCAAGGGACACGATTATTCAATTTAAAATGTGTAAGTTTTTATTACATTCTTTTTAAAAATTCTTTATTGTTTAAAATATTACATGAGTCTCCTTCCCCCCCCCCATTGACCTCTCCCCCACCACCTCTCCCCTAAGCACAAGCCCTCACAAGATCTCTTACATTCTTAAGTGAAGACAAATATTTGATCTGAAGCACATTAAATAATATGCATCACAGAGCACAATCTGTGCATTTTGTTTCTCTAGTAACTTCTCCACCAAATTCTCATAGATTTCATTTTTAATATGACAAAAGATAAATCCACCTGATTTCATATATTTATCAAATACAATTTTTACAAGTTGGACTGAAATAAGAAAAAAAAAGAAAACCATGTTCACATTTTAAAAATAGAACTCAAAACATGCTATTTTGTGTACTGATGACTGCAAGTTACTTTGAAGTATAAAAAAACAAGATGGATTGATGGATGGTTAGAGGGAGGGAGGGAGGGATGAAGAAAATAGACTAAAATGTTAATTGTAGAATTTGGGTGGTGGGTATATATAGATATTCACTGTGCAGTTCTTTAAACTTTTAGTACTTTGAAAATTTTGATTAAAAATGTCAGGGAAAATGCTACTTTGATAGAAATATATATGTCGCTTTATGATTTCAGATTTTCATATAAGGTCATGACCAAATCATTGCTAGCCAGCCTCAGTATTCCAACTTTAACTAGGAGCAAGCACAAATCCACACACACACACACACACACACACACACATACACACACACACACACACACATACACATACACATACACACACAACATAAATCATAAACTTGCATTGCCATAATAATTCCAAAATAGAGATACTTATTATTCTACACATGTCTGTACAAGCAACCAATCAATGTGTCTCTCTCACTTCGATGTTTCTCTCTCTCTGTCTCTCCCCCTTCCTTCCACTCTATCTAAAAATCAATGGAAAGAATATCCTCGGGTGAGGATTAACAACAACAACAAAATTTCTCTTAGAGAAATGAAATCAAGACTCAAGGCAATTTTGCAGGTGGATCAGGTTCACGCCACAGCTTCCATACCTTTTTATTCCAACCCACCTCCTCCAATGGTATAGCCTCAATTTACCTAGTCACTTTGTGTTCATCTTTCTTGTGCTTTTTAAACAATGTATATTCTTTAGGTAATTATCTGAGTCATTAATTTTCCTCTATTGTGTATCAACACAGCACAAAATAATGTGGGAACTCATTGATCAGTTCATCGATTCATTAACTCTTTCAACAAATACTTATTGAGAGTCAGGTTCTGTGCTAGGCATTGGGAAAACAAAAATGAATAAAGACATAATTTTTATTTTCAATGCAAAGTGATTAATATGGTGCATTGATTAATATAGATGACAAACCTGGATAACTGAGGTCTATTAGAAGATTTTTCCCACTCTTCCAATGACAGTAGCTATTGCTCTTTACCCAATCTCTACTTTACGTTGTACAGACACCAAATAGGAGCAAACACAGAAGACGAATGTTATGCTAATGACTCATTGTTATATTAGAATATTTTAAAAGAGCAAGAATTATTTTATGGGTTTGAGAACAATCAAGATCAATGTGTTTTCCACTATGTGTGTTTTTATATAACTAGCCCAGAATTCCAAGGAGCCTTATAAGTAGTCTGTAAAATTGTATCGAATCAGGTCTGAATTAAACCTAGAAAATGAGAGCTACAGCCATGTTATTACTTTTTAGTACTTAGACTCTATGAATTCATTTGTTTCCTTTACAAATTAAATGCTGCGTGTGTTTTTAATTTTTCTATTTTTAATTAAAATCTTGAGATAATATACATTATATGCTATATCTCAGTCTATGCATATTTTCAAGGGAAGAGCATCATTTGGGGGTCATTTAAAATTTTCAAAACCCTTTGAGGGAAGGATATTAGTAAGGTGCTTATCTAGTCGCCTCACACTTGAGCTAAACAAGTAAGCAAAGGACAAAAATGAAATTGGACAATAGTGCTGCTTCACTCCTATACCTTCATGCACATCGTTAGCATCAATTCTCATAAGAAGATAGTAACTGTACTTTAATGGCTTTGAAAGGGAGAAAAAAGTCTTCCTTGCAGAGCTGTTATGGGAATAAATGAGGCTGTGTAAGGAAAGTTCCTGGCACATAGCACTATTGCATAAATGGTTTCTATTGCTGGACGGTATACCTTAACGGTTAAGGATTGAGCTTCTGGAGTCAGTCACCTGGGTCTGCATCCTGGTTCCACCGCCTACTGCCTGGGTAAGCTTGAGTAACTAACTACAACCTTGTATGTATAATGGAGATAGAATCCACTTGCATTAATTACCCATTGCTGCATAATAAATTACCCCAAACTTAGTGGTGTAAACCAATAAACTTTTGTTATCCCATAGTTTCTGTGGGCCATAAGTTCAAGAGTGGCTTAGTTGGGTGGTTCTGGCTCAGGATCTCTCATGAGATTGCATTCAGGATGTCAGCCAGAGCTGTTGTCACCTGAAGGCTTGACTAGGGCTGAAGGATCTGCTTCTAGGATGGTGAACTAACATGGCAGTGGACAGTTCCCTGCTGGTTGTTGACAGGATGCTTCAGTTCCTCACCCCCTGATCTCTCCATAGGGTGTCTTCAGAGTATCCTCACAACATGTAGCTGGCTTCTCCCATAGTTTGTGAGAGAGAGAGCAAGAAGGAAGCCATCACACTTTGTAAGACCTAGTCTCATGTCATGACCGCCTATGACCATCACTTCTGCCATATTTTATTTGTTAGAAGTGAGTCACTAAGTGTAGCCCACACTGAAGGGGAGGAGATTTTAGCTATCTTTTGAAAGGAGGAGGAGGGAGAAAATTTTGTGGTGATATCTTAAAACCACTACATGACTTCCTAGGGGTATTGCAAGGATTAAATGCAAAATGTTCAGCATCATGCCAGGAACACAGTAAGCACTCAACAAATGTTGATTAATACTGTTTCTAAAGAAAAATCAATAGACTGCTGTTTAACTAGGGAAATTTGTTTCATCTGGATTAAGACATTAGCACATGAAAAATTAATTTATTGGCATTTAAAAATTATGTAGAATTATGAAGGTTCATTTGAAACAGGTATCTGAAGCAACACGTATTTTTGACATATTCCCTGGCTTTAAACCTCTTTCATAATTTATTGTGTTGGGGAGGAAGAAGAACTGGATGTTAGTATTGCCTTTATACCTAAAATCATCAGGTCAGTGTGTACAGAACTATTAAATTATTTAGGCCAGATGGAAAGATGCTAGAATTACCCTCCATTATGTGCCCCGATTCTCGCTGTTATTTTCCTGCTGTTATCTATAAAATTAGCTGGCTCACTTATTACAAAGCCAAAGACAGCACATCTCCATTATCTTATTAGATATTCCTCTTGAAATAAAAAGCCCTTGTACATCAGTAACAGCATCCATTAGCACTGCCACATTCCAGCTCCCTGGATACCGCTGATCTCAGATGATCTGGGTATACTAGACTAAGGTAGACCAGAGAGTCCACAGCCACCCTGGTGGATTGAAAATGGTCATTTCAGGTGCCTTGAGTCACAAGCCTGGCAGATGATGATGGTGGAAAGGGTGGTAGTAGGAGGGGATGGAATTTAGTCAAACACAACATTTGAGTTTTAAACTGCTTTGATTTTTAATATTTGAAGAAGACCTAAGAGTTGTTAAAACTGTCCAAGATGTGAAGGGACATGAAAGGCAAATTTGCCATAAAAATATGGTTCAAAGTAGTGAATGAAGAAAAAAAAACTGCTTCAGTTTATAGTCCATGGAACTGAGCCTGCTCAATAACAGCTAACCCTTGTAAAGTCCTTACCATGGGCTAGGTACTCTGCTAAGCATTTCAAAAATAGTCACTCATCTAGACCTATGAGGTGAGCACTGTTATTATCACCATTTTACAGAGGAGCAATTGAACAATTTCCCAAAGGACATAACTAGAGGTGGCATTTGAATGTGGGTGATCTGGCTCCTGAGTCTATGGTTGTAACCACTAAGCCAGTGATGGCGAACCTATGACACGCATGTCAGAGGTGACACGCGAACTCATTTTTTTGGTTGATTTTTCTTTGTCAAATGGCATTTAAATATATAAAATAAATATCAAAAATATAAGTCTTTGTTTTACTATGGTTGCAAATATCAAAAAAATTTCTATATGTGACACGGCACCAGAGTTAAGTTAGGGTTTTTCAAAATGCTGATACGCCGAGCTCAAAAGGTTTGCCATCACTGCACTAAGCTATACTGCCTTACCAACCATCCACTTTCATATGGCATTTTATTCTGGTGTGGTTTTCCCTTTTGGGTCTTTTGAGGCTGACATTTCTGTTCTTTCTACCCTATTTGTGGTTAAACTTAGTGCCTGGAGGACAGGGATAGAGGTTTTAATAGTTTAAAATGACTTAAATTATTAAATGGATTTAATATTTCTCAAATGACATTTTCCCAAATGGTATGAACTTTAATAAAAACATGTGAGATCTGACAATCTGATTTAAACTCTGAGAAGGGCCAAGGAATAACTAATGCTCACCTTTTTTCTACAAACACTGTAAATTTACACAATGATTTGATTCTTAAGCTTTTCTTCTAGATATCTTGATTGCATTTTGAGGTCTCGGCCCAGATGGGCATTGCATAAATGCTTTTTGCCATTGCTTAGAAGGCTTATTTAATTTTCTAGACTTGTCCCACATATATTCAGGATAAAAATGTCATACATCTTGATGTCCACCTGTTTATTTATCATTGGACCTCCTATGAGTAGAATGCATGGGCTCTGACATCTGTAGCAGGATGCTTTTGAGGCATCTAATAGAAACTGACTCAAAATGTTTTAAACCAAGGAAAAGGCAGAATTTGTTTAAGCAACTCAGCGATGTAATCATGAACCCAGCTTGTTTTTTTTCTTTCTACTTTTCAACTCTGCCTTACTGAGTGTATAGACTTTGACCTAAGGCTGCTTTTCCTCCTAGTCATAAAAAAGCTGCCAGTGGCAGCCAGGGTACTTGCTTCCTTTTTCATCTAACCGGATAGACAGGGAAAACCTCTCTCTCAAACCATAGGATATTAAGTCCTTCCTTTGTCTAATTGGGCCACACATAGAGTAACTAAGACTAATCAGCACTTGCCACTCTGGAAGTGTGAACACAGTTTTAGCTTTACTAGAAGGAAGAAGGAGCAAATAGATGGTGGGGAGGCTCTGAAATTGTTTCTTCATCAAGAAAATTGTGACCGAACAAAGAATTTTGCAGAAAATCATGACTTTCGCAATAATGTACGTAGGGTTGCCAGAACTAGCATATAAAAATAGAGGATGCCCAGTGAAATTTGAATTTCAGATAAACAGCAAATAATTTTTTATTATAAGTATGTGCACCTCTTTATACAAACACTAGAAATTTACACATTCATTTGGGTCTTAAGCTTTTCTCCTAGATCCTGATTGCATTATGAGATCGGAACCTAGAGGGGTATTTCAAAAAAATATTTTTTGCAATGATTAGAAAGCATTTTTAGTCTTCTACCCTTCTCCCACATGTATCCAGGATAAAAACACATACTTATACTAAAAATTTTATTCATTGTTTATCTGAAATTCAAATTTAATGGGCTTCCTGTATTTTATCTGGCAACACTAAACGTAAGTAACATTCTTGACACATAGTAGGCATTCATTCAGTGGAATTAGTGTTCCTCCTACATAAGAAAAGAGCTCAGTTAAATGGCAGCACAGTACTTCTTATCTTTTACTAACCTTCTAGAAAAGATATAATTTTGATCAAAATTGCAGTTAACTGACCTGGATGTGGCTCCAAGAAACTCTTCACTGCTATTCAAAGCCAAAATAAAACATACATCCCTAAGTAGAAGGTTATATTTGTGTATCAGGGATGGCATATTATAAAGCATCTAATATTACCACATAAAACTTAATTGGACCTCTATCAATGAGTATTCGGTTATTGGTTTTTCCTTAACTTGTTCTGATTCTATACAGATAAACCATTCTTCATTTTACATACAGGGATGAAAATGGAGTGATTGCCTCAGGAATTCTGGCTCCATGTGGGTGAAGCTTGAGGTCACAGCACCTTTACTTTGCATCTGGAGGAGGCAGGAGACTTTGAAAAGCTCTGCTGCTGCCTCTGACTCCATTTTCCCTCACTGCTAATTCACTGTTCCTACCTGTAAAATTTTCCAATATGCTTCCTGAAAAGCTGAGGAGAAAGCAGGCACCTTTATTTCCTCATCAAATATTCACCATGTTATGAAAAAGAAAACCCTCTTGGCTTGGTGCAGAGTGGCCAAACCCAGCATATTGTTACATATTGTCACCAGATTCATGACAGGAATAGATTAAGTGAATTTTATTCAAGATATCTATTTCCCATTACAATACAGTACTGCATATTTCTAATTTGGTGGTTGCTATGACCTCATATATTGCTTGTATTCTGTGCTTTTCTGAAAAAACAAACAACACAACAACACACAAACTATTTTTCTTCTTTGCTTTTTAAAGTGGAATTTATTATGCAGCTTTACATAAATTTGCCCCTGATG
>NW_005362534.1:204785-205467 GCF_000412655.1 Myotis brandtii
CTTCCTGCTGTAGTTTGACAGTCTGTTCGAGGCAACTCTGCCTCTGAAACCCCTGATGTCTTTTAAAAATTATTAATTTTCAAAAAGTGGCATTGGAAATGTATCTCCTTCCATTTCATCACCTCTTCATCCTCATTGGAAACCTGATCCATGGTAGGTATTAAGATCTTTACATCTCTACTGGCTGGGCGATGACTTCATTGCTTTCATGCCAGCTGGGGAATCTTGTGTGGTGGAGCATTGGACCGAAGCGGAGCTGTGGGTTGCTGCTGCTGCTGCAACAACAGCCCTTTGCATGCATCCAGCTGCTGTGTAAGAAATCCTCAGGTTACTCGTTTTTTGCTCCTAATTCACCCGAGGGATCACAGGCTGATGGATGAGTGTATGTGTGAATGTGTGTGTGTGTGTGTGTGTGTGTGTGTGCGTGTGGACCCGTCGCTGCAACAGTTGGACAACAGCAGCAATGGACTTCGATATTATTTTAAACCAACGACAGGGATAAACCGTCTTTTATCCTTTATTTTCAAGCAGTGCCTCGGTTCCCGCTGCAAATGTGCTGTCCCCATCTTCCCGGACCCCCGTCCCCCCACACGTGTCCCTCCGGAGGGAGGCCAGGATAGCTGCGTTGCAGGCAGGATTCCCCTTTTTTTCCGCAGTGACAGGCGGATTCCCGGGCCTCCTC
>NW_005362534.1:205886-206116 GCF_000412655.1 Myotis brandtii
AAGTAGGCGAGGACTGAGGCGGGACCTGGCTGGGTCTGAGGAGCTTCCCCATTTGCCCGAATGGACGGCTGGGGCGGGGCAGTTAGCAAATTAGGCTGCGCGTTCGCTACTGCGAGAGGGCGGGGCTGGAGGTTTCGATTAGTTGTCGCTGCCGCTGGGGAAGGTAAAGCGGCGCCTGTGGCCTCAGGAGCTCTTGGGTCTCCGGCTGGAGGTGGGGGACTTGCCGGGTG
>NW_005362534.1:206453-207551 GCF_000412655.1 Myotis brandtii
GGGACCCGCTGACCTTGGCTGCCCGAAAGGGTGGGCGAGAGACCCACCGCCTGCCCCGCGTCTCCTCTAGCCTCCCCCGAACAAGTTTCACGCGTTGCTATGAAGTTCACGACTGGCATACTGGGTTGGGGGGGGGGAGCAAAATTGGCCCTTTCCCAGATCTTCGTACCCTTTGTACCCTCATAGAAATTAAATGCTGGGGTTTGGAATAATCTCCCAGAACGAACAGGTCCTGCTCGCATTGACTCGTCTTGTGCCCACGTTGGGGGAAAAAATAACCTGAACATATTTCAGTGTAAAGGCAGATCTTCCTTGAGCGTTTTGTTTTTCGCTTCACTTGAGTGTTAAAGCACAGATGCCGGCATAAGAAAAACCTAAGCCTAGTATCTTAGATTAGACGGACGCTGTGATATTTAAGCAGTTGCAGCTCAGTGTTCTGTTTAACACAATCTATTTTAATTGGCTGAAATGTAAGCTGATTTTGGAAAGTCTCGCAGACACAGAATAATTTCTTTCCGTGCATCTGAATTAGGTTTGTTGGGACGTAATGGTTATGTAGTTAATGTGAAAGCTTACACATATTAATTTGTTTGAGAGCATTTGACTGAAGCAGGAGACATAAATATGTATAGAATAGGGTTCTCGTTTTAGGTAACATCTGCTGGAACATTTCCAGCTTGTTCCTTTCTTGCTGTAGGGTTACAAAAAAGGCATCTTTACCGAGGCAATTCGGAACTATATGTGAATGACATTTAGATGTAAATTTGTTTTTAATTCCTTTAAAGGTTTTAAAATTTATTCATAAAATGTGAAGAAGGTATGTTTACTTGTTTCTATGTTTAGTGTTGAAGGGGGGTAGTATAATCTTATATTTAACAACCCAATTAGAGTTTGTTAATAATACATGTTTAAAAGGTGTGTGCCTTTTTGGGAACATGATCGTTGAGTACCTTAGCAATCCTTTTAATTTCTTTATTAAAAGTACTATTTTAGGTTTGAGCATTTTTGGCGTTGACACTGGAACAGGAGTAAGGAAGCCTGCAGCAGTATTACCAGTTTGACACCACCAGTGGGTGTTTCTGTTGACAAATGTAGAGA
>NW_005362534.1:207562-226396 GCF_000412655.1 Myotis brandtii
GGGTTGGGGGGTGGGGGAGAGGTTGGAGGGGTGGAGGATGAAGGGGGAAGGAGCTAGAAGAGAGAAGCTGTAGAACTAAAGATGCCAGTACAGTGTGTATGCTGAGCGTTTCGCAAGTACAAGGAAACCTAATTAGGGTAAAAAAAAAATCAGTTTGGATGTATTAAATAATAGAACTCCAAAAGATGCATACTAAATAAAGTTAATCATTCCAAGAGTGTTAAATAATCGACCATTTCAAAGGAGTTGGAGGGTCTTCAGTTGACAGGAGCATCAAATCCCTTTGAATTGTTTTGTCTTTTTTAACATAATGCAATGATTAATTTGATATGATTAATTTGATATATATATGTTTAATATTTTAAGTTTGCTTATTTAGTATGTTTCCTAAACCCAATTGTTTTAAAAATAAAACTAGAAATAAGCATTCTTTCTCCAGAGAGGATTTCTTTTTATTCCTGCTCAGATTTATAATTTATTCATGATTTAGTGGTTTGGGGTAGGGATTTTTTTACCCCTTTATCTCAGGTTTTTGATTTTTACTTATTCAAGTTCCCTGGGCTAAATCTGCCATTATTTTCATTGTAATTTTCTTGGAGTTATTTAAACCAGAGTGTGGCATCTACAGTGTGCCCTAGGGTTCTTAAAGAAAAGGCTCCCATTGAGGGAAATTGCCGGGCCATCTCGCATAGATGAGTAATAGAAGGTTGACTGGTTTCGAATCAGATGTATTCTGTTCTAAATATGCTGCATGGGGCTAAGGCAGTCTCATTTAATGAGAACCAAATTTTGTGTGGTATTTCTATTTTGAAGGTGCGGTATTGTTACATTACAAACTGAAATACAGAGGTGGAGAAATTACTTCAAGTATGCTTTTACCCCCCAACCCTTGCTTCACCACTGTGTCCAAGAATCTGTGAGAGACTTTCAACAATAGTTGCATTGTTGGAAATGACAGTGGCTTCTGTTGCAGGAATTTAACCTTTCATTATGATTTATGTTTCAATTTACTTCGTGATAGAAAATTCAGTTATATTTGAGAATATGACTGTAGGAAATTTTAAGAAAGTGAGTAGAGAAAATAAGCCTCTTCACTGTGTCTGTTGAAAATATCTTTTCTCCCTTCCATTTTAATAACTTTGGTGATTATCTGCTTTATTTCTTCTAGCTATTAGAAGGTGTGCTGATTTAGTACTTTATTTTTGACAGTGCAGGGATATGACTTTTTTATGTAATGAACTGATGTCAAATAATAGCAGAAGGTATTTAAGAACAAATGAATTCACATGCATAGATCCAAAATGCGAGGGAAATCCTTTAGGTAACCCTTAACTTTGGTACAGGAACAGCAACATTTGAAGTTACTATTAAGTTGCTTTTTAAGTAGAAAAGGCTGTTTCCTCAGGATTTTATAATTTTAGATTATAAAGTTTTAATTTTTTGGGGCAGTATCAAATTTCTTGGTAGAAGAGGAGAGTCTCAAAGGTTCTTCATCATCTGATGATGGTGTCAGTGGAACACATATTTCAATGTATGAAAATAATGCAATTGAAAGACTACATTTGAACTTTTCATTTGGGAAGCTTTTCCAATTTACTTTCAATCTTAACCTCAATGTTAGAATTTTTTATTGGTGATGCATCACTTTAGTGTTTGAATTCAAATTCTTGATAGTTTTTAGACTTTTCTTTATATAGAGCAGTGCATGAATGACTGGATTACACAAAGGTCTGGCCTCATTTCTCATTCGAGTTTGTACACTTCTTAATACTGAGATCTGTTGTTGGGTATGGAAGCTGCGAGTGAGGACCTTCTACTTGAAGAGCCTTATAACATTTAGACAATTCAGATTTGGGTATTAAAATAAATTTATTTATTAGATTAAAAGTACCTAGCCCATTTAGGTCTCTGAAATTGTCATTTTGAATTATGCCCTTTATGTATTTAGAAATATTTGTGCTTAAGATAGTACTAATTAGGGTCAAGTTTTGGGTATGGTCTCTCTTTTGGGCAGTCTTTGTAATAATTAAGTTATAATATTCTATTTATTGAGCCTTACTGAATACCAGATACTGTGGCAGATAATTTATTTGCGTGAATATATGAGTGTACGTGAATTCTCACGTCTCTTATCTTTTATTTCCTGTATGTACTTGACCAAATGGGCTCAGAGAGAGAAAATAATTTGCCAGATTACCCAGCTAGTCATCATCAGAGGCAAAACTTCCATCCAAACCGGTTTGACTTGAACCTGTGCTCTTCAAAACCATGCTTTCTGCTTCTCTTTAGAATCTGATTCCACTCCTGGGGTGGCACTAAAGATATCAATATGCTTTCTGGAGTTCACAGGCTACATTGGCCAGACCACCTAACCTTTAATCACATGAGAGGCTGGACTCAGATCCATCAGTAGTGCTGGATAGGACAACTGGAAGTGCAGACTTTTCTAACAGGGTCATTAGTTCTGTTTCTTCAAAAATGAAGGTTATACCAAATTATTTGCACCCAACATGAGTAGCTGTTTCTAGTTAACCACTTGGTATTTCATGTTTCTGCATGTTCCATTACACTTTTGACTGACTTTGATTATATTTGCTACACTAATAAAGGCTATGCAGATGTCTTTTATTTTTTTGAAATATGTTTTTGTTGATTTTTAGAGAGAGAGGAAGGGAAAGGAATAAAGAGATAGAAACATTGATGAGAGAGGAGCATCATCAATCGGTGCCTCCAGCAGGATCCCTACTGGGGATCGAGCCTGCAACGCTGATATGTGCCCTGACCAGGAATCCAACCAGCGACTTCTTGGTTCCTGGGTCAGTGCTCAACTACTGAGCAACACCAGCCAGGCTATGAAGATATTTCTTGAATTCAATTTTGTGGTTTGATGTATTCTTGAAGTAAAATGGCAGTCATTACAAGTTGCAGATGGTATCTCTTCTGTAAATGTAATGACCTACCACTAGTAAGTGAAGTAAAATCTAGCGGTGAAGTCTGCAGAGATACATTATTGTTCCTTAATGCAAAGAAGTTGGACTCTGACAAAATTTTTTTTACTTGAGAGTAGAATTTTCTATTACTTAAAGTCTCTTGTGATTGTGTGTGTGTGTACGTATGTATGTATGTATGTGTTTAAACAAGACCCATCACTAAGAGAGCTAAACAGTTGCTTAGCCCAAAGGAACACACAGAGATCCATGTTAGGGAGGAAAAGGACTTAATTTCCTCTTCTGTAATTGATGAGACTCACTTTTGTGACTTTTTTGAGTTAGAAAGGAATGATGAATATCATAGGATCTCAGGGCTGGAAATCATCTTGTCAAAGCAGGACAGTTATTCTACAAAGATGGGGTTTATACATAGTTGTTGTGGATTTCTTTACCAAGTGTGGGTTTTCAATAAGAATTTTTCACAGCTGTATCGAGGTGTACTTTACATACCATAAAATTCACCTGTTTTAAGTGTATCACTCAGTGATTTTTTAGGGTAAATTTATGGAGTTGAATAACCATCGCTACAATCCTATTTTAGAACATTTCCATCAGCCTGAAAAGATCTCCCCTGCAACATGCATTTTTTTACCTTATTTACTTGCTTCCACCTAGACCCCTTTAACATCAGGCACTGATACATGAAATCATGTAGATCTTAAAAGATACCTTTTAAAAATATCTTATGCATATTATAATTTCTTAGTATTGTTTTGTATTTTCAAAAGTTTTTGCCTAAACATAGTACATAGTAGAATATAAAGGACAGTACAGCAAATGGTATAGATTTTGTTTGGGTCTTTTTTGTTTTGTTTTGTTTTCGTTTTTTGTTTTGGTCTTTTTTAAACCAGCAAATAAAATACAATGGTCTTAATGATATGTTGGAAATTCGAGGGGGTGGGGGGAATCAAGGTAAAAGTAATATAATTATTGGGCAAGAAAAAATTCCTTTAAGATTTAAGATCATGGCCGAAGCTGGTTTGGCTCAGTGGATAGGGCGTCGGCCTGCGGTTCCGGTCAAGGGCATGTACCTGGGTTTCGGGCACATCCCCGGTGGGGGATGTGCAGGAGGCAGCTGATCGATGTTTCTCTCTCATCGATGTTTCTAACTCTATCTCTCTCCCTTCCTCTCTGTGAAGAATCAATAAAATATATTAAAAAAAAAGATTTAAGATCATGGGAAAAATATTTTTTAAAAATTTTAAGCCAATAATAATATTGTGCATTTTATTGTTTGAATTCCCCTTGAGAAATTCAGGCCATAGAGCAGACTTCATTCAATTCAGGTATTCGAACACCTTGTCCGATGTTTCTTCTATCTCTCTCCCTTCCTCTCTGTGAAGAATCAATAAAATATATTAAAAAAAAAGATTTAAGATCATGGGAAAAATATTTTTTAAAAATTTTAAGCCAATAATAATATTGTGCATTTTATTGTTTGAATTCCCCTTGAGAAATTCAGGCCATAGAGCAGACTTCATTCAATTCAGGTATTCGAACACCTTGTCTGCTTTCTGCATTGCTTCAGACTGGATTGTTGTGGGATTTGGAAACAGCTTAACCTGCAAGGTACTGTAGCTGCTTTTTTCCTGTCTGCATCATTTTCTTTTTAGTTACCCTCAATGGTGGGCACCAATTCACTGTGCTCTCCTTTGCAAAGTGTACTATGTGTAGATGGACACTGTTGATAAGATAGCTAAGGGATGTTAATTTTGGGGTATGCATAATAAAGGAATGCAATGGTTTGGTTGGAAGTAAAGTGTTTTGGAAACTGTCTAACTTTTCATTGCTTTTAGAGGAACATTTCTGGATGGAAAGAGATACTTGCAAGTGCCAGGCAGGTAAATCAATAACTCCTTGTGTGGTAGTTTGTGTCTGAATTTTTAATAACAGACAGATTGCACATAGCACCACTAATAGTTTACTGTAAATTCAATCATAACTGGTTTGAAAAAGGTTACTTTTTTAAAAAACTGTTTAAGAGCTATGGCTGTGTGATTCTGTTGTTACTTTTGAGTTCTTTGTGGTGATTTTTGAAAGTAACAACTTGGTTTCTGGAAGTTAAAATGTATGGATGAATACATTATGATTTCATGGTGTTTTTTTAAAGACTGTCTTAAATTATTTTAGGTAAGTTGCAGTTTTAGATCTCTTGTTATGCATAACGATTAGGTTCTTGGTAGTGTAAGATTGTATTATAATAATTAGATTAAGCACACACATACTCATGTGATATGGCAGATAAAAAATGGTGATAAGTAATAGTTGAAGAAAAATTTATTGACTTTAATTTGCTCAATTATCCCGATATTGCCCAAGAGTAGAAACTAGCTTCTTGATGAATAGAATCTCATTCAGAGATTACAAAAGCTGGTTCAAGTGTGACGTATCCTAGAATTTATCCACACAGGGCACCCTGGTTTGTCAGCCTCTTGTGGGACGTATTAACTTTAATTGCTAGTAATTATGATTAATAATATTACCACTAAAATTTAAGAGTAGAATTTCACAGGAAAAGAAAGTTTCCTTTTAATTGTTAATAAATGAAACTAGTTGAGGTAGACAAAAGCTAATTTTGTACAAATTGGTGTGTCATACTTTATCAATTATTTCTTTCTAAAATAACCTGCCTGTCCTAGATCCTGAGGATTTGTCCTTCATTTAGTAAATACTAATTGAGTGTCTACTATGTACCAGACTGTGATAGAGGTTGGATGGAATGATACATAAAAGGGAAGTAGGCCCTGCCCTCAAATAATTTACAGTATTTTTTTCTTATTTTTAATCCTCACCCAAAGGTATGTTTTTCATTGATTCCAGAGAGAGAAAGGAAGGGAGAGGGAGAGAAACATCCATTGGTTGCCTCTAGTACACAGCACCTCTACTGGGGATTGAACCCATGACCCTTTGGAGCATGGGATAACGTTCTAAACAACTGAGCCACACTGGCTAGGGCTAATTTACAGTCTTGAGGTGGAGGAGGAGAAGTACAAGGCACTATGGGAGTATATAACAGGGTAGGGATGGGGTATCTGTCCTGGGGGGAGCAGATAGGAAGGCCATACCGAGGAGGTAACATTTAAGTGAGACTTAAAGAATGAGAAGGGCATGGTCTATTTAAGAAAATAAGTTGTCCTGGCAGAAGGTGCAAATGCCTTTAGGCAAGGTAAGAGAGCTGGAGGCTTTTGAAAAGCAGAACCTTTTAAAGAACTGAAGAAATCCACAATGGCTGGAAAGTAGAGAAGCTGGTGATGAAGCAGAAGTAGGCAGGGGTCAGATCTTGAAAAGGCTTAATAAAGCCCAGCTGCTGGGTTTTTGAACTTGTCCTAAGTCTCCTAGGAAGCTATTGAAGTTTTTAAGCAGGGATGTGACATGAAATGAAATGCCACAAAAAACAAGAGTTTTAGCTCAATGGGAACCTTGATAATTTACCAAAAAAGGTCAAATCTCTGCAAGGTAAAATATACTTCTTGAATATTATTAAAGTAAAGTTTTTGCAATTGCTTCCTTGATGGATTGTCATCTGTGATACTCTTTTCATTGTTTTTATAGGAATTACCTTTAATTTTCTGAAGGCTCCTCCTTTTCTTTTATTCATCATTTTGTTAACCTTATCTAGGAGTGCCACTTCTGTTTATAACTGAGTTAAATATTTTTTTCTAACAGTTTTAGCTCTCTTCCATATTTAAACTTAAAACTCTGCTGCCCCCTCCCCAAGATACCTTTAATCTGGTCAGGGTATTTAATGTTTTAATAAAATGTTACATTAAATATTAACATTAAATTTGCTTTATCCCCCCCCCCCCCATACAATGTCTTAGGTCTAGTTTAATATTTTCAGCATTTATGCTATTCATGGTTAATCAAATCTTATTTTGAGCTCCTACAATGTTTTTAGAAAATTTTATTAATGTTAAGATTACTAATATTTAACAAGGGTACCACTTTCAAATCTGGTTCACATTCTGTGACCATGTCATCTCTCATATTAAACTGCTCTCTGCTGAGCTGCTTATGTTCAAGTGAGATTATATATATATATAAAAGTATTGTAAAGGTACTATTTTACTCTCCTTCTGCAGTAAATGTTCCTACATGCTTAGTTCTTTTTTGGAAATCTTTAGCCATGCTAAAGTTTTGCATGGCATGTTGATTGAACAATCATTTGGGTCTTCCTTGGTATAATTTTCATAAGTTGTTAGTTTGTGCTTGTATGGAATACTGTTGCCCATTTTCCCCTCCACATATACAAAGAATATCCACAGCATCACCTCCTTCTTCAAATATTTCCTTTGAAATCTACATTTTGATGCAGCCTGTAACTTAGCTCACTTTGTCCTTGAGTTCTGAGGCTTTTCTGAACCATTTCATACCTGCTCTGTATTCTTGTTGCTTTCATCTTTTATTTTTTTCTTTTCCTGGTGATGATAACTTGAAGAGTTTGCAGTGGTTTATGTCATTATTTTTTTCACTTTCTATCTAGCCCAGGACATTTATTTTTAAAGGGTTGCCTCATTTCAGATTTTAGACTTTGAAACTGATGTTTTTGTGCTAGTGGGTTCTCTGTCATTCAAAATGACTGCCCTTGATTTAGAGATGTGCTTTCAAGTCTGTCGCTCTGTGGATGATTGGTAAAGGAAGGCCATACTTGTCTTTCTTTGGCTGATTTTATGATGGGGTAATGGTTTGGGTATCTTGGTGTCAAGTGTTATTTAGGCAACTGAAAGGGTGTCAGCATCATGGTAAGTGATGGAGAAACAAAGCCAAGCTTTGTTGATGTGCTCTTATGGAGTTTGTAATCCAGCAGGAAACAGTGACTAAAGTACAGGATGATATGCATGTTTAGATGGAAACACAAGGTGCTGGTACTCTAGGCAATAAGAGGTGCACTTAACACAGACTTAAGGGGACTGGGAAAGGCAATGATTCCTGAGTGTTTGTGAAGAGCCTTAAAAGAGGTCCAGAATGTCAGGTGGAGGGAAAAGGTTTCCTGGCAGATGGTGTATTCAAAGATATGAATCTAAGAATGAGCATATAAAGCTGAGAGAATAGCAAAAAATAAATGTGGATTTGTATATTGCATGCCTTGCTTTGATGCTTTTGCCCCAGCTACATCTTAGGGTCTTGATTTTCTTTATGGCCATCTTTTGGCTTTTTTTTTCCTGTCCATTTTCGCTTTTACCTGAGAGTATAGGAAGGAGATAGTAAGGCCAGGAATTTAAATAGGGGGTGGGCCTCTGGAAAAATGGATAAGCAGATGGTAATGTTTTTCTACTGCAAGCTCCATGAAGGCATAGAGTGTTGACTGTTGCCTCAGCATCCAGCACATTTCCTGGCCCTTAGGAAATGCTCAATAAATGTTTCTCTTATGAAAGGTGTCTCCTTTTGCCCCCTTTCCATCTCATGTCAGTGCCTTCTTCCTTGTTCAGTGGCTTTTCTTCTCTGTCAGGTACCTACCTACCTAGTGGATATTTCTCTCTAATCACCTTATATACATGCTTGCCTCATATCTAGTCACCAGGCATAACTGTGTTATAATTGGATCCATATTACTGTATGCCTGTGCTAAGCATACAAAGTTGCTAATGGCTCACTGTGGGGCTCCTGAAACTTCTACCAACGCTTACAGTATGGCAGACGAAGGGGAGGCCAAAGTTGAAACCTATAAGGGTGACATTGAGTTTTTTCATAATTTATTGCATGAATTCATTGAAGTTATGAGCTCTATTCCATAATAAACTCTGTGTGTGCATGCATTTGTGTGTTTATATATATCTGCATTGTATATTACTTGCCATTAAACAAAATAGACATTCTATGAAGATGTTTGCTTACTTATCCTGTTGCTTTACACACCCCACATTACTGCTTATGTCCCTCAGATTGGGAAGCTGCTTTTAAGGGTGTTACCACATTGAGGTAAAATATTTGTCTTACAGAAAGGTCCTCCAGGGATGCAATGTTTTCACCAGAGAATTTCCTGTACAGTAATAGCTGATTAGTTAGATGGAAGGTTTTGTTGTTGTTGTTTGTTTTTTATCATGGGTAGTAGACTATTAAATACCCTATGTTTTGGTAATTTCTCATATTATGGGTCCTACTTTCCCAGGAAACTCACGTCCACAATCTCTTTTACAGCTAAGATAAAGGCTTGTGATCTAGGTTTGACCAGTCATTTATACAGAGTGAGACTTGTATGTAGAGGTGAGCATTGTGAGGTAGACATCATGTATAATTATAATTGAATTGATGACCTGGTGATCATATTGACAGGTGTGTTTTTTAAATATATTTTTATTGATTTCAGAGAGGAAGAGAGACAGAAACATCAATGATGAGAGAGAATCATCTATCGGCTGCCTCCTGCATGCCCCCTACTGGGGATGGAGTCCACAACCCACCTACCTACATACTGGGGATGTGCCCTGACTGGTAATCAAACCGTGATCTCCTGGTTCATAGGTCAACGCTTAACCACTGAGCAATGCTGGCCAGGCAGTGTGTGTTTGTTTTATAAGGCATGGCAATGGCCGAGCTTACGGAATTCATTCTCAAGTGGTATTGGTACTGAGTGGTGGCAATACTTTTTTTTTTTTTTTTTTTTTTGGTAAATCTGTCTTCCTGTTCTCTGATCATTGGGATTTGTGGTTAGATGTCTTATATTAATTTTGGAATATTTTCAGCTGATACCTCTTCAAATATTTTTTGTTCCATTCTCTTATTTCTGTGATTCCAGTTACGAATATATTAGAACCTTTGATATTGTCCCACAGCTCTTGAATGTTCTGTTCTGTTCTATTGTTTTCTCTCAGTGTTTTGGTTGGAGTAATTTCTATCGACCTGTCTTTTCTTGGCTGAGTTGAGTCTACTGAAGAGTCCATTGAAGGCACTCTCATTTCTCTTAACTATGCTTTTCATTTTTAGTACTTTCATTTCATTCTTTCTTATAATTTCCATCTCTCTGCTGAATTATCCATCTGGTTTTGCATGTTGTTCTCCTTTTGGGTTAGAGCCCTAAATATGTTACTCATAGTATTTAAAGTTTCATTCTTGATATTTTCAACATCTGATTCTGTGTCTAGTTCTGGTATATTCTTTGTCTTTTGAGTATTGTGTTTTTCTTTGCCTTTTCTTATACCTTGTGATGTTTTTGTTGCAAGCCTGACCTATTTTGCAGAACATTAGAGACTAATGTACATTATTTTTATGTCTGTAAATGGGCATATCTTTCCTACTAGGCCTTTACTGCAGTGATTTGAATTAATTTAGTTAAGAGTTGGGCTAGGTTTGAATTTTGTTGTTGCTGTGGTTACCCTCAGTATACATCAGGCTTCAAATTCTCATGGAGATACTTTGTGCTTAGGCTGGGAATTGATTTATTTTATTCTGAGTTTCAGGTCTCCCTTTTGAACTGTGCCTTAAAGAGGGTCTTCTTGTTTTGATCCTCCACTGGTAGTATTCTGCTATTTACTTGTTACTGGAAGTTGGTTAGCTTGGAGATGGGGAGTGGTGGTGGGGTGTGGTCTTTTGTTCTGATTAAACCTCAGGTTTAGGTGCCACAGTGTCCCGAGGTCTTGCCCCTCCCCAGGCTTTTTGGTGGGCTCAGGATGGAATCTCGTTCCTCTCCCAGGAGTAGGGTGCCTGCTTCTTTTTCCAATGGCAAAGAAAGCTTTAAGTGAGGATAGACTAGATTATTGGACTTGCTTTCACTGATACTAGCTTTTCTTTAGTGGAGATAGGGAGATAAAGATCTGGGTCAATTTCTTGCTCTTGAAGAACAGCTGCAGTTCTCTTCCTCCAGGTCTGCAACACAGTGGGCAATCCTAAGGGCTCTTTCTGTGAGTGCCTGGTCGGATTGGTGGAGGAAGATCCTGAAGAAGGTTGGGATTTCCCCAATTTCTGCCACCCCCACCTGGGTGGTTTTACACTGCCCCTTTAGCAAGCCACATCAGAATTTGATCAATTTGCCAATTATTATAGCTGAACTCCTCTTATCAGTCCAGTTGCACTATACCTCAAATGAGTACGTGGTTGTTTCCTCTCCTTGAAGGTCCTGCCTCTCTTAAGATTTTGAGCCAATTGGTTCTATGATGCATTTAAAGAAAGTCATGAATTTGAAATCTAGCTCTTTTTCATTGGAAGAGGGGCTGCTATATTTCTTCCAGTTTTCTTATTCCAGGGTGAAAGACAGAAGTTTGGTTACTCTTAAAATTTTAACAGGCACATTTAACTTGGACTAAGCTTAATTATTATTCTCATCCTCCTGAACAAGACAGATTTTAGAATGGTTTATCTTTTAACCCGCACCCCTCATCCATGTTAGTTATTTATGCTTTAGTTTTGCCTTGTATAGGCCACCTTAAGCCTATAAAAATAGTGAATATTTAGTCATCAACATGTTTTTCAAATTTCTTTGCACACCATTCTTCATTTACCCCATTTCTAAACTTTTGGGTTCAGCTTCTTTCTTTATAAAGAATGTTCTCAAGTAGTTCTTTTACTAAATGCCTGTTAGTCAGCTTGGTCTTGGCCTTTTTGAGTGTCTTTATTTCACTTTTTCTCTTGATGATGTTGAGCTGGGTACAGAATTTTACAGTGACAGTTATTTTCTCCATTCTTGTGTTTGTGTTGCCAGTGGAAATGGGGTTCTTCCATAGAGTTGCAAGAAAAGCATTTTGGGGACCCATGAATGGGAGGATGAGGTGTAGTGGTAAGATTTATTGGAGTAGATAAAAGGGACTGTCCCCAGGTGCTCAGTGTCTCATTCACGACCAGGTGGCTCAGCTCTGTCCCACTGTGGAAGAAGCCCTGCCTTGTCTTCACCAAGGTGAGAAGAAGGGTCAGGGTCCAGAGATATTATGCCATTACCTGGTATTGGCAGGGCATCAGAGAGACTTTCGTAGTTCAGTTGAGTCCATGCCAAAGGTTAGTTCGGCTCAGTCTCTGCCCTTGTCTGGATAGCTTAGTCTCTGTTCCTGGCTGTGTTCCACTGGCACTGCACTGCTGCACCCAGACCTGAAGTTGTAGCCCACCCAAGCTTGGACCCCTGACACGGCCATCCTACACAGCTACAACAGACCTGCACTTGGAGCTGCACAGCTGCTATGGAGAGAGAGCATGTGCAAACAGGTGAATGAACAGGTACCTTGTGCCACCCAGACGGCCGTGGTTAAGCTTTGATTATATTACCTCAGGGTTGGGAAGGGGTAACCTTTCTTTCAAATTAACCAATCTCTTTTCTGGCTCTTCATAGACTTGTGTTGAGTCCTCCCTCTATCCAATCTGGTCTTTTTTTCCAGATTAGATACTTCCCCTTTATGGTTATCAATGGTCATCATCTTGGCTCATAGTGCACATGCAACCAGCAGAGTAATTTCCCCTTTAGTGGTTCTTCCCCATCTCCCCTTCCCCTTCTCCAAATAATCTGTGGGGAGCAGACTGGTGGTTCCCTGGGGAGATTAGAAAGCCAGTCCTTCCTCCGCCCTGGGGAGTGGGAGCAGAGGGGTGGATTATAATTTCCAGACTCAATCAGGCCAAGCCAGTCTTGCTCCCTTTTCTCTCTTCCTCTTTTTGCTAATCCTCACCAGATTTCCATTGATTTTTTTAAAAAAGAGAGTGTGGAGGGAGAGAGAGAGAAACATCGATATGAGAGACACATTAACTGGTTGCCTCCTGCACGCACCCTGACTGTGGCAGGGGGAAGAACCTGCAACCCAGGTGCCTTTGACCAGGAACCCAGCACTCTTCAGTGTGCAGGCTGATGCTCTACCACTGAGCCATGAGCCACAACTTCGCCAGGCCTAGCTCCTTTCTCTTTTGCTAACATTTTGACAAGCCTTGTTAATGAGTGGTCTTTAGTCAGTTCAAATGTAATTTCTTTGTACATAGGTAATTATCTCTTCTCTTGGGCTGCATTTAAGATGTTTCCTTGTTTTTTATCTTCTGCAGTTTCTTTGCAATATCTCTAGATATGGATTTATTTATGCTGCTTTTATTTGGTGTGCTCCCTTCAGCCTGAAGACTTACATCATCTTCAATTGTGGAAAAATATTCTACTCATCATTTAAAATAATACTTCTCCATTTTCCGTATCTGGAACCATTATTTAGATATGTGTTAGAGTTTTTCATTGTATCTTCCACTGTATTGCTTAAATTTTCTTTTAATATTTTTTATTTTTACTTCTGGGTGATTTCCTGACACCCATCTTACAATTCACTAATTTCTCTTTAGCTGTGTCTAGTCTATTGTCTAATCCATTTATTGAGAATTCTCACTAAAAACATTTGACTATATTTTTAAATGTAAAAATTTCAGTGTTTTTTTCAAAACTCCATTTTCATTTTCAAATGTTCATATCCTGTGAACATTTAAAAATAGAGTTATGTTTGGATTATATTCTTAGCTGTAGTTCTTGAGGAATGAAATCTCCCATTCCCTCTCCTCCCTCCCTCCATATTTTGCTTGTTTCTTTTGTGGTTTGCAACATCTGACAATTTGGGAATTGTGTGATGGTGCCTGGTTTGCAGAATGTTCTTTTGGATGGCTTTGCATTTATCTCTGATGGGACCCTTTGGGTTCACTACTTCTGAAGTGTTTCTGATCTGTTCTCAGATGGGTTTCTGACATCCTGAGAGTGGTGTGAATTTGGACTCCATATCTGTGGTAGAGCAAAGACTTGGTTCCCCTTTTGCTTTGATCACTCCTATGCACAGCCCTGGGCTGCTGTGTAGCATTTTCCCCCCTTATTTACCCAAGGACAGCCCTTTGTATCTCTTGGCTTCATGCTGGTGGTTCACTTCCAACTTCTTTCCCATGCACGGACTTGAGGCAATTGATTTGGTTTTCTGGTCCCATAATTATTTGAGTTTGCAGCCCTTGGTTTAGAGGGCAGAAGTAAGCAGGTCTTTGTGCTGTGAAGAATCTCATTTAATAAGCTTCTTGTCTTTACAGCCACTCCTTTCTACTCTAGTTTTCATGACTATTGGTCAGGAAGTAGTTCATCCAGTTAAGAACCAGGAAGCAGGTGCAACCACAGGCATCTTCTAACTTCAACAGATTACTTACCAAAAGTTCATTTAGACATTAATTATGTAGAAAAGTTCATATTTTATGATAGGAACTATGTTATTTAAAAAATGGGTTAGTTTCCCAAGTAACCCACAGGAGTCCATTATGTAGTTGAAATTCATATAGACCCTTTAGGACTGTAATCAGTATTTAAAAGATGATTTCTGTGGGGAGGTATGTTTTAACATTCCCAGTAAGAAAAGGGAGTATGGTGGTTTCCAACCTCAGTAGGTCTTTTGTGGTTTTACATACCAGATGTCAGTCCCTGTTATTGTTACAAATCCTAGCCACTGTTCTCAAACCTGCCACTGAATCATCACCACTCCTATTTAGCATACAGCCTTGCCTCTACTTCACCGAGAACACTGAAGGCCTTCTGGCTGATTTTCTGCAGGTTCTGTTTCCATGCACAAATTTATCAGTTCCTCTTTCCCAGAGCTTTTCTTTCCTTCTGTCTCAGAGGATGAGGTGCTTCTGCTGCTGTTCGAAGCCAGTCCCTTGCCCAGTACCCTCAGCTTCAGTGCTGCTGCATTGGCATCTTTTCCCATCAGTTATTCCCTCTCTTCCTCCCCATTGTGTATTCCAGTGTTTCTCAACTGGGGGTGATTTTGCTACCCAGAGGACATTTGGCAGTATCTGGAGACATTTTTTTGTTGTCACAACTGGGTGGTGATGGTATATGTGCTACTGGCATCTGGCGAGTAGAGGCCAGGGATGCTGCTGATAAGCATCTTACAATGCACAGTGCAACCCCACAGCAAAGACTTACCTGGTCCAAAATGTCGGTAGTGCTGAGTGTTCAGTAACCTTGCTGTAGCCTTAGAATTTTTAAAAATATATTTTTATTGATTTCAGAGAGGAAGGGAGAGGGCAAGAGAGATAGAAACATCAACTATGAGAGAGAATCATTGATCAGCTGCCTCCTGCATTCCCCCTACTGGGGATCGAGCCCGAAACCCTTCAGTCCGCAGGCCGATGCTCTATCCACTGAGCCAAGCCAGCTAGGGCCATCCTTAGACTTTTTCTGTGACTTCTTTGTTTTTCTCTGCCCATTATTTTATTCCTAAGATTCTCATCCTAGAAAACGTTCTTTGAACCACTTGTTCACTCCTCTCCTAGCTACCTAACCTTCTCCTCTCCTTTATATATAGTCTATCCTTTTCTCCTCAGATTTTACTAGTAGCTCTTTCTCTCTGGCTTTCCACTCTTACTAAACTGTTTTTGCTGAAATTGCCTGTGACCTCTTGTGTGTTCCATCTAGTGTCTTCAGTCAATTATAATTTTACTTGACTTTTCTGTTGCACCGGACACCATTAATCACTATCTCCTTGAAACAGTATGTTCTCTTAGCATTCAGGTTGTCCATGTCCTTCTTTTACATTTCTTTCTCTGCATCCTGTGTGGGCTCATCTTGATCCACTTACTCCTTATCCACTGCTGTTAACCTAAGTTTGACTTCTTGGCTGGCCAACTGTTATCTTAGGTCATTGTCTCAATTGTGCCCAGAGTTTCAATTCTACTTATATGTGGATGTTTTTATAAATTTCTAAATTCGTCCTCTCTTTTACCCTACACATTTCTGGCTCATTCTTATAAATCCGGTGGAAATCTACACCTGATTATTTACAGGTGCCTTACACTCAGCATATGTAATGTGGAGCATAGCATAGTTTCCTCTAACTTGCTCCTCCTCCTTAATGAAAAAAAAAGGTCTTAGTTTTTCTACCACCCACCCTGACTCCTAAAGTAGATCGTTGGGTGTTATTGAACTCATATATATATCCTACAGTTGCTAGTATGATATAAAATCTGATTTTGAATTTTTAAAAAAATATTTTTATTGATTTCAGAGAGGAAGGGAGTGGGAGAGAGAGAGAGAAACATCAATGATGAGAGAGAATCATTGATCAGCTGCCTCCTGCACGCCTACTGGGGATCAAGCCTGCAACCTGGGCATGTGCCGTGACCGGGAATGAAATTGTGACCTCCTGGTTCATAGGTCAATGCTCAACCACTGAACCACGCCAATTGGGCCTGATTTTGTACTTACCACTGACCTGCTTGAAAGCCTGCAGTGGTGCTCTCAAGCTGACAGGAGGAGAAAAGTCTGAATTCCCTTATATGGCCTATCAGACTTTCTGGTATGTTCTCTGCTTATCTACCTCTCCAGCCTCGCATCCTTTCTGTGTTTGCCTCAAACACTATGCTCTGGAACGTAGAGTTCCCCATAAAATTGTTTCAAATGTGATCTCCTTGCTTATGCTACCTCCTTGCCCTGAATGCAGTGTTTTTCTGCACAGTGTGTGGGTCATTAGCTCTCTGGTGGGACTCCCTATTTCTCATGGAAGCCATAAATAATTGCCACCTTTCTTCACTTCTCTGGAGAAATGTTACTGGATAGTGTTCCTTGTCCAAACTATCATTTTAGAGAGTCAGGACTGGATAAATGCTGGCATTAGTCCTGCTGAAAAAGGGTAGGCAGTGGGCATGGGTAATGGTGCTTTACAGCTCTCCAAGTATGTTGTTTATTATTAGCCATTTCTTTTCTTAGTTCCTGCTACCTATAGTTTTATTATTTTTGAAGAGTTCTTCTGGGAAAATATATATTTTGGGAGAGAGCTCTTTATTTTCCTATATGAAGTTGTTTGTTCTTCAGCTCTGTTGCGTTTTACCATCTATTGGATCTTCTTTTTTTAAATTCTTTTTTATTTATTGATTGATGAGAGAGAGGAAGAGAGAAGGAAACGTTGATTTGTTATTCCATTTATTTATGCATTTATTGGTTGGTTCTTGTATGTGGATGATGCTCTATTCGGCCAGGGTCCATCCATTGGATCTTAACCTGCTTCATAACTCTTTGGAATTCCTTACTGGTCTATCTGCTATAGCAGCTACATTGCCAGGGCTGCTCTGGACTTATTTTTATATTTATTTGCTTATTTCAGTGGCTTTTAATGTGGGAATGAAGGTAAACATGTGTGTTTGGTTAGCCATTTTCAAGCAGAACTTCAGTGCCCTGTACCTTATGTGGTTTCTCCTTTTTCTGTATTGTAGACATCATGGCAAATGATAATCTCTTAATGTGAACCCTTATGAAAATTTTTGATAATTTTCTTAGGACACTGTCTTATATGCCCCTCGGGAATCACTGGGGGCGATGATACATGTCATTGATAGGAGGGAGTGTGCCACACCTATGGAGGGTGTAAAGGAAATATGCTGATTTGACTAAAGGAAAAGTTACCAGTTAAAAAATGTTTATTATTTTGGCCAGTCTGGTCAGCATTATTGTTTTTTATTAGATCTTCAAAAATTAGTTGCCAGGTTGAACATTCAAAAAATTTATTTATTGGCCATTTGTATTTTTCTTTGTACATTTTCTTTTCATGTCAATACAGGTTTTGGTTTTTTAAAAATACCCTTGTAGGATTCACATGATTATTAGAAAACTCTGCCAAATGTTGGATACACTGCTTATTTTTTAAGTTTAGATTTATCATATGATACTTGGAAAATGAAAATCAACTCCTGGTTTGGGGATTTTTAATATGTACCTCACAAGGTGGCTGTGAAAATTAAATGAAATAACATAAATGAAGTGCCCAATACAGTGTTTGGTACATGATAGACAGCAGTAAATGTTATTTCTTTTTCTAAATTCTTTCTCCTTTGCCAGATTGTTAAAATAAAGACAGCTCTCCATATTCCATCATATGTACTTACTGAACCCTTGTTAAATGAAGGGCAGTATGCCAAATACCCTGAGGGATACAGAAATGTTTAAGGCTGCTTCCAGTCCAGGGATAAACATTAGTTTACTTTGTGTGTGAGTGTGTGTGTGTGTGTGTGTGTATTTACCTTTCTAGACTTTTTTTAAAAAAGTGCTGTTTTGAAAACCTTTCATACTTTAAAGCTGTTATTTTATTTGAACACAGAACACTTTAAAGGTTGGTGTGACACATATAATCCATTACATTTCTATGAGAATAGTTATTAGCTCCACTTTCTAGATGGGGACCTTGAAGGGTGATCTGTACAACTTCTGGCTGAGGTAAAAAATAGGATATATTGGAATGCTAACTTCACTTCCAGCCTCAGTTGGTGCTGAATAAATATTTGTTGAAAGAATGAGTCATCTTTTATTAAGTGGTATGTTAAGCCCATTCCTAAATCGCATCTCTACTTCTTTCTGCTTTTCTCTTGTCCTTTATATTTAATGCTGCTGAAGTGGTTAAAATAGCTTTCAAATTCATTGGCTGGTAGAAAAGACATTGGAAGTTGGAAGACATGCTACACTGTTTTATCTACACTAATAAAAGACAAAGATGCTAATTGACCGTACCTTTGCTACACCCAAAGCCACGTCCACCAGACAATCAAAGCAACTATATGCAAATTAACCCAACCAAGATGGCGGCCAGCAGCCACGGAGCTGGAGCAAGCAGGAGGCTTGGTTGCCCGGCAATGGAGGAAGCCAAGCTTCCCGCCTGCCCTGGCCAGCTGTGGCCTCCGCAAAAGGCAACAAAGTTTCAATTATAGAAGATAAATAAATCCCAGATACCTGCTTCCAGCCAGCCTCCACTGGGAGCTTGGGTGGCTGGGGGCCGTGGCCAGCCTGCAAACAGCCATCAGCCACTCACCCAGGCTGGCCACACCCTCATGGGGTGAGGGTCCCCGTTGGGAGGCTTGGCCAGCCTTCAAACAGCCAACAGCCCCTCACCCGGGCTGGCCAGGCACCCCAGCGAGGACCCCCACCCTGAAGGGGCTGTGGCCA
>NW_005362534.1:226469-247279 GCF_000412655.1 Myotis brandtii
AGGGCAAACCAGCCGGACCCCACCCATGCACCAGGCCTCTATCCTATACAATAAAAGGGTAATATGCAAATTGACCCTGACAGCAGAGCGACTGGGAATCACTGGTCACTATGACACACACTGACCACCAGGGGGCAGACGCTCAATGCAGGAGCTGCCCCCTGGTGGTCAGTGTGCTCCCACAGGGGGAACTCTACTCAACCACAAGCCAGGCTGACGGCTGCCAGTACAGTGGTGGTGGTGGGAGCCTCTCCTGCCTCCTTAGCAGTGCTAAGGATGTCCGACTGCAGCTAGGCCTGCTCCCCACTGGCAAGTGGACATCCTCTGAGGGCTCCCGGGCTGCCAGAGGAATGTCTGAATGCCAGCTTAGGCCTAGTCCCCCTGGGAGCGGGCCTAAGCCAGCAGGTGGTCATCCCCCGAGGGGTCCCAGACTGCGAGAGGGCACAGGACGGGCTGAGGGACCCTCCCGAGTGCACAAATTTTTGTGCACCGGGCCTCTAGTTAATAATGAAAAAGGAAGATTTTTGTGCTGATACTGATTGTATTTGCCGATTAATTTTTTTGCCTTGGAGCTGCTTTTTCTTTTTCTTTTTATATATATTTTATTGATTTTTTTTCAGATAGGAAGGGGGAGGGATAGAGAGTTGGAAACATCGATCAGCTGCCTCCTGCACACCCCCTACTGGGGATGTACCCACAACCAAGGTACATGCCCTTGACTGGAATCGAACCTGGGACCCTTCAGTCCGCAGGCTGATGCTCTGTCCACTGAGCCAAACCAGTTAGGGCTGGAGCTGCTTTTTTTGAATACCTTTGTGGTTCCTGTAACAGCTGCAAGGGGCTTCCCAAGTTTGGGGCCAGGGTAAATGGCCCAATTTGTTGCACTCTTAAGGATGACTCTGCTGTTAATAGTCAGATTTTTCAATTAATCTCTAGTAAAGTAGGAAAAAATTAGCAATTATAATTAGGCTCTGGAGATTTGAGGGGAAAACATTTTAATGGATGAACTAGCAGATATACAAACTTTAATGGAATAAGTGATTAACATCTCAGAGTTAGTTCTGTGTTTAGCTTTTTGTAGTGGGTTGGTGTCATAGTGAAGTAAGGGTTGTTCCTAAAAATAGTAAGATGCCCATATAGCATTGGTGGTGTGACATCCATGAATCTAGTGCACTCTGCACATGGAGCAATCCATTTTGTCTTAAACTTGCTAAATTCACTTCTTTTCAAAAATTTTCTAAATAGATCTCTTCATCACACTTTTGGTTTTCCCAGTTCTGTTTTCTACTTGGGATGCATTCAGTGAGGTTTACAAATAACTGTTGTCTTGTAAAATACTATTATAGGTAAAACTAGGCCTTTGGAGGTTGAAAAAACTCTTTTGTTTGATTCTGGCCTTGACACTTCCTAGCTGTGTGACCAGTGACAAGGTATTTAATGACTCAGGCACTGGTTTTGTTTTTTTTTATCTTATTAAAGTGTTAGAATGAGATGTGATAATGTGTATAAAAATACTTAGCATCATGAAAGTGTGTCAAAAGCACTGTCTTAAGCCATGTGCCTTATCTGTTAAAGATACAGCATGGTGACGAAGTATGGGGTTTCTGGAGCCTGATTGCCTGGGTTTGAACTCCAGTTCTGCCACTTTACGGCTTTGTAACTAATTTCTCTCTTTGTCTCCTCGTTGGTAGTAAAGGACAGTAAAAGGTTTTTGTGAGGATGAAATAAATTACTATAAATAAAGCAGCTAGACCAGTTGCTTAGTACAAAGTGCTATTTATATGTTTTAGCTGTCATTATTTTACATTTGAATATCTGGTATGTCACCAGATTTTTTATTTGAAATATTTTGTTCTTCTGGAATTTTTTGCATCTCTCATGAGTTTAAGCTCCATGGAGTCAGGGTCTGGTCTGTTTTGTTCACTATTGTGTTGGTAACATCTGCTATACTAACTGGCATAGAGACTTGCTTACTCAGTAAATATTTGTGGAATGAATGAATGAATGATGAATATTGCATTTACCTTGAATTTTGTTAACCAGTATTGTAATTCGAGCAGTTTTTTTTTCTCCATTATTAGGTCACTGTAAAAAAAAAAACAAAATCTGTAACAAAACTTGCAATAAATTCCCAAGTTTACAGGCTGAAATTCAAATTTCTTCACTTTGCATTAAAAAACCTATTGAGTCTAACCATACCCAGGTTTCTTCTCTCTTAGAATGTGCAATTTTGACCAGATGTCTTTTTTCTATTTCAAGTGGATGATTCTCTGGGTTGTGAATTAATTCACTGGGTTGTTGCGGTTTCCAGTTAAATGGTAAACATGAAAGCACTTTGCAGATTATATAATATCATTATCATTATCTACACTAATAAAAGAGAAACATTCAAATTGGCGTCACTCCGCTATGCCCACCAGCCAATCAGGATGAGTATGCAAATGAACCCAACAAAGATGGTGGTTAATTTGCATTTGCAGGCATGGAGTGAAGACTGAAGGCTCCGGCCCGAGTGAAGACTGAAGACTGAAGAGGCTTGGCTTCTCTGCTGCGGCTGGAGCGAAGGCCTGGGTCCCGGGTGCCAGAGGAAAACCGGTGCCGGCAGCCAGGGGAAGGAAGGCCTATTGCACAAATCTCTTCATGCAATGGACCTCTAGTTTATAATAATCCCCAAGTGTTTTTAAACAAATTTTGCTGAAATATACCCTCTTCTTTTTTGCTCACACAACTTAACTGTAACCCCACCCATTTTTCTAGACCAGCTCATCTTGCCTGTTGTCTTGATGTATTAACTACAATCTTGAAACGTCTAACTCTTAATGAAACCAGTAAATGTTGATTGAACATTTATATTGTCCTTATCCTCTGGGCACAAAGTTTTTAAAAAAATATATATTTTATTGATTTTTTTACAGAGAGGAAGGGAGAGGGATAGAAAGTTAGAAACATTGATGAGAGAGAAACATCGATCAGCTGCCTCCTGCACACCCCCTACTGGAGATGTGCCCACAACCAAGGTACATGCCCTTGACTGGAATTGAACCTGGGACCCTTCAGTCCACAGGCCGACATTCTATCCACTGGGCCAAACCGTTTAGGGCTAGGCACAAAGTTTTAATGTATTAATTCCAGTCTTCACAGTTGAATTGTAAGTCACTGTTGGAAGATAAACCGAGCTATATTAAAATTTTTGAGGGTTTGAGGAAAAAATCAATTTGAATTGGGCAGCACCAAACTGGAAGTGATTAGGAGCACTTTGTTGATAGGAGTCAGGGGAAAGACATATAGAGAAAGTGTGTTAGCAAATAAAGGAAATTATTTGATTGGCTATAGCTTAAGGCCTAGTTTTGGTTTGCCTTTGGGCATTAGAGCTACCTTAGTCTAATGGCCTCCTTGTTTAATTAGCTTAACATTACTTTATGAATAAAAACTATCATGTGTACTTACTTCTTGGTCTCATGAATGATTCTTTATACATAATAAAATGTGGCAGTGGGTAATTAGTTGATGTATCATTAATGTTAAAATCAAATTGAAAATGTAATTTCCTTGTTAGAACCAGTCTAGCATATGTCTGTGATGTCTGAATTTTTAAAAATGGTTGGTTCATATTTATGTTTTCTTTCTTCTTTAGTTTATTTTCAAATATGTTGACTTATTTCCTACTTATTTCTCCTTCTCCAAGACAAATACTATATTTCCTTAAATTGCTTATCTTGGATTTTCACAGATCCTTTTGGACAACAACTATTTCTCCCTTATGCTGTCTTTGTAAAATCTCTGCAGTAATTTATTGAGGTCATTTGTTTTACTTTTAGTGCATCAAGATCAAAAGAAGAAAATATTAATAGAATTTTGGTTCTTCATAATGAATTTGTTCTTTAAAAGTGGTTTGAGATTAAACCCAATAGCAGCAGTCTAGCGCCAGTTGAGAGTTTTTTGAAGAGGCAGTTAGCACTCTTGGGGCTTTCTGAAGGAGGTGGCCTTTGTGCAGAGATTTGAAGGGAAAAGCGTTAGCAGGATGCTTCTGGTGGGAGCCCGCTTATTTGATGGATTGAAGTCAATAATTGGAAAGTTAATTTTAAAAATTGGTAAAGCTGTAAGTAATTCATAAGAATGCACACATAACAAACATTTTGCTGTAAAGCATGTTTATTTGCCAGTCTTTTGATGTAGGGCTAAGGACGTTTTTTCTGAGTATGGATCAGCTGGCTGAAGTTCAGTGTCATCTTTCTTTATGAAGCATACTCATAATCCATCTTATCTGTCCAGTAGGTCCAGTTTTGACTTCTTGAAAGTGGAACAATAATATAGACAACTTATGAAACCATCTAGTGCAGAATTGTAGATTTTTACAGTGTTCTCCTGTCTTTTAATGTTCTCTAACCCATATGTAATTGATAGCCACATTTTTAAAGTGACTCATGACCTTCATCGAATCTTGCCAAAGCATCCTACCTAATTTTCACAGAAACTGCAACTTTCTTTTAATTAGTTCACATACTGTTTAGTTGAAAACCATGTGATGTCTGTTACAAAAGGAGTTGGCAAATGGTTTTTGGGAAGAATTGCAACTAACTTTAGGATGCTAAGTGTGCAACTCAATTGAAGGGAGCAGAAGTGTTAAGTTGAACTGGTTACCTAATTGCCAAAAACATTGCATCAGCTGATCTGTTTTACAGAGGTAATGGGGAATTGGCCTGTTAAAAGACATGCTAGAGCAGCCGTGGGCAAACTACGGCCCGCGGGCCGGATACGGCCCGTTTGAAATGAATAAAACTAAAAAAAAAAAAAGACCGTACCTACCCTTTTATGTAATGATGTTTACTTTGAATTTATATTAGTTCACACAAGCACTCCATCCATGCTTTTGTTCCGGCCCTCCGGTCCAGTTTAAGAACCCATTGTGGCCCTCGAGTCAAAAAGTTTGCCCACCCCTGTGCTAGAGGGTCAATATGGCTTGAGTGCACAGTGCAAATGGACTTTTGTAAATGCATTTTATACTTTTCAAAAAGTCCATTTGCCATGAATAACATGCATTTTTACAGTAAAACAGAGATAAATGAATTATTGAGTGCTTGGAGAAAATCACTCTGTTCAAATAAGATCATTGTGAAGCCTTTTCCCCAAGTAGAGTTTCCCCCTTCTCCCAGACATAGGTGGTTTCTACATCTTTTGGACTTGTAAAATACCTTGCATAGACCTTTTTTTACACTTCTCACGTGTAGTTAATTCATGTGTTCACCTCTTCTGTGAGTTCTTTCTCTGAGGAGCTTTTGTATGCAATGTCTGATCCATAGTTGGTACCCAAGAAATTGAATGAAAAAGTTCTAGCCACTCAAACTAATGAAACAACCCAATCTTGCTAAGATAATAGTTTTCATTGGTGTGCCATAAGAAAATAAGCCATTATTATCTATAGATTCAGACCAGAAAGTACTTCAGTACACTTATACTCAAGTATGTTATATTCCATATGTCCAAGATACTGTACTATATTTACAGATATTGAGTTTAATAATACATGGTTCTTGTCTGTGAACCTGTATTCTAATAGTACAATGGGAAAATATGGGGAGATGAGATTAATTAGAGTCTGTAAGAATCTGTGTGGTTTTGACAATACATAGGACCTGAATTGGATTGTGAGTGGTAACAACAGTTAGGGCTCTCTGGCATGTAGTTACTGCTTTGTGGCATTTTATAGTCTGGATCGCTTCTTTTCTGTCACATACTCCCAGTCTTCCTACTTCCATTTCTAGCCTTTTCCTCCTGCGAAATTTTTGTTTTCTTTAACAGTCTGCCTTTGGCTTTTCCCTTTTTTTGCCCTTGTGGTAATGCTTTGCTTTAACCCTAACCTTAGCCTACATACTTCTACTAGACCAGCGGTTCTCAACCTGTGGGTCGCGACCCCTTTGGTGGTCGAACGACCCTTTCACAGGGGTTGCCTAAGACCATCCTGCATATCAGATATTTACATGACGATTCATAACAGTAGCAACATGACAGTTATGAAGTAGCAATGAAAATAATTTTATGGTTGGGTCACAACATGAGGAACTATATTTAAAGGGCCAGAAGGTTGAGAACCACTGTACTAGACTATAACTTCTTTGAGAGTAAGTTGCATCTTTGTAGTTCTTAACGTGTCTAGTATATAGTTTGTAAGTAGTAGGTGTCATATACCATTCTCTTAAATTTAGCTTCTTTTGCCAAACTTACTAGGTGTACCAGTTAATAATGCGGATTTTTTTTCAGTACTGTAGATGGAGTTTCACATATGTTGATATATATGCGATTTGATATGTATGCTATTTTGTTGTATTGACAGCAAGCTTCAAAACTTCATATGTCAAATTTGCTGAAGGTGTTAACATCATAGATATTTTTACACTTAAAAATGTTGAATTTCGTGCCAAAAGAAGAGCATTTGTGGGAAGTTTTAATTTATTACTTTATTTTGAAGAAAAAGTTACTGTATACTTCAGGAAGCTTCTGGTGAACATGCTCTATCTCAAGATACTTGTGAACGCTGGTTTAAATGCTTTAAAAGTGATGATTTCAATGTGAAAGACAAAGAACGTCCAGGTCAACCGAAAAAGTTTGAAGACCAACAATTACAAGCATTATTGGATGAAGATGCATGTCAAACTCAAAAACAACTTGCCGAAAGATTAAACGTTGCTCAGCAAACAATTTCCGATCATTTACAAGCAATGGGAAAGATTTTAAAGGAAGGAAGTGGGTGCCACATCAACTGAATGTAAGACAAATGGAAAACTTTAAAGTCATCAGTAAAATATTGCTTCAGCAGCACGAAAGAAAGTCTTTTTTGCATTGAATTGTGACTGGCAATGAAAAGTGGATTTATTTTGAGAATCCCAAACGCACAAAATCATGGGTTGATCCAGGTCAACAATCAACATTGACTGCAAGGCCAAATCGCTTCGGAAAGAAGACAATGCTCTGCTTTGATTGTGAAACGACCAGAATGTGCCAGGCGACACGGCAAAGTAATTTTGCTTCATGATAATGCACCATCCCATACTTCAAAACCAGTTAAAGACACGTTAAAAGATCTTGCCTGGGAAGTATTAACCCACCTGGCCATATTCACCAGACCTTGCTCCTTCAGATTACCACTTGTTCCGATCGATGGCACACACACTTTCTGAGCAGCACTTCAAAACGTACGAAGAAGTGGAAAATTGGGTCTCTGAATGGTTTGCCTCAAAATAAGAAAAGTTCTATTGGGACAGTATCCACAAATTACCTGAAATATGGGGAAAATGTGTAGCTAGCGATGGACATTACTTTGAATAAAGCACTTTTGATGTTTCTCTTGAAATTCTTGTGTTTTCTTTTATTACAAAATCCACCATTATTAACCGGTACACCTAGTAGTTCTTCTTCCAGACTTTCCTTTTTCTGTTTACAGTGATGGATTTCTCCCTTTAACTCCACATTTTGGTCAGCAAGTTCTACTGCTTCTGTCTTACAAGTGTCATTTGTAGCCACATCATTGTTTCCACTTTCATCATTTCATGCCTAATTAAAAAAAACAAATATTGACTGCATATTATAGTCTAAGCACTGTTTAAGTGCTGGGAATACAAATATTACAGATCCAGTCTCTTGCTCTTTGAATACCAGTGGGAGAGAGAGACACTTGTTTGGCATTTTACTGAGCAAATGTTTATTGAGCGCCTTCTCTGTGCTGACTGCTATTATAGGTACAGGTGGATTGTAGAGTCCTTTTTCACAGGCTACTCACCTCCAAAGGGAGAGGCCTAGTAAATATAGCTACTGGGTCTCCTTAATTCTAAAGTATATTTTCTCTCCAGGCTTTAGCATTTCTAAAATCCAAATGAGGCTTAATCCTGCCATATGTGTGTGTGTGTGTGTGTGTGTGTGTGTGTGTGTGTATCCATCCGATGTTCAAAGGCTGTTAAATTGCATTGTTTACCCATATCTTCAGAAAAAAAATCACTCCTGTCGTGGTAAACAACCTGCTTCCCTATTTATAATGGTCTGGCCCTCTAGCAACTTCAGCGCAAAATTATAGCTAATTTGCCTACAAATGTCAGGTGATCATCATAATCTGGCCACTCAATGTATGTTTAATGTAGTTTTTTATTCCCTCTTCAAGAGTATTAAATTGCTGATACTTACAACTAGTAGAACCTTATCATTGGGGAACTATAGTATTTATCAATGGTAAGTATTATGATAGAAGTATGTATAGAGTTGCACTGTCAAATATGGTAGCTTCTAGCCCCAGATGGCTACTTAATCAGGCATACATTGATTACATTTAGGGTTAAATTAATTAAAATTAGATAAAATTAAAAGATTCAGTTCCTTGGTGTATTAGCCACAGTTCACATACCCTATAATTTGACTAGTGGCTACTGTATTGGACAGTGCAGATATAGGACATTTTTATCATTACAGAATGTTTTGCTGGACAGCATTGGTGTAGAACAGCCGTGGGCAAACTACGGCCCGCAGGCCGGATCCGGCCCGTTTGAAATGAATAAAACTAAAAAAAAAAAAAAAAAGACCGTACCCTTTTATGTAATGATGTTTACTTTGAATTTATATTAGTTCACACAAACACTCCATCCATGCTTTTGTTCCGGCCCTCAGGTCCAGTTTAAGAACCCATTGTGGCCCTCGAGTCAAAAAGTTTGCCCACCCCTGGTGTAGAATGTGGTTCACAGTTATAACTGGAGAGTTGGAAAAGATTTAGTCATTTGCTTTCTGGCATTACTGTTTGAAAGGTTAAAGTCGGTGGTGTGTGGGTAGGCTAAATAGCCATCTCAGATGGTGAATAAAGAAAAATTGAATTTATTTAAGGAAAAGAGGATGGGAGATGGGGATATCCAAAGGGAAGGGCTACACAGCACACTGGGCCAAAGGGTATTGGGTCCATGATGGCAGTAAAAATGTACTTAGGACAGTAAAACAAGGAAGGGCTTAGAAAAAGCAACAGGAAAGTCTAGGCTGGGCTGCTTTGGCACTGAGAAGTCAGAGGAAAGGGGGTCTTGGAGACAGGTTCAGGAGGTTAGCCCAGGATGAGCTGCTGCTGTCCATTGCTCCCGCAGTTGCATACATGCTTGTGGGAGGACATGGGGAGGGAATGGCCTGGGCATGTTCCTTGGAGGGAGAACACGCACTGGGTCCTTTGTCCTGAGCATAATTATCTTTCTCTTGCAGGTGTAAATCTTAAGGGAGGTCTCAGGGGAGGGTCTTAATAGAATATTCATTAGCTTTCCAGGTGTCCTCCTTCAGGGTTGTGGTCTCCACTGATTGATCAGTGCCAGGGCAGGGGGTCATTAGTCAATGTAGCTGGTCCTAAGGCAGCCATGCTGTCACTTGTCTGGTTTTGCTGCTTTTCTGGGCCTAGAGCTGAAATATAAGTGAGGCCTAGATGTTATCTTTAGAAAGGAAAAGGTCAGGGGGTCTAAACCATCTAACCAGTGATATGAAAGATCAGGGGTCCAAAGGGAATGACCAGTGATTTGCTAGGGGAGGATAGTTTACCCTGGGGGCGAGGTTCTTGTTTTCCCAGTTTTGCCCCTTTGCTAGGCATCCAGGGCTTTTTGCCCTGGTGAGTTTCTGTACCTGACCCATCATCCTTGCTCTGATCATGTCTGTCTAACACTATTAGGTATATTTCTTCCTTCAAGGAGGTCAGAGAAATTGTCTTTTGTTTGGTTTTACCCTAAGGCCTGGGACAGTAAATAGTAGGTACCTAGAAAAAACTGGGGTGTTCAAGAGTTTGGATAAAAGGGGTAAAGGCTCGCCCTGCCAGCATGGCTCTGTGCTTGAGCATCGACCTATGAACCAGGAGGTCAGGGTTTGATTCCTGGTCAGGGCACATGCCTGGGTTACAGGCTCAATCCCCAGTGTGGGGCGTGCCCAAGGCAGCTGATCAATTATTCTCTCTTATCATTGTTTCTCTCTCTCTCTCTCTCTCTCTCTCTCCCCCCCCCCATCTCTCGATCTCTCCCTTCCTCTCTGAAGTCAATAAGATATATTAAAAAAGGGGGAGGGGCTCAAAGGCTCTGCATCTGGGAAGGTAGCTTAGTTGTTTTTATTCAATATGTATCCTCCTGTCCTTTTTTAAAGAGGGTTTCTTTTTTAAGCAAAGTCATACCTTTTTCCTCTCAACTTAATTGAGGTATAATTGACAAGTAAAATTGTATATATTTATAGTGTATAATGTGATGATTTGATACACTTGTACATTGTGGAATGATTACCACAATCAAGTTAATTAATTAACACATCCATCACCTCACATAGTTACCTTTTTTTTTTGTGTGTGTGTGTGTGTGTGTGTTTTTTTTTTTTGGTGAGAACACTTAAGATTTACTCTCTTAGCTAATTTCAAGTATACAATATAGTAGTATTCTTAACTATAGTCACCATGTTGTACGTTGGATCCTCAGAACTTATAACTGAAACTTTACACCCTTTGACGAATATCTCCCCATTTCCCCACTCCCATCCCTTGGTAACTAGCATACTACTGTTTGTATGAGTTTCACTTATAAAATTTTAGATTCCACATGTAAGTGATACCATACAATATTTGTCTTTCTCTGGTTTATTTCACTTAGCATGATGCTCTCCACGTTTATTCATGGAGAATGAATAATGGCAGAATTCTTTTAAAATAACTGAATAGTATTCCATTTTATACCCCTCCCCATTTTCTTTTCCCCCCTTTTTTTGTTAATCCTCATCTGAGATTATTTTTTCCATTGATTTTTAGGGAGAGTGGAAGAAAGAGGGAAAGATAGAGAAAACATCGATGGGAAGACTCTATCCACTGAGCCAAGCCGGTAGGGCCCCTTCCCATTTTCTTTATTCAGTCATCCATCAACAGACATTTGGGTTGTTTCTATATTTTGACTATTGTGAATAATGCTGCAGTGAACCATGGGAATGCACATATCTCTTAGAGATACAGATTTTGCTTCCTTCAGATATAAACCCAGAAGTGTGATTGCTGGATCATATGGTAGTTCTATTTTTAATTTTTTGAGAAACAAAAGAAGGTTTTTAAAACAAATTTTATCACACTGAAAATTTAAGAACTTTTACCTAGGTTCTTATCACTTATCAAGTGGGATTCTGCAGTAGCCCATATGTCACAAGGTTATGGTTTGGTGGGATGCACCACATTGAAATATTCCAAGTTTTCAAATTTGATATTCATAGTATAACATGTAATTTTTCAGGGAAGATATAATTGGACATGAAATATTTACATGAACTGTTCACTCCCATGGATTTCTCTGTCAGTGAGTGTGGTTTTCAATGATTGGAGCAAACGTTTCCTGAATCTTTTTCTTGTTTCCATTTTATTGTATGGTAAAACACAATTTATCCATTCCCTTATTAACAGATAATTTAGATTGTTTCTTGTTTTTGGCTAATACAAATGTGTTTGTGTTTTGTGGGCAGATGCTTTTGAAAGGGCGAGGGCTACGCCCTCCATCTTGCCCCAGATCCTCCATTTTTGGGCAGCAGCCATTCCATGTGCTCAGCAAGGAGCTTCTTCCTGGAAGCCCAAGCCTCTGCTAGCCACACCTAGGATTTCTTTAAACTAACCAATGATAATCAAGGGAAGTGCACGCCATAGACACAACCACATCCTGTGTAACAAGACACCGACTTGCGCCTGGCCAATCGGCAGGGCCCACAGTCCTCTCTCCTCCTCTTACTCCAATCCCCCTATAAAACCCCTCTCCACACAGAGCTCTCTCTCCCTCTGCCTCCTGCTGCTGCGTCGGTGAGTGTGGTGGACGGGGAGCTCGAGCTAGCTCGAATAAAGGCTCTTTTGCTTTTGCATCGGACTCGGCTGGCTCCCTGGTGGTCTATTGGGGATCCTGAAATCTGGGCATAACACTTTCATTTCTCTTGGGTTAAATAATTTTAATAGTGGCCTGGAGAAAGGCCATTGACCTTCCATGTCCTCGCCAGGCAGGCCGTTCTCTCCAAATTTCCGTGTGTTCACCGCCCTGAAGCTCTCCAAATTCTACCCTTTTGGGTTTTTATGAAGGTTTCATTACACAGGCATGATTGATTAAATCATCCACCACTGGCGATTGAACTCTATCACAAACCCCTCCCCCCTTCCTGGAGGCGGGGTGGGAGGCCTGAAAGTTCCAACCCTCTGATCACTTGAGTGGCTCCACTGGCGACCTACCCCCATCTTTAGGTTATCTAGGGGCTTTTCTAAAGTCACCTTATTAACATAACAAGAGACACCTTTGTTGCTCTCATCACTTAGAACAGTGATTCCCAAAGTGGGCGCTACCGCCCCCCGGTGGGCGCTGCAGCAATCCAGGGGGGCGGTGATGGCCACAGGTGCATTTGGGGGCGATGAGTAACTGCTATTAAAATTTAAAAAAAATTAATTTCCAGGGGCTGAGTAATATTTTTTCTGGAAAGGAGGCGGTAGGCCAAATAAGTTTGGGAACCACTGTGCTATCCCCAGACAGCTGCCGGTGTCTGTCCTCTGCACATGATAGTATCCGTACTTTGGAGCATGGAGGGGCTTTTTCAGGTCACCCAAAAGACAAGGAGCTGAGGACTCCCTTTGGCTGGCCCCGGTAAAGACTAAAGGAGTTTCTGGAGGATGAGGCCCAGAAATCAGGACTTAAAAAAGATTCCCAGATGATTCTAATGTGCAGCCAAGGTTGAGAACCACTGTTCTAAGGGTTTAAGGAGCTCTGTCCCAGAAACTGGAACAAAGACCAAATATATATTTCTTATTATATATCACAGTGTCATACTAACATATTTAAGATATTCAACCTTGCCCTGGCTGGTTTTGCTTAGTGGGTAGAGCGTTGGCCTGTGGACCAAAGAGTCCTGGGTTCAAGGGTACAGTCAAGGGCACCTATCTCAGTTGCCCAGGCCCTGGTCAGGGCGAGTACAGGAGGCAACCAATCGATGTGTTTCTCTCACATTAATATTTCTCTCTGTCTTTCACTCTCCCACTCTCTCTAAAAATCCATGGAAAAATATCCTAGGGTGAGGATTTAAAAAAAATTAATTAAAATAAAAGATATGCAACCTTTGTTTTATTTATTATTTTGTAAATCAAGAAATGTACATACCCATTGCCTTTTAAATCTATAATGAAACGTGATAAACACTGAAGGTATACAAGACATCAGTAAACCATTCACATTGGATGGTCACAAAACCAACATTTAATGTAACCCGAATCAGGTAAAGACATAAAATATTGCAAACCCCCAAAAGTTAGTGGTGTATCAAGGGCTGTGAGTGATGGTGTGGTCTGCCCAGGTTCAGACAATAACCATACATCTTCTATAGAGAATTTAAAATCAATGAAATTATTGACTAAAAGTTGGTCTGCTTTTTATTATCACCATAGGTTGACCAGTTCAAAAATGTATCTCTGTATGTGTAATATCTGCTTTGTGGCTTACCTGGTCACTCTCTTTGATGAATAGAAATTAATTTTAATATAGTCCAGTTTATCTGTCCTTTCTTTTGGTGCTTGTTGTATCCACAAAGAGATATTCTTCTACATTATCATTTAGGAGCTTTATTGTTTTGATGTACATTGAGATATATAATCCACCGGAAATTAATGTTTATGTATGGCATGAGTTAGAGGTCAAGTTAAATTTTGTTCCCTTATGTATATTCAAATGACTTAGCACCATTTATTGCAAAGGTCAAAGTTTCCTCTCTGATCTGCAGTACTAACTTTTTTTGTATAAGCATCCATTTCATGTATGATCTGTTTTTGTGCTTCTTTCCTTCCTTTTATCAGTTTGTCTAATATACTGTCTTAATGATTGCTTTATAATAAGTCCTGATATTTGAAGAGAAAGTCTTTTCTTCTTCAAGTGTGTCTTGTTTTCCTTGGTTGTTTGCATTTCTGTATACATTTTTGAATCAGCCTATAAATTTCCATGCAACACTTGTTAGAATTGATTTGGACTGTATTGGGTCTCTAGATCAATTTGGATATAATTGACATCTTTACAATTTTAAATCTCAGGAACATAGGACACCCCCTCACTTATTTGGTTTCCTTTAATTTTTTTTTAAAATACTGTTTTCTATAGCTTTCTATATTGAGCTTTCCACTTTTTAAAATTTATTTCTGGGAATTTGATGGTATTGTAAATGATATTCAAATTTATTCTCTAACTTTATTGCTGGTGTATATAAAAACAATTGATTTTTGGATATTAACTTTTGTATTCTCAGTTTTGATAAACTTATCTTTTCTGATAGTTTATTTTGGATTTTCTATATGTATAGGCTGTGAACAATATTTTTTCCCCTTCATTTCCAGTTGTCATATTTTTGTCCATCTTTCTACTTGTTTACAGTGGAAGATTACCCAGTCAGCATTATTGGAAGTGTTGTAGGTGGCAGGAACGGCACCAGGTGTCTGACCAGTGGGGTCAGACCAAACCTGGGTTCAGCAACCTTGGTACTTAGATTCTGGTTAGGAAAGAATTCAGAGCAAGACTCAAACTGTATGAGAACATATATTTGGGTAAACTACTCTTCTAGAAAAAGTAACTCCTAGAAGAAATGGGCTTAGCAAACAAGTCCTAGAGGTAAAGGAAGGGCCCTTGGAGCTTAGGAGTGAGGAAGCTAGTGGTAATGGGCCAGGGGTGGGGAGTGGGGTGGTGGGGGAAGGGAAAGGCACTGGGTGTGCTCACGCACTGGGCCCATCCTAAGAATTTTTTAAAATATATATTTTTATTGACTTCAGAGAGAAAGCGAGAGGGGGAGAGAGACATAGAAATATCAATGATGAGAGAGAATCATTGATTGGCTGCCTCCTGCATGCCCCACACTGGGGATTGAGTTCACAAGCCAGGCATGTGTCCTTGACCGGAATCAAACATGGGGACCCTTCAGTCCGCAGGCCGATGCTCTATCCATGGAGTCAAACTGGCTAGGGCATTGGTCGGCAAACTCATTAGTCAGCAGAGCCAAATATCAACAGTACAACAATTGAAATTTCTTTTGAGAGCCAAATTTTTTAAACTTAAACTATATAGGTAGGTACATTGTTATTAACTTAATTAGGGTACTCCTAAGGGGGGACAAGGATGGGGGGAGGATAAGACACTGGCTTACTCCCTGGAGAGAGAGCAACCAGGGGCCTCAGTCCTAAGGGTTTTAAAGATGGAGATTTTAGGGGCGGTCCCAGGGAAAGATCTTAATAGAATATTCAGTAGCTTTCCAGGTGTGCCCATTCAGGGTTGTGGTCTCCACTGATTGATAGACCAGCACCAGGGCTGGGGGTCATTATTCTATGCAGCTTATCCTGATGTCAGCTGTGGCTTATCTGGGCCTGGAGCTGAAATACAACTTGAAATCTAGATGCTATCTCTAGGGAGCAAAGGTCAAGGGGTACAAACTTCATAACTAGTGATATGCTAGGGGAGGGAAAGTCACCCTGGGGGCAAGGTCCTACCCAACAATTGATTGTCCATTGCTAGGCACCTGCAGCTTTCCATCTTGGTGACCTTCTGTACCTGGTCCATCGTCCTTGCTCTGCTCATGTCTGTCTAATCGCCTACAACGGAAGCAGAAATTATTTTCATGTGGAAAATTAAAACTGCATTCCATTCTCATTTCTAAATTATTTTTGAATTTAAACCCAAATCTGTGTACCTCAACAGCCATGAGGCCCCATGAAAGATAATACTACCTTTTTAGACATCATAAATGTTCCTAAAGGCTGTAGAAACAGAACTTATGAAATCTTTATTTTTAATGTTTAAAATTTAATTTTGATAGTTAGAACTCTTAATGTGTCTCCCAAGGACATATATGAATGTTTATCAGTAGTTTAAAGAAATCTGCAAAGTGGTGGAGTCTTTAGCCACAAGGCACCTCTGATGTACTTATTTTTCTTAAGCATCATTCTTAGAAGCCTTCTACTGGAGGTAACCCAGGGAACTGTCCACTTTGCAAAGGCATTGGCTTCCTGGGTAATGGCGTGTGGTGCCAGTAAAGATGAACTGCAGGGAGAATTCTGGAAACTGCATGGGGAACGAAGTGACATATGAGTGTTAATGTGGGCAAGTGTCCCATAGCGTTTCACAGAGGGAAATTTCAACTTGTCTAGTAACTTGGTGGATTGCAGCTGAGGGATCAAAGTCTTGTCACAGCCTGTCCTCTGGCAATGTCATGCATATGTCTGTGAGCTGGAGAAATCTGTGGACTTCTGTTATCAAGAGAGTCAACAGATGTTGAACAATCTCAAAAAAAAAATGCAGCTTAAAACAGATAACCCCCCCTGCTGGGTCATCTTCATGGGGGAGTCTGTGCCATCTTGATTGTGGAATTTCAACAGTACTATGATGAGCTATAGATGGGCCAGCAAAAGGCACTTATAATGAACAAGGGTTGTATTGACTATTTTGGGAATTATGGGAGTGGGCAAAGAAAAGCTGCAAATGTACTTAGCATTGGGGGATGAAAATACTTTTTCTCCTCCACACCTTTTGTTTTTCACAGTGCTTTACATATGATAGGTGTTCAGTTAATGTCATATGTATGTGAATCATCAGTAACACTTCAGAAAAATTTTAGAAATTACTGCAAGTGAACTCAAATGCACTCATTAAAAAATGATTAGTAAATAAGGCAGTCAGAGAAAGACAAGTATCACATGATCTCACTCATATGTGGAATCTAATGAACAAATAAACTGATGAACAAAATAGATCCAGAGACATTGAAGCATGGAACAGACTGGCATATTTCAGGGGAAGGTGGGAAGAGATTAACCAAAGAACTTATATGCATATATGCATAACCCATGAACATAGGCAGTAGTGCCTGAAGGCCTGGGGAGGAGGTGGTGGGAGCAGGGTTGAGGGAGTCAATGGGTAAAAAGGGGGCATATCTGTAATACGTTCAACAATAAATATAAATTTTAAAAATTATTGCTATCTTTAACTAATCTAGCAGGTTAAATAATTTTATTGTTCCGCTAGGTTCAATTTTTTTTTTTAAAAAAAGACCACGTTTAGAGGAAAATCTTATTCTAATTTTGGAGCGTGACACATTTGAGTTCAATTTGCAGTTTTCTAGTTAAAGAAAAAAATCTATCATTATAAACAGCAAATGAATGGAGTGTAAGACAGATTTAAGTTAAGAAAATTGTGACCTTAAGTTAATTAATTTAGAATGTTCTGTATTCTTTTAAAATGTGTTGACATTGTAAGTAAATTTTATCTTCCTAGTATGTTTTAAGATTCTAAAGAAAGCCACATAGAGTTAAATGCAACTTATTTCTTTTCCCAGTGGTGTTTTACTGAATCATTTTATTAGTGGCATGTGCCTGTCTTGAGTTGGGAATTTATGCAAGGGGCTAAAGACATCCATTCCACTCAAAATATAAACTCTATGCCAGTGGTTCTCAACCTTCTGGCCCTTTAAATACAGTTCCTCATGTTGTGACCCAACCATAAAATTATTTTTGTTGCTACTGCATAAATGTAATGTTGCTACTGTTATGAATCATAATCTAAGTATCTGATATGCAGGATGATCTTAGGCGACCCCTGTGAAAGGGTCGTTCGACCGCCAAAGGGGTCGCGACCCACAGGTTGAGAACTGCTGCTCTATGCCATTTTGTGGATAGGGGTCCAATGGTGAACCTTTAGTACTGGCAAATGCTAGCATTTACAATTATAAATGTTTTTTCTATCTTGTAAAATAGTCTCAGTTTTTCTAGATAGAGTAATTTTAAACACTATGAATCTTTATTTCAAATAACTTATAAGGTGAATCTTTTTGTGAAAGGAGGGTTCATTTATTAGCATGAATATTTCCTAATCTTTCCCTCCCCATCCATATATATTCTGGCTACTTAGAGGGCTGAGTTTTAATATACATATAATAAATTTTTTCAGTCACAAGTAGTGTTTTAGAGATTTGTACCTGAATTTTATATTTAATTATGGTTCTTATTTATGGCATAATGTATTTTATTTTTTAAATTGTACTTAAATCACTTTTTAAAAAATACATTTTTACTAGAGGCCCAGTGCATGAAATTCATGCACTTGGGGGTGGGGGCCTGCACCCTCTTGCAGTCCGGGAGCCCTCGGGGGATGTCCGACTGAGTGGGCCTAAGTGGGCAGTAGGACATCCTTAGCGCTGCCATGGAAGTGGGAGAGGCTCCCACCACCTACCCTGAGCTCACTAGCCGTAAGCCCAGCTCAGGGCTTCTGGCTGAGTGCTCCCCCTGTGAGAGCGCACTGACCACCAGGGGGCAGTTCCTGTATTGAGCATCTGCGCCCTGGTGGTCAGTGCATGTCATAGCAACCAGTCATTCCGCTGTTTGGTCAATTTGCATATTGGCCTTTTATTATATAGGAGGATTGATTTTAGAGATGGGAGAGTCATTGATCAGCTGCCTCCTGCATGCCCCCTACTGGGAATCGAGCTCGCAACCCAGGCATGTGCCCTTGAATGTAATTGAACTCGGGACCCTTCAGTCCACAGGCCAACACTCTATCCACTGAGCCAAACCAGCTAGGGCTGGCATACTGTATTTTAAATTGTGAATTTTTATGTCCTCGAATATGGCAGGCTAACTATAGAATATCTTAATGTCACAGTCATGAAAGAAATAGTTGGTAATTTATAAAACCTGTATGAGAATGTATGTTAGGATGTAAAGGTTCCAAATATAGCCTGGTGAATCTTTAGAAAAGCTGACTTTAAAAAAATAGTTGAATCAGACCTGCTAGTGTCCAGTTCAGGACTTAATTAATATATATTAATTTATTTTTGAGAAGAAGATGCTTTAATGATTACTTCATAAGTTTTTGTATTTTTATAATATTCCCCCCCAGTTTTTTTTGAGGAATAATTGACATACATCACCTTTATAAGTTTAAGGTGTACAGCATGATGGTTTATCATATATTGTGAAATGGTCACCACAGTAGGTTTAGAATATTTTTATAATTTTAAAATTAGAGTCCATGGGCCCACTTCAGAAACTTATTTTTTCTTTAAATAAATACATTTTTATTGATTTCAGAGAGGAAGGGAGAGGGAGAGAGAGATAGAAACATCAATGATGAGAGAGACTCATTGATTGGTTGCCTCCTGCACGCCCCCTACTGGGGATTGAGCCTGAAACCTGGGCATGTGCCCTGACTGGGAATCAAATTATGACCTCTTGTTTCATAGATTGATGCTCAACCACTGAGCCACCCTCGTTGGGCACAAAATTAATATGAATGACTCTGCATAGTCTTTGGTGAATTTGGGGTTAAAAATAACCAAGCATGCCATCTGACTTCGTGTTAACTTTCTGGACTATTAATGGTACTAATGGTAAATAAAAGATGACCTTTTACAAGAGGTTTTAATTTGAGGACTTCTAGGTTCTTTGAGATACAGAATCTCAAAATTTTGTTAGCGAGGTTGATGCATTCAACCAGCAAAATTAAGTTGGTCTGCTATTCTCAGACTCCCACTACATCCTTTGTGCTCCACATCTGCCTTTTGTCTTCTGCAGTGCACGTATAACATACATGCCTGCTAGTTCTTGATTTTTAAAAAAATTAATGATCTGACAAGGTTGGAGAATAAGGGCATGATGAAGGATAGAAAATGCTGAAAATAGTTTTCATTTACCTCCTTCCTAAAGTCCATATAGGGGATTCATTTGTCTCTTTCCCATTTATTTTTTTCTCTTGGGTTGGAGAATATCTTTTAATTTCTTTTAAGAACACTCACTGATAGTGACTGAAATACTCTGGAGAGTTAGATGTAATCTTTGAGTATTTAATATGTTCTAAGTTGGCTTCCAGTATCTGTTCAGTTTTTAGTATAGTAATTGATTTTTTATTTACATAGGTGCTTGCCACCCAGGTAAAGACCACATTTCCCAGCCTCCTTTGCAGCCAGATTTTGGAACAGTATTAAATCTTGGCCAACAAGATATGAATGAAAATGATGGGTACATCTTCTGTGTTGTACCCTAAAAGGAAAGGAGTTTGCTCTCCTTGTACCCACTTTTCCTCTTTGTGGCTGGGATGCATGTAAAATGATGAGTGTTGAAGCAGATACACTTATCCAGACTTTTACAAGAGAGAGAACTTCTTTATTTAAGCCACTATTATTTTGGGCTTAATAATAGTGGCTCAGCATGCATATAAGCATAACCAGTGGACGCAAGACACTGGGGGGTAGGGGAGGCTTGGGGAAGGTCAAGGGGGAAAAAAGACATATGTACTACTCTTTATAATATTTTAAGCAATAAAACAAAATTTAAAAGAATAATAGTGGAATGCACGTAGGAGACCAAGATGGCGGCATAGGTAAACACCGGAGACTGCTGCCGCAAACAACCACTTCAAAAATACAACTAAAAGACGGAACGGACATCACCCAGAACCACAGGAAGGCTGGCTGAGGAGAGACTCTTCAACTAGAAGGAAAAATAACAGCACACCGAGGCTCAGAGGAGGCGCAGTGTGGAAAAAACTCAGGTGCGGAGGTGCGCGCGCAAAGCGGGCTGGTGGCTGAGAGCGCGGTTGTCGTTTTCGGTCAGGGGGGAGTCTCAGACTCTGAGCTCCAGATACGGGCGAATCGCTGGGGACTCGGACCCAAACGGGAGAAGCGGGAGTGTCTGGCATCAGTTGGAAGGCAGCTTTCCCTCCGAGGTTTGCAGCGGTTCCGGGGGTTCTGAGAAGCAGAGCCTCTGGGAACGGGACTGAGAGGGGCCATAACCGCTCCCTCCGCCCACCCTG
>NW_005362534.1:248600-249707 GCF_000412655.1 Myotis brandtii
AGAAACTAAATTGATTGCCTAATACATATATTAATATATTAATATGGTATATTTCATATTATAAGTAGGCAGTATCTTAAGAAATAGAAACTTGCTTAACAAACTATAAGTAAAATGAGGTTTTATTCTAAGAACCTGGTATATATTAATATGGTATATTTCATATTATAAGTAGGCAGTATCTTAAGAAATAGAAACTTGCTTAACAAACTATAAGTAAAATGAGGTTTTATTCTAAGAACCTGGTATATCTCCTGGATTCAATTGCAGGAAATAATTAGGCAGTTGCTTTTCTTGCCTCTTGTCTCAGAATGCTTCTCTCCAAGTCATTTTCAAATTTTTCAATCATCTACTTACAGGTAGTGTTATAGCTGCTTCAAAATAGTAGCTTAGCATGGGCCACTGTGGCTCAGTGGTTGAGCATTAACTCAGAAACCAAGAGGTCACCGGTTTGATCGATGAAGTTTGTCTCATTGATGTTTCTTTCTTTCTCTCTATCCTTCTCCCTTCCTCTGTCTCTAAAAATAAATAAAAACATTTTTAGAAAAATAGCCTACTGTAGGTTATTACTGTCTTGGGCTCTTAGTTTGAATTCCCATCTCCCAGAAAGGATAATATGATTGGTACAGCTTTGACCAGGGTATTTTCTCTAGTCCAGCAAGCTATGGCCAAGGGACAGTGTTGCATCGTATGTATCATTGGCTTCTGGGACTATCAGTGGAATTATTTTTTTTTTGAAAAGAAAGGACTATAGCTTGGGGGAAATGATTGGCATTTTGTATAGACAAAAACTTAGACAGTCAAGGTTTTTGGAATGTGTTAATACCTTCTACTACTGTTCAAGTGGTTCCTTAATTTAATAATATTTGAAAAAGTAAAAGATTGAGATATTGCAAGAGTCCTCTTAGTGTAGGTTAGGTCATGTGCCATAAAATAATATGCTAATAACATTGCTCATGAGAATGTATAAGAATATCATATAAATCATAATGTATACCATGTAGTTTGCAAAATGTAATTTCTGTTATTTGACAAGATAGGAAAGGTGATGATTCAAATGGAAAGGTAAGGAGAATCTTTCCTTTTACTAGAATATGTGAGGCAGGA
>NW_005362534.1:249813-252882 GCF_000412655.1 Myotis brandtii
GAGGAAAGGAGAAGAAGAGAGAGATAGAAACATTAATGTGATGCTTGGTTGAAAGTTTTTTTCTTTCAGCACTTTGTTATCCTGCTGCATTCTGGCCTTCAGCTGTTAATCTCATTGAGGATCCCTCGTATATAACAAGTTATTTTCTCTTGCTACTTTCAAGATTTTCTCTTTGTCTTTCAATATCTTGACTATGATGTGTCTGGGTATGGATCTCTTAATTTATTCTACTAGGAGTTAACAATTTGAGCTTCTTAGATATGTAGATTAATGTTTTTCATCAAATTTGGAGAGTTTCCAGACATTATTTTTTCAATATTTTTATGTCTCTCTTTTGCTTTTGGTAGTCTCATTATCTATATGTCAGTGTATATATTAGTCTAGGTTTTCCAGAGAAACAGAACCAATAGGGGAGATACACACACACACACACACACACTTTGAGAAAATGTACTCTATAAATGTAAAATGGCAATAATAATTATTATTAGGGGAGGGGGGGGGGAGAGGAAGAAGGAGAGGGAGGGAGAGGGGAAGGGAGAAACATTGATATAAGAAACATTGATCAGTTGCCTTTTATACCCATTCCAACTAGAGGTAGAACCCCCAACCTAGGTATGTGCCCTAAGCAGGAATCGATCCCACAGCCTTTTGGTGTACAGAATGACACTCCAACCAACTGAGCCACCTGGCCAGGGCTCATCTTTTTTTTTTTTAACAACTTCCTTTTTGGCATTATAAGATTCTCATCTTGTACATGTCTTGCCCAGTCCTAGAATCAGCCATTTCTTGAAAAAGCCCTTGTTCATTTTTTTGGAGAATGATATTAGAAATCAGGATGTGGGTGCTAGATGTATGCTAATTTCATTTTGGTTATAGTAATTTTCTACTTGAGAATTTTCATATGGCTCCATTTCCAGTATTTTCAGCCTACCTTGCCTGGGATAGAGTTTCTGCCCTACGATTGAAGGCTGGGTAGAGGCAGGGAGCCCGTGTCATGTTAGTCTAATTTCCCTACAGTAGAATTTCTGCACCTTGGAGCTGTGGGATAAGGATGAGAAATGCTGGCACCCTGCTGCTCCCAGGGAGAAATTTTCACCCTAGACTGGGAGCTGGGGTGAGATGATGCCCTGCCATCTTGGCCATACCTCCTGGAGCGGTTCTGGATTTGTCATAGTTCTAAATTATTTAGGCTGAATAGAAAAATTTCCAATGATATTGTTTACCTTAATAAAATAACATTGCTTTGCAAATACTTTGGCTAGTGATGTTTCATGAATCCTTCTGGGTCTTGTCTCATTTGGGGAATCCCTTTAAGTGCAGGCTCATAATTGGGATCATAACTTCCACTTTTTAGAGGTATTAGCCTTCTTATTTCCATCATCTATTGCATTAAATTAGTGTTATTATTTAATTACTGATAATAGTTATATTATCTGGCTACCATGCATCAGAGGCTTTATTTATATAACCTCAAATCCGCACCAATAGACTATAAATAGGTAGTATCAGTCCCTCTTAGTAAATGAGAAAATAGGCTTAAAAAGTTAAATAACTTGCTCATGGTCACATAATTAGTGAGGGTTGACATCCAGATAATGTCAGTATTCTTAGAAGAATAGAAAGAGAGGTTCAGGTAAAGGAAGGGTTTTTGCACTGGGTCTGATTGTTAACATCATCCAATTTGATCTTAGATTGTTGAAGTAATGATTTTTCATCTTCTAAGGAGGACATATTAAAGTGTAAAAAGTACAAGAAAATTTACTTTTGATTAAAATTTTAGGATATGTTAGTCTATTTAACATAGACAAACATGTTTGATTAATTCAAAATAATAGGTTAATAGACAACATTTTAATATGGAATGTGTGTGGGATTCTTTAAAATATTGAATACTGTGTCTATGATTAAGTAAGTTGGGAGTTATTTAAGGAAAGTGATAATACCATGCTGAGAAGCAGGTAGGAACATGGTCACCAGGAAGCTATCTAGTGTCCCCACCTTCTCTGTTGTGAAAGTGTAACGGGACAACTAACCGGTCCGGGCTGCCTGTCACTACTTGAGCCAATTAAGCAGAAACAGGGTTGAATTATATATGAGCATTTATTCCAATAATGCCGGCAGTATGGGAGAACAGCAGGTCATCCACAAAAATCTGCTTTGCCCCTCCTGTAAGCCAGCTGCATTTATTGGGTAGAAGGACAAAGATTACATGGGAAAGTAAGAATTACAGGCATGGAAAAGAAGGCAAGGTATAATGGTTACAGGTTACAGGCAATGCGGGCTGGGAGGTTGGGTTGTAGAGGGTGGGTGCCTCCAGGCATCTCTGGGACCAGATTACAGGCAATAGGGGCTGAGGGTTGCAAAGGGCGGGTGTCTCCAGGACTAGATTGTTTCGGCGTTAGCTCCCATGTCCTAGAGCAAACAACTTTCAGCCAGGTTAGAATGTGCTTTCTCTAATCAGAACAGAACCATCATGGTTAAAAGAGCATGATTAATATTTCTTATAATCGTAGCTGGTCCCCAAAATTCTATTTCTGCCCCGAACAAAAGGGGGTAGGTGGTGTTGGGAGAGGGGAGAACAGAGCTCCTCCATCTGCTCTTCTGTCTCCCCAGTGTCACTCAGCAGTGCCTTCATACACCCAGTAATCAAGGCAGGCATTTTGTAGTCATCTGGACTTCTCCATTTCTCATTTGTCAACTATTTTTAATTTGTCACTGTGTCTTTTGAGTACTCCTCCTAAATATCTCAAATGTCTCTGCCTTTTTCTGTTCTCACTGTTGTTGCTTTTAGATTTTTATCATGTTATGCCTGGTCTCTTATCAGTCAGTAGCTTTCTGATTAATGTCTTTGCCTTAACCCTCTTCTTGCCTCCATGGTGATTTTTTTCTGAAATATAACACTGATAATTACTAACCTAAAAAGCTTCTCTTAATTTACTCTGGTCTATGGCAGTAGCCTTCAAACTTTTTTTTTTTAATTTTTTATTTTTTTTTCTTTTTAAAAAAATATTATAAGTATTACAAAGGGTATTACATATGTGTCCTCCCCCCCCCCCCCCTCTCCCA
>NW_005362534.1:258359-280769 GCF_000412655.1 Myotis brandtii
AATTAAAAAAAAAAGTAAAATAAAAATGTGCAGTAATGCAGGTGCTTCAGATCTTCTACTCTTCTTTTTGGCACGCCCGGAATTCAGGAGAATGTTGAATTTCCCTCTGATACACTGTTCCTCCGTGTTGTAAGCCACAGTCCTGATTTTAAGGCAGGCCGTATTGGTTCCCCTTACTGCTGTATTTGTATGTACAGAAGAGTCAGTTCGTGGCTCTGCCTCTGGGTGGCAGTGTGTCTGGATTGACCTCCAAGGCTTTAAGTCCTCTCTGACCAGGAGTTCTCTATTGTACCTGAACCAGCTCCGCCCAGATCTGTTTCACCAGTCGCCACTCTCAGCTCTGTTTTCCAGGCTCCCCAAAAACAATCTTCCCCTACAAGCTCCGCTAGCGACCCCAATTGGGCAATCACATGCACCGGGATCAACAATCAAACTCACAGATTTAAGAGGAAGTGTGTAAACAAGAGCCTGGGAGGCTGTGGGAACTCGCAGGGTTCCACCTTCCAGAACTCCGCGGAGTCTCAGAGCTGGTTTTTTAATCGTTACCCTGCTCTGTCTCAAACTTCTTATAAAGCATTTTAACCCTTTCTCCAAATACAGGGGAAACATACCTATGCCATGACATGCAAGGCCTTTTATGATTTAGTCCCTGTCTCTTTTTTTTTTTTTTGCTATTCCTGGACCTTTGCCCTGGATTTTAGAGAATCTGAATGAGTTGAGTTCTACAAACACTCCTTGTTTTGTTTTTGTTTTGGGGGGCCTGTTTTTGTACATTTTGTAGAATGCCCATTCAGTTTTTGTCTCAAGAAAGTCACCTGACTCATAGATAGAGAGCAGGCAGACAGCTCTGGTAAGGGGTAGAGGGGTGGAGGGACTGAGCAAAAAAGAAAAGAGACAACTCATGGACATGTGGAATACAGTGTGGTGATTGTGGGGGTGGGGGTGGTTGGAGGTGGAAGAAGGCATAGAGAGGATAAATGGGGGTGGAAGATGTAGAGACAGAGAAGCATCGATCAGATGCTCAAAACTCAGAGGGAAAGCAGGGGAGGGTGGGGGTGAGGGGGAAAGATCAACCAAAGGACTTCTTTGCATGCATATAAACATAAGTGATGGATGTGGACAACAGGGGGTGAGGGTGAGGGCAGGATTGGGGGATGAGGGGACATTGGGGGGATAAGGACACATTTGTAATATCTTATTCAATAAAGGGAAAAAAATAAAAATAAAATAAAAAGTCTACTGAATCTCCTGAGTAATGAGTATCTTTTGTATGCTAATGAGATGACTAGGTAGAGGCCCCTAGATAACTTCAGGTTAGGGCCTGGTCACCAGTAGGATCAAGCCATGATTAGAAGTTTATATCTCTCTGTTCCTTCCCCCTACCCCTACCTCTGAGAAGGGGAGGGACTGGAGTTTGAGTTCAAACACCAATAGCTAATGAATTAATCAAGAGTGCCTACATAAGGAAACCTCCATAAAAATGCCTAAGCATCAGGGTTTGGGGAAGCTTCTGGGTTGGCAAACACATCAAGGTACTGGGACTGCTGGGAGCACCTGTTAACCGTGATGGTTCTGTTTGATTAGAGAAAGCACATTCTAACTTGGCTGAGAGTTGTACGCCCTGGGACATGGGAGCTAACATCGGAATGCAGTCCATCCTCCTTTCCCAAGAACTGCCTATCGTTATGGAAAGATTTATAACCTTGTGGCTGAAACAGTCTAATCCTGGAGGCACCCTCCCTTTGCAACCTCCCACCCCTATTGCCTGTTCTAAGTGTCGTTTTCATCTTCAGTGTGTGTGTGTGTGTGTGTTTTAAGATAAATTCCTAGAAATGTAATTGCTGTGTCATTATAATATGCTTGTTTTTAGTTTTGAAAGATGTTATCAAATTGGCCTCCAAAAAATTGTATTGGTATACATTGCCACCAGCAGTGTATGAGCAAGCTTAGTTTTCTCATGCTTTCAACAACGTGGTATGTTAATTTTGGTCTTTGCTAATTTGAAAAATTGTTCTAAGTGTTGTTTTAATCTTCAGTTTTTATTATATGTAATGTGCATCTCTTCCCTTTGGCGGTTCCTAAGGTATATCCTTTATAATAAACTGATAGTGGTAACTAAAGCATTTTCCTGAGTTCTGTGAGTCATTCTAGGGAATTATTCAAACTTGAGGAAGGGGTTGTGAGAACTCCCACTTTTTTAGCCATGTCAAACAGAAGTGCAGGTGGCCTGGGGACCCAGGACTTGTGGCCTCTAAAGTGAGTGAAGTTTTGTGGGACTGAGCCCTTAAACCTGTGAAATTTGATGTTAATTCTGGATAGTGTTAGAATAGATTGTAGGGCACCCAGTTGGTGTCAGAGAATTGGTGTTGGGAAAGAGGCCATGTATTTGGTGTCAGGGACACTTAACCCCAGTTTAAAAATGGAAACAAATGAAAATCTTCAAGCGACTGCTCAGCTCAACATTAAGTTAGCATGTGGGAGAGCTGTAACTCAAAAGTCCTCTTAACCATATCTTGTTGTCCCCCTCTCCACACCTCCTTCTATCAGATAGATAGGGAAAAAATCTATCTATCTTTTATTTTAATATATTAAATTTTTATTATTTTTTAGTCCTGTGTTCATATTTCTTTTGAACTTAATTGAATGCTTTCATCAGTTAATGGCCTTGATGAAATTTCTTGTAATTTTGACTGCATTTGTTTGGTCAAAGTAATGTTACTTTCCCTTCTAAACTTAGCAGGACAAACAGCTGAAGTGTAAGATCTTTAGCTTGATTTTCTTCAGTTCTTTCTATATTTTAAATAGGACACAAATATCTCTATAAATAAAAATAATTTCCTCCCAACCCATTTGGAAAATATCCCAGACTTCCTCTTCATGCCTTGCAAAGTTGCTGCTGTCTAGTCATTATTACTATCTGTTTCCTCCCCCTGCCCCCCTTAACATAAGTGTTCCTCCCAGGAATAGCTTGATCACCAGATGTTTGGCCAGTAGTATTCCTCTTATTCTGATTTTGCATTTTTTCTGAAATAGGCTAAAAGATAATCACTCCATTCCTTCCCTTGTTCTAAGATGATTTTACTCAACTGTTCTTGAAACTTACCTTGGTAAGTGATTTGGGATCATAATGAAAAGAGAGAGGATATATTTTATGTATTTTATACTGGTCCCCAATGAATTGGCCTTTATTAATTGAGGATTTTGACACTTATTTCAGTTTGAGTGGTTATGGGTGTTTAGAAATGAAATTGTGGGACTTGAAAACTAGAAGAGACCTCGGAGATCATCCCCACAGAGGAGCCTGATTTATAACTGAGAAAAATGAAAGTTGTCAAGGTCAGCCATAAATCTGATACTTTGGCTTGGTGAAAGAAACCTAAGTTTCAAAATCTCTGATGTAAATCTAGAAACATCATAAGAAGCTTAATTTGTGACAGCATTAACACTGTTTAGCCTGGAAGCAACATTTGTGACTTTTCCAGATTATTGACAGTGTTTGAAATCTCTTGATGTCTTCAGGAATAATAAACTCTACCATGTACTTTTATACTTTTCAGTTAGTGAATTTTCAAACTTAAAAAAATAGCAGTAAATCGAGGGAGCGGAGGGTGGACCTGAGGAGAGGAAGGTGGCCCAGCCTGAGCCACTCGGGGTTCAGGGTACGAGGCAGGCGGCTGGTGGACCTGAGTTTTGAAGAGCTGGCCTTGTGAAATTATCGGCTGGGACACGGCTAACTTCTCATGCTGCTGCAGCCAAGAGATCATGGACACCTGCCAGCAAAGCCTTCGTTGCAGGTAGGGCAGCCACGTGGATAATTCTGGCCAATGAGATGAAGATAGAAGTTCCTATGGAGGGTCCACTTCCTCAGATGAAATGGCCGTCTCCTGAGAAGGCTTTGCCTTTTGCCTTCACCGTCTTTCTGCCTGGAATGGAGATGCAGTTCCTGGTGTAGCAGCCATCTTGATGCCATGAGGACCAAAATCACATGCTCAGGAGGGCAGAGTGAAACACCAGAATAGCTGGGTCCCTGATCTTCTCCTTGAGCAGCCACACTGGCCCATAATCTCTGGGGGGGTGGGGGGTGGGAAACTCTCCTATTTGGTGAAGCCACCGTATTGGGTTTCTATTATATACAGTCAAATGCAAGCCATTATCAATACATCCAGGCCTCCTAATGTTCGTACCATTATCATCTGTAGTGCCCTGTGTGCCAGGCACTATTATATACAGTCAAATGCAAGCTGTTATCAACACATCCAGGCCTCCTAATAATGTTCGTACCATTATCATCTATAGTGCCTGTGTGCCAGGCACTGAACTAACAATGCCTCACACTCATTGTCTTATTGCATCCTCACCATCCTAGAATTATCATCATGTTACAGAAAGGGAAATTAGGGCTCTGAGGTGTTAAGCTAGGAGAAGGGCAGAGTCAAGGTTGTGGGTTTGATCCCTAGTTAGGGCACATACAAGAAGCAACCAATGAATGCATAAATAAGTGGAACAACAAAGTGATGTTTCTCTCTCTCTTTCTCTCTTTCAAATCAATAAAAAGAAAATCTCTAATTTTTCTAAAAAAAATAGCAGTAAACCTCAGTGTACAAAACATATATAAGTGGTATTAAATTAGAATGCAATTTTAAGTAGAATTTTGATTTATTGGAAAATAAATTAGTGAGAAAACTTAAGTTTGTTAATTGTTGTATTAGAGCATATACATATTTCACTCCCAAGTCTAGCTTAAAACAACTGAATGGATGTACCATAATTCATTTAATCAGGCCCTTTATGATGCATATTTAGGTTGTTTCTTTTTAAAAAAATTTTTTAATTGATTTCAGAGAGGAAGGGAGAGGGAGAGAGAGAGAAACATCAGTGATGAGAGAGAATCATTGATCAGCTGTCTCCTGCATGCCCCACACTGGGGATTAAGCCTGCAGCCAACTGGGAATGGAACCGTGACCTTCCAGTTCATAGGTCGACAGATGCTCAACCACTGAGCCACACTGGCTGGGCTCTCTTGCTTCTTTTAAGATTCACTCTTTGTCTTTTAACCTTTGGCATTTTAATTATGATGTGTCTTTGTGTGGGCCTCTTTGGGCTCATCTTGTTTGGGACTCTCTGTTTCTGGGATTGTACTTCTGTGTACTTCGCCAGGTTAGGGAAGTTTTCTGTCATTTTTTTTCAAATAGTTTTTCAATTTCTTGCTCTCTCTCTTCTTCTGGTACCCCTATGATGTGAATGTTAGTACACTTGATTTTCCAGAGGCCACTTAAACTACACTCATTTTTTAAATTATTTTTTCTTTTTGCTGCTTTAATTGGGTGTTTTCTGCTAACTTATCTTCTAAATCACATATTCAGTCCTCCACTTCATCTAATCTACTGTTGATTCCCTCTAATGTATTATTCATTTCAATTATTGTAGTCTTCATTTCTGACTGGTCCTTTTTTATGTTTTTTATTTCTATTTGTATGTTTTCTATCTCTTTGTTGAAGTTCTCACTGAGATCATTGAATATCCTTATAACCAGTGTTTTGAACTCTGTATCTGATAGATTGCTTGTCTCCATTTTGTTTAGTTCTTTTTCTGGAGTTTTCTTCTATTCTTTCATTTTGAACATGCTTATTTTTCTCCTCATTTTGACTTCCTCTCTGTATTTTTTTGTATGTATTATGTAGAGCTGCTATACCTCCCCATCTTGGTAGGGTGGCCTTACGTAGTAGGTACCCTGTGGGGCCCAGTGGTACAGACTCCCTAGTCACCTGAACTGGGTGGTCTTGGTGTGTCCCTTGTTTGAGTTGTGTCTGCTCTCCTGTTGTAATTGAGGTTTAAATGCTCTTGGGAGGGATTGACCCTCAGACTGGTTGGTTTTGAGGACTGGCCATGACTTCAGTGGAGTTGTTATGCAGGGGCTGTCCCTATATAGCAAGTTTGGCTATAGTGTGGCTCTGGTGTTTTCTGAGTTTGCCCTTTGAGTGTGTCATTTGTTCAGGTGGTTGGGTGATGCTCTGGTGTGTCTGAAGTTGGCAACTGGATGTATTGGTTCTTGGGCTTCTTGGGAAGTGCAGGCCAAGGTCAGCCACTTACTATGCCCTACCTGGGGCCAACTGGTATGAGCTACAAAGTGATCTTCAGATGGTCTTGGACTTCAGTTCTTTCTATTATTATTTATCTGAAGACTAGGGACCCGGTGCATGAAATTCGTGCATGATGGGGGAGGTGGAGTCCCCTCAGCCCAACGTGCACCCTCTGTCACGTCCTGGAACCCCAGCTGTTCCAGGCTTAGGCACGGGCCTACAGGCTCGGGGTAGTCTGGCTCCCGAGGACACCTGTCCCGGGGACATAGGCCTTTTGGTGCTGGCACGTGTGCAAGTGGCCGCAGAGCAAGAACCTCCACCGGTGCCCGCGCACACACTCCAGTGGGGCGGGAGCTTCCCCCGCGTCACCATGGCAACACGGGGGAAGCTCCAGGCCCCGCCCCCAGCTTCCAGGTGCCTTTGGGTGCTTGCCAGGCGGGTGGGAGCTTCCCCGGCGTCCGCACGCACTGCCCGCCCCTGGTTTCCTGGCACCCGCATGCATGCACGCAGCTGCGGGGCGGGGGAAGCTCCCACCTAGACCCCGTCTCCTCAGCCGAGCTTTCCCCGCATTGCCATGGTGACACAGGGGAAGCTCCTGCCCTGACCCCGGCTCCCAGGCATCCGCGCACGCTGCCCTGTCCCAGTTCCCCAGCACCAGTGTGCACGCAAGTGGCCGCGGGGCCAGAACTTCCCCAGCATCGCCATGGTGATGCGGGGGAAGTACCTGCCCTGCCCTGGCTGCCCAGTGCCTGTGTATGCAAATTAACCCACCATCTTTGTCAGGTTAATTTGCATACTCACTCTGATTGGCTGGTGAACGTTGTGGAGGGATGGTTAATTTACATGTTTCTATTTTATTATATAGGATTATTTTATTTGGAGTAGAGGATAATAACTCAGGCCACATATTTTTACGTACATCAACCCTGCAAAATCTTAGGTGGTCCACAACTTCTGTTAAATTTATTTTAAATTTAATTATTTAGAATTTGGAGATCAAAACAAATTTTCCCATAGAAACCATGAAAAAGTTGATACTTACATTTTCATGCAGGTGCTTTCAAAATCTTTTAAACCAAAGTCTATCTTAAATGGTACAGTATTAATGTGAATCTTGAATTTCTTTGATCCCAGTGTAGCACTGAAGAGAAGCAGAATTTCATACCTCAAAATATATATTTTGCAATATTGATTTTAGGCTAGTTATTAAGGAACAAAAGACTCAGGAAAAACTTTGACCTCTTCCCTAACCGCCTAAAAGGAATTTAGAAAGAGAACCTGGTCCAGGAATGGAGATAGCATCAGATAACTAGTTTAATATAAACTAGCGTGTGACAGACAGGGAAGTCCATTTGTTCAAAGTCTTTTCTCTGTCCCATTGTTAAAGATGGCCCAGCAAACATTTATTTACAATACATTTGCTTTTCCATGTTCATGTGAGTTGTCTTCCTCCCCTTTGAAGTCCCAAACCACTATTCCTCTACCCTTTTCCTCAGTTCCAAAATCACATAAAAGCCTCAATTGCCCAATCTGTCTGGGGGTCTCATTATGGCACTGCCAAATGTGCATTTTCTCTTGTTAATCTGTTTCTGTTAATTTGATCATTAACCCAGCTAGGATAATTTAGGTGGGAGGAAAATTAGATTTTTAGCCTCCACAGCTCTTTTTTTCCAATCTGAACCCTGAGACCCTCAAATTCTCAGGAAGGGCTGGGAGTTGAATATGGTTGGCAGTGCCTAGAGAAATATCAAGTATCTGGATAAGAGATACATTGAGTTGGTGTTAGATTTACTTCTTTGTGGAAGGATTCTAAAGATAAAGGGTGGGAAGGCAATTTACATGTTTGATAGTTTGAAATTTTTATGCTATTAAACTGCGTGTATGCTACACATGATAGTTAAATATCAGTTTGATTTAATCATGGGAACTGAATTGGAGAATATATCCTCCTATATAATAAAAGGCTAATATGCAAATTGTCCCCTCAGTAGTTTGACCAACCAGGAGTTCGACTGCTCGCTATGACGTGCGCTGACCACCAGGGGGTGACACGGAACGAAGCAAGGCCCCAGCCTTTGTATCTTAGTATATTCTTATGAGGCCCCATATCTATATAAATTTGGCATCCAGCAGCTAGGAGAAGGAAGGCCCTGATCGGCCCTGATCGCGAGCCAGGCCTAGGGACCCTACCCATGGACAGATTTTGTTCACCGGGCCTCTAGTTTATAAATAAAAAATCCCCGCTATTGGGGGAATAAAGCATAATGAATATCCTATTGGTTATTGGTCAGGTGGTTGCATCCAGGAAGAAAACAAGTGGGACCCTGGCTGGTATGGCTCAGTTAGTTGGAATGTCTTCCTATACACTGAAAGACTGTGGGTTTGATTTCTGATCAGGGCATAGGCCTAGGTTGTGGTTCCATCCCTATTTGGGGCACAGAGGAGGGGCAGCTGATAGATGTTTCTCTCTTACATCAATGTCTCTCCCTTCCTCCTTTCTTCCCTCCCTCCCTCCTTCCCTCCTTCTTTCTCTGAAATCAATAAGCATGTCCTTGGGTGAGGATTTAAAAAAAAGCAAGCAAATGGGAGTGCATTATCTCTCATTTGTATGTATAAAAACAATACCAGAAACAAAAACAAAACTCAACTGACTTTTGTACTCTTTTGGAAGAGGAAAGGATCCATTGAGATGAAGATTATTATTTCAGCAACAAAGGAAACATTCAAGGCTCAGGTATCTCTTAAATTTAGTACTAATGACATATGAAATAAATTATAAGCTTTATGTTTCTGTCAGTTCTTGTAGGTAGATACCTGCTTACTTGCCAATGCAGAGGCAAGATTACTTATTTTTAGGTGTGTTTCTCAGTGCAAGATAAATTTGCTTTAAAATGCATTCTGTTATTTATGAAATTAGTGGTTAGTAATAAAAAACTCAAATGATTTTTTTTTAATCCTCACCAGAGGCTATTTTTTCATTGATTTTTAGAGAGTGAAAGAGAGAAATATCGATGTGAGAGAAACACATCTATTGGTTGCCTCCTGTATGCTCCCTGACCAGGGCCTGGGCTGGGGAGGAGCCTGCAACTGAGGTATGTGCCCTTGGCCTGAATCTAACCTAGGGTGATGCTCTATCCACTGAACCAAACCAGCTAGGACAAAACACAAATGATTTTTGAGAGATTCTTAGATCTTTGCCTTGGAAGGGACCATAGAGCACATCTAGTTTAGTACAGTGGGGCCTTGACTTACGAGTTTAATTTGTTCCGTGATGGAGCTCGTTAACTCAAATTACTCTGTCAACTCAAGCAAAAAATCGGCAGAGAGATGGCTGGTACCTCGGAAAAACTCGTTAGTCGGGACACTCGTAAGTCAAGGCCCCACTGTATAGGACTCTTTCTATCAAGGCCAAACTGCGTCCAGTGGTCTCTTCCTGTTCTCTCTTGGTCCTCTTGTCTGCTGTGCTTCAGATTACAGATCTTCTCTGTCCTTGAATTTATGAAGTTCTGTATGGCTCTTTGTACTGCCTCAAATGCTCTTTTCACATCTTTGTTCCATGGCTTGCTTCTTTACATTAAACAGATTTCACTCAAATCTTACTCCTCAGACAGGCCTTTCCCAGACCATCCTATCTAAAGGACCCCTCCTCAATTGCCGTAACTTTCTACCATAAGACTGTTTTTTTCCTTTATAACCCTTGTCACTGCTGTAGGGTTAGAAAATTTTTCTTTTCTAGGTTCTTTGGCTGGTCTAAATAATTATATTGACATAAGACAGATTAACAGAAGAAAAACAAATTTACGTAGATGTGGGGCCTCATAAGAATATACTAAGATACAAAGAGCAGCCAGGTAACTGAAGCTTATATAACATCCTTAGCTAGGGAAAGGGATAAGGGTCTGGCATACAAAGGGGGGAAGGTGTTTTACAGGAAAGCCAGAGAAGATTTTTGGAAAACAAAGGTTGCTTTGTTATGCAGGTGAAAAAGTGTGTGGTAACAGCTCTCTTCCTGGTACAGGCCCCATTTCCCTTATAAATTTAGGCAGTTGAGGGGGGAGGTAAAGAGCTTTTTTTGAATATGTTGAGTTTTTATTGCCTTTAACTCAAAATAGTGCTTATGCCAAAGAGGCATATTTTGGGGTAGCAAATCTGCTCACTGTCTGGAATGATCATGTTTGCCTGTCTCCCCTCAGTAGGCTCCATGAGAGCAGGGACTATGTCTGTGTTGTTCACTGCTGTATTCCAAAGCTCTATAAATGGACTGGTCCACTATAAGTATCTGACAGATATTTATAAAATGAATGAGTAACCATTAGTGGTTCATTGTTGTCAAATCACTGCTGTGCTGAAATCTGTCTCCATTCACTTCTATCACTGATCTTAGTTCTTCCCTCTGAAATAATTCAAATTATTATTACCTGCTCTACTCCCTCTTTTGCAAAGTCTTCAGACATTTGGATGTCAGTCATCTCTCATTGAGGCCCAACTCACCTAGTTTCGTCACCAGCTCCTTATGGGCATAGTCAGCATCCATTTATCCATCACAGGGAGTTTTTGGTTTTGTTGTTGATACCCAGCACTAGACACAGTACATTTTGTGGAGTCTGAGCCTCAGAGAGAGATAGTTTAGTTAAACTTTTTTGGCCAATGTTTATCTTTTACTTCCATATAAGTGATCAAGGAACTGTAACCAGACAACCAAGGGGTCTGGGCTGCCTGTCACTACATGAGCCAATGAAGCAGGGATAGGCTTGAATCATATGAGTGTTTATTCTAGTAATGCCAGCAGGATGGGAGGGCAGCAGGTCATCCACAAAAATCTGCTCTATCTCTCCCCATAAGCCAGCTGCTTATATTTGGTAGAAGGACAAAGATTATGTGGGAAAGTAGGAATTACAGGTATAGGAAAGTCGGCACAGGATAATCATTACAGGTTACAAGTCATATGGGTGGGGGGGCATCGCAGAGGGTGGGTGCCTATGGGCACTCCTGGACTAGATTACAGGCAATAGGGGCTGGAGGTTATAAAGAGCAGGTGCCTCCAGGACTAGATTGCTTCAGCCACGAGGTTGTAAATCTTTCCATAATGATAAGTAGTTCTCAGGACAGGAGGATGGACTGCATTCTGGTGTTAGCTTCCCTGTCCCAGGGCGTACAACTCCCAGCCAGGTTAGAATGTGTTTTCTCTAATCAGAACAGAATCGTCATGGTTAACAGAGCATGATTAATATTTCCTATAAGTATAGCTGGTCCCCAATATTCTATTTTTGCCCCTAACATAACTATTTATATATGATGTCATTGTCAGAATTACTGTTTGAGTTCTTAAAAATTTGTTTTATTGTGGAATATAACAGCATAGAAATATATAAAATATAAATATACACTCTAATTAATGTCGATTTATCTGTTACTCAAGTCAAGAAATATAACATTATCATGGTCCCAGAAAGCCGTCTTATTGACACAGGCATCCCAGTGGTCCAGGGACCCGAAAGTCCACCACCCACTCTGGGTTCTTGGCTTTGCCAAGGAAAGAATTCAAACTTGAGCTAGCATAGAGTTGAAAGTAAAAGTGAGTTCATTAGTGAAGCAGTAAGAGAATGGGCTACTCCACAGACAGAGCAGCCCCCCCCCCCCGCCTTTTAGCAGAATTTGCTTCCTTTATCGAGGTTTATTTAATTGGGATGGGAGTACGGTATTGAATAAAGGGGGGGATATTCAGGATCTTCTCTAGAAAGGGGTGGAGATTTTTCAAAGGAGCTCCATTGGCCATTTGTATCCTTTTATGGGCTTTCCATTTCAGATCATGGTGGCATGGGGTGTGTTGTTTAGCATGCTTATGTATTACAATGAGTATATAATGAAGCTAAGGGTTACATTTAAGAGAAATTAGTTGCCAAGTTGGATTGAGCAGTCACTGCCTGTTTTAAGTAATAAATCTGGTGGGTGGTGATCTTCTTCTTGATAGTTCCTATAGCTTTTATCAATTGCAGCTTGCCACATACCCAATCTCATTAAGTATCTCTTCTCAATCTCAACTCCTCCCTGGAAATAATTAATATCCTGATTTTTAGAAGAAACACTTCCTTGGTCACTTATTTTTTTAATAGATTTACTACTTATTTTTAAAATAGATTTACCACTTATATATGCATCCCCTAACAATGTAGTTCAGCTTTCATTGATTGGCTGCCTCCTGCATGCCCCACACTGGGGATCGAGCCCACAACCCAGGCATATGCCCTGACTGGGAATCGAACCGTGACCTCTGGTTCATAGGACGCCAGCTGGGCCTCCAATTTAAATTCTTTAAGGGAGAAGTAAAAGCTTCTTGTGAGCCTTCAGGGTCTCCACTGCCTTCAGCTCAAAATAACCCACAGGCCAAAGTAGCACATCTTGGGGATGCCTGTTCTGAACCCCTTCATGTGTTTTTTATTTCATTCTTTATATTTTCTTTGCATTTATTTTTCTGTTCTTTTTTTAAGCTCTTGAGATTCATGCTTTGTTTATTAATCTTCTAAGAAATATTTTCTGATATACGCATAATAAGGCTCTCAGTTGCCCCCAAGCATAACTTTAGTTTCTTCTTTGACTGATTTATAGATTATTTTAAAACTGTACTAATTTAAAAACATAGGAACATTTAAAAATTATTTCTTTCATTGATTTTTTTGCATACTTGAATTGTGGAGAAGAGAGAGAACATCCTGGCACTTTAATCCTTGTCATTTGTTTTGTATTACATTATGGCCTAGAACAATACCAGTCTTTTTAAATGTTCTGTGTGCACTTGGAGAAAAAAAAAGATACTCTATATTTTTTGCTGCAGTTTATATGTTCATTTGGTCAAGTTTTTAAAATCTTCTATATCCTGATATTTTTCTCTTTTAACTGTCTGCTAAATTCCTTTGCTGTTATTCTAACTTGCAGTTCTAGAATTCTAATTTATTTTTTCCAATGTGTTCTTTTACCTTTTAGTCCTTCAAGTCCTGTCAAAATGTTCGAACCTTGAGTTTTTATTAATTCAACATTATAGTTGTTTTATAGGCTATTCCTGATAATTTCTAACATTACAAACCTTTCTGGGTCATTTTCTGCTTTAGTTGTTTCTATTGGTTCTTGTTAGTGGTATTTTATTACCTTGTGTATCTGGCTATTATGTACTGCACAATGTAAAGGAGAAATCTGTAGCATATTGTGAGGCCTAGATTGGTGTTATCTTCTGCAGAGTCTTGCTTTTTTTTTGCACCCTCACCCCACCCTTCCCACTTGCTTCAACCAGATAGCTGGTGGCACCACCAATCTGAATGTTGGACCAACTCAATACAACAATCCAAGGTACACTTAGAGGTTTACTTAGGTCACCCAGATGACATAAAGCTATCATTCAAGTATGTTCAAGGGCTGATTTCTTTCTGGTTTAGGGTTTCTATTTCAAGTGAGTGGTGTCTTATCAAACTTCCTCCTTTTGAAACGCTCTTGCCTTTGACATTTTTTGCCCATGGATTTGTAAGGGTTTTAAGAGCAAGCTGTCTTTTCCCCGCATTTGTTTTCCTGGGCCTTCAAGTGCCAGAGTCCCAAAACCATTTTGGGTGTTTGGACTACCTCTCTGGGTTCTATTCTTTTGTCTTTATTTCAGCCAGGTAATTCTTTACAATCTTGTTAAATCTTTGGGATCTTAGGGCTGTTTTAAAAAAGTATTTCCTCCAGAATGTTTATTTATCTTCAAAGGGACATTTCATCCAAGTTTTTATACCTTAAAAATTAATCAATTTTATTCATATAAAATTGTAGTTGTTGGCATAAGAACGTCCAAATCTATAGAAAAGTTTTATATGAATTTATTTGAGCCAACATTTTGAGTACATGCTTAGAAGCAAGATCTCAACAGATTGAGAAAATGCTCCAGATAATGGCAGTTTTGCAGTTCATTTTATACACTTAGAATCAAAGGAGAAAACATAAAGGGGTTACATGGAATCCATTGGTGGTAGATTAAGGAGGTGGGATAAAGCAAAGTGGGGAAATCTCTGGGATTGGATAAAAAGCAAAATGGAGAAACATTTATTTTATATTGGTGGGTACAGGACAGTTAACATTTAACATTTACAGTACTCAGAGATGTGATGTAACAAGGAGGAGTCGTGTAGTCTTGTGCTGTGGTGCCCGTGGTTGTGCCTTCCAGGGGTCTGGAAAAGAAAATTATTCAAAGATATGTTATTCTAGATATATAAGAACAATGGGCGAGGCTCACTGAAGGTAAAGATTGACTTTTGCTAAGGAAACTATAGGCCTGGGATGACTTTCAGTCCCTGAGCTTGTCAGACCTGCCAAGTAGCTCCCTAAGCTTGTGGGCTCTACTATGTTGCCCCCTTTTTGTTTACATAGTTAAATTCAATTTAGCATATTTTTTTCCTCTGTGTGGATATTAGTAGTTAAAAAACTGTTCTTGACACCTATATTGTGTATCTACTCACACATTTAAATTCTGATTCCCAGTTTTCATTATTCAGTTTTGATTTCCACAGGGAATAGGTGGGACCAAATGTTCTTTACATATACTTACATACAGAACTTTTGGGGTGCTGAATCTTCTTAGTGGGAATGATTTAATCTTTATCTCTAGTTTCCTTTGAAATATACCATTATTGGCAGAGAATGGAATATTTACATGTTTCCTGGATGTTCTTCCAAATCAGTCACAGAAAATGAAAGAATGATTCATTCTCAAGTACTCTGAGCATCTTTTACCTGGAATGTGACTTGCTGCTGGAGTCCGGCCGATCAGGACTGGGTGAGATGGGCCAGACACATCCTGGAGCCAACCTCCTGCAGTCTTTTCTCCAGCCTCTAAAATATTTCTTCTAATTAATTTCCTTTCAGTGTTCACAAATTCATGCATCGGGCCTCTAGTTTAGTAGAATGTCCTTAGTTTGGGCTTGTCTGCTGCTGTCTGCTTAGATTTAGGTTTTACCTTTTTAGAAGGAATGCCACAGGAGTATGTTGTGATGCATCCTATCAGGAGGCATATGGTGTTGATTTGTCCTATTACTAGCAGTGTTAATTTTGATCACTTAAAATAGTATCTGGCAAGATTCTTTACTATGGAATTACTATTTTCCCCTTTGTAATTGAAAGGTATCTTATAGGGAGCTACTTTGAGACTGGGTAATACTCTGTTTTCCATCAAATTTTCAACCACTAGTTTTATCATGTATTAATGATACTTGCCTAAAATAATTATAGTCAGGGCGGTTTGCCAAATGGTGATTTTTCTTATTTCTTCATCAAATTTATTATTTGGAATTATGCTCTAAGAAAAAGCTTTTTCTTCTCCCCCATTTATTTATGTCAGTAAGGATTGGTGTACTTTTTTATACTTCTATGGATTATAACCTACTACTATATTTATTTTGTTGCTCAAATGTTCCTCATTTCACCAGTGGGAGTCCTCAAGCTGACTCCTGTGTCCTTTAGACATGCCCCCATTATTCCTTGAGCATTTCCTTACTTTCTGCTGTAACCTGGAAATCAGCCATTTCTCCTAGGAACCCTGGTTCCTTTTATTGGCACATTACATGGCTACTGGAGTGTCATTGCTTCCAGGCTCCCTCAGCAGACAGAGCTAAGGAATATATATGTGTGTATATATATTTTATATTATATTTACACACACACTTATGTCTATTTCTACATCTCTCTATATTAAGAATGAGCTTATATGGTTAATTCTAATTCCAAGCCTTCTCCCTTTTCTTTTCTTTTTTTCTTTTCTTTCTTTCCTTTTTTTTTCTTAATCCTCACCTGAGGATATATTTTCCATTGCTTTTACAGAGAGAGTAGAAAGGAGGGAGGGAAGGAGAGAGAGAAACATTGATATGAGAGAGACACATCGATTGGTTGCCTCCTGCATGCGCCTGGACTAGGGCCAGGGATTGAACCTGCAACCCAGGTACATGCCTTTGACTGGGAATCGAACCCCTGACCCTTTGGTGTGTGGGATGACGCTCTAACCACTGAACCATGCTAGCCAGGGCCTTCCCCCTTTTTATATTTGTAACTTCTTTTTATGAGAATAAGGAACCAAACTCTCATTATCCACAATACATATACTTATTTGCTTAATCCTAGAATACATATAAAGAAGTTTCATATCTCTGTGTAAAACAACTACCTAAGTAGAATATAGTATGCATTTATATTTATTTTTTGTCTAAACTCAAGGAGAGTATGGTATTAAAATATTGTTTTCAAGAATTACCTAGGGTTAATTCTTTTTCCTCTGGCCCTGTTCAATGTGTTTACATTACTCATTTCAAATACAGTTAACTACATTTGTTCATTTATGTTCCATTTTGGGTTCTTCCCTCCTATGATTATGTCTTTTTTTTTTGGTATGTGAAACGTTAATAAGGTTTTAAAGGAACTGTATAAAAATATAGGCTAGTTTATTTGATTACTGAAATATAAAACTTATGGCTTGTAATTGTTTGTTCTTTCAGGGAATCATTTAATACTTCACATTAGAAGAAATATGTGAAAGTTCCTGCCAACCTGTGAGAATTTCTTCCTTCGGCCATTTTTTTGTTCTACTTACTAGACAACTTTCTCAGAAGTTCTTTTTTGATGCCATGTTTTGTGGCTCGCATCAAAAGAGGAGTTTGTCTTCATGAAGATTCCTAACATTGGTAATGTGATGAATAAATTTGAGATCCTTGGGGTTGTAGGTGAAGGTAAGTTTAGCATTTCTTGAGGTTTTTTTTTTAGCAATATACAATTATACATACCACCAAAAAAAAGCTAATAATTCAGGTCCTACTAATTTAATCTGCATCAATTTAGATATGAATCGAAGAGCAAGATATTAAAAATAAAATTATTCTCAACTATTGGGTCTTATTCTCAAATTGAAAGTTGAAAACATTAAAAAACCCCTTAAAGTTTAATAAATCAGGAATTTCTTGAGGCTGCCTTAATTTCATTCTTTTCTTTTTTTATGTAATTTATTGGGTTGACATTGGTCAACATGAACATATAGGTTTCAGGTATGGTTTCTATGTTATAAGATCTATTTCATTCTTTCATTAGGAACCATGGTTTCTTTAGTCAATAATTTTTTGGTTACATTTTATTTTTATATCAGCTAGGCTTATTGTCAATAACTTTAATTTTATTTGTATAAGTTAAATTTTACTTACTACATGGTAAATAAATGAATAAATAACTTCTATTTGTCTTTGGGAATGACAAACCACATTTTATAAATTCTGAGGCACACAATTTGGTCATATTGTGATGCCTTTGAAATCAGATGTATGTTATAATCAGTAGCATGTCATGGTTTAATTGGCAACATTTTTCCTTTCCTAGTAGTACATAAAATTATGCTTATATTCAATGACATCATTGATTAGATGAAATATGGTAATTCATTTTTCATAAGTTTTTTTATTTTTTCATTTTAGTAGTTTTTGCTCTTGACTTAAAGATAACTTTATGGAGATTTTGCTAAATGATTCTGTTAATGAGATAAATGACTATAATTATGGTTTATTTAAAGCAAATGTTACAAAAATTTCATATTTCATATATCTTTAAAGCAAATGTTACAAAAATTTTATATTTCAGAATTTTCAAATAAATTTGAAATTTTAAAAGGAGTTTTAAAAATTTACCAATGTGAGCAGAAAAGCTGTTTTAGATTAAGTGTCAAACCTCAGAGAGAAGGCAAGGTAGGGTGGGAGAGGGGGGAGTAAGAGATCAACCAAAGTACTTGTATGCATGCATATACGGTAAGCATAACCAATGGACACAGACAGTATGAGGGGTGAGGGCCTGTGCTGGGGGGCGGTGGGAGCTGGCAGGGAGAGGTCAATGGGGGAAAATGGAGACATATGTAATACTTTCAGCAATAAAAAATTTAAATAAAAAATTAAAATAAATAAAAGCAATTAAAAACACAGTCTGATCATTGGGTGTTTGCTTCAAGATCTGAAGTTGAAACCATATTAAGAGAATGGATCCTTCTTCCTTCACCAGTCAACGCCTTTTTGTTTTCTTCATTAATATTAATTATGTAAATAAAATTTATTCTCCATGTCTTACCTACTATCTGTTTTATAATAGCTGCATTATTGTTTATTTGTTACTGGTTTTTTCCCCCCAAAGAAGTATTACAGTTAGACTTATGCAATAAACTATTGGCTGGAGAAGGTCATCTCATAGAGTATAACACATTTGGAATGTTCCAGATTCTGAACCTAAGTTCTCTGGATCATAACCTTGTGTTTCTTTGTATATTTATATGTGATCATATTCTCAGGGGTTGGCTCAGATTAATTAAAACTATAAGACTGTTATTTAAATCAGAATATGTCAGTTTAAGTTGTAGCCAGAATCATCATTGCTATATGTTTTTTGTGTTTTTTTTTTATAAACTACCTCAGATGCTTTTTGGCTAAGAAATACAAATATATATTAAGGAAATTTAAAACTGTCAAGCAAACTCTATAAAACTGTCAAGCAGAATCTACCTTCTGATTCTCCTAATTAGATATTCACACTATAACTTTAACCTCAGTTTTCTGGATAACTTGCTGTCAACTCTGTGTTCTGTCTCTAAGGAAGTAGTTTATTGGCTGGATAACAGGATAAGTAACCCAAAAGATGATGATGAATTTCATCAAAATATATCAAACAAAGTGGGAGTGCATGGCTATAAACGGCCAGAGATTCTTGAACTGCTTGTGGCCTGTGCCCTTGAATTGATTATTTATGGCAAAAATGTATCAACTTTGATTAGTTATTAATTGGAATGCTGAGGCCTATACTGTTTTGCCAATCAGGAAAGATATTCCAGTATCCTAGAAGAGGACTTAATTGTCTCCTAGGATAGATAACATATTTGGTAAGCTCCATGCTAAGAAATCATTAGCTCTTAAATTTTAAGTTTCCTAGAATCTTTTGAATTAATTTTCATCTACTCCCAAGGTTCTTGTACCCAAATCTTGTCTCTAGAATATTTTAAGTTTAAATTTAAAAATGTCTCAAGTGAAATTTTCTTTAAAAGAGAAACCTGTAAAAGTACATGTTGAGGAAATGAGTTACTTATACTCTCGGTTTATGAAAAAATATATAATAAATATCCATGCTCTGTAGGTGGCTCTTTGCATTATCACTGCAGAATATTGTTATTTTAGGATTCATTATTATAACATATACTGATAACCAATTTATATATATAAAAGCCTAAGCAACTGTTATGACAGAATGACTGGAATGACTGGTCAACAAGTCGCTATGATGCACACTGACCACCCAGGGGCAGACACTTAAGGCAGGAGCTGCCCCTTGGTAGTCAGTACGCTCCCACAGGGGGAGCGCTGCTCAGCCAGAAACTGGGCTCATGACTGGCACAGCTGCAGCGGCAGGAGCCTCTCCTGACTCCACAGCAGCACTACCGAGTGGCAGCAGCAGGCACAGTGGGCTGGGATGAGCATGAGCAGTGTGGCGCTGGGCCCTGGTTCTGGTTCCTCCCTGGCCACCTGCCGCTTGGTGCACTGCTACATCACTCAGGGGATGTCCGACTGTCGGTTTAGGCCAGATCCTCACAGGCCAGGCTGGGATCGGGCTTAAACTGGTATTTGGACATCCCCCGAGGGGTTCCAAATTGTGAGAGGATGCAGGCCGGGCTGAGGGACACCCCTCCCCAGTGCACAAATTTCATGCACCGGGCCTCTAGTGTAAATATAATAGAACTTCAATTTCTATAAGCTGTAGTAGGTATACTTGCTTCTAACTGTTTACTTTTTTTTTATTATAGGAGCCTATGGAGTTGTACTTAAATGCAGACATAAGGCAAGTACAAGAAGAAAAAATGTATTTAACTGTTTTGAAATTAATGTAGTGTTCTGTGCATGTGAGCATATAATTAAAGCTGTCTGGCTATAATGATGATGCTTGTTGAGTAGAATTAATATGTGAACCCAGAGAAAGGAGATTACTTTGGGACAAGCTTTATCATGATTTGGTAGTCATTAGTTCTTTACAATCATGTGCTATTTTTTCACCTGTCCAATGTATAGGTGAAAAGCTGCCTAATGAGAAGAAGTGGTAGAGAAGAAATCAAGGTAGTGATGAATTTATGTTCAGGTACTTAAGAACAATGAAGACTTTCATTCAGTTAGCATTTTTCATGTAGACCCAATAACTTAGAATACTTTATGGGTCTGAATTCAGATTTTGAAGGGTATAGTGGATAGGTATTTGATATAAAATAGGGCTTGGGATAATAGTATATAGTTATTATTGATTATAGTTGATCACCCTTGCACAGCCTTGAATGAATCAAATTATATAAACTATTTGACTATGATAATAATCACCATTTATTCAGGTAAGTTATTTCAAGTTTCCACAGCTGTTGCTCAGTGGTGAACATGTTTTACTCAGAGAATAACTTTTAGATGATACATGTTCTAATATTGAATCATTACGTTGTAATGATTACCTGAAACTAACATAATGTTGTATGCCAATTATACCTCAATTAAAAAAATATGGGAAGTGTTAAAGCTATAACAATTTTGACCTAATCTAAGTTCTTCTGTCTTTTATGTAAAAAAAGGTTTATTAGTTGAATATTTTTTTATGTATCCATGTATCTGTCTACTTGTTTGTTAAAACATGCTTGTTAACTATAGTAAGAAATGGTTCGCACTGCACACTGTTAATGCACACTGTCAGTGCCAGCAAGATGGGTCCAGAGTTAGAGTGGATGATAACAGGGATCTAAGCTCTTGGGAAACCAATTCTAAATGTGAACTCTGATTCCTAGTGGCTATGTGTAGAGCACTTTGGGTTACAAGGATAAGTAAATTGTAGTTTTCTTAACCTTGTATGGGTTAGGGTTTGTCTGAAGAGATACTTTAAAAAATGAGATTGCATCTAAAAAACTCTTTTTACTGCACTTTACTAAATGAGGGGACTCACAAAACAGCTCTTTAAGTATTGTGTTTTTTTTTTCCTTTCATGCATCTAAAAAGATACCGGATGGAAAATTTAAACATAAATTAGTGCCTCACTCAGAGTAATAAAAACTCTTTTTAGAATCTGCAGCTGTTTAGTCATTAGACTTGTTATAGTATATTCTTCTTTCAGCCAGAATCAAACCTTCAAATCTTCACCCCATTACCCCAAAATAGAGAATTTGATGCTTTTGGTAAGATTTACCCTTCAAGAGCAAACAAATGGATAACCACAAAATCTCATGTTATAGTTAAAAATTGATATAATGATTTCTATTGTACCATTATATATAAAATAATCATACCCATGTATTTTGCATTCCTTTTAAAATTATAAAATTTTTATAAAATGTATGATTACTTATGCATAGGTGTGTGTTTGATCACTTATGCATAAATTTGTTCTCTTTTTGAGAGGGTTGGATCTGAGTGTATATATAATTAAATAATTCCTAGTATATTGTATATTTGAGCAAGTATGAAAGAAAGTTACTGTTTTAATCTGTGTACTGTTGCAAGAAATTTAGAAGTCATATTTATAAAAAGATATAGCTTGTCTTTTGTGAACACAATAAATGTTGGTTTATTCCAGGCCAAAGACCATACTTAGTTTATTGAAATAAATGCTGCCCAATTAAAAAAGAATGTGGCCCAGCCCGGCTAGCATGGCTAAGTAGTTGAGAATTGACCTGTGAACCAGGAGACCATGGTTTGATACTGGGTCAGGGCACATGCCCAGGTTGTGAGCTTGATCTCCAGTGTGGGATGTGCAGGAGGCAGCCGATCAATGATTCTCTCTCATCATTGATGTTTCTGTCTCTCTCTCCCTCTCCTTTTCTCTCTGAAATCAACAAAAATATATTTTAAAAAATGTGGCCTAGCCTGGCCAACATGGCTCAGTAATTGTGTATCAACCTATGAACCAGGAGGTCATGGTTCGATTCCCAGTCAGGCCATATGCCTGGGTTGTGGGCTCAATCCCTAGTGTGAGGAGTGCAGGAGGCAGCCAATCAATGATTCTCTTTCATCATTGATGTTTCTTTCTCTCCCTCTCCCTTCCTCTCTGAAATCAATAAAAATATATTAAAAAAAATATAACGATACTCTCTTTTTGACAGTTTCTGTTTATTATACTAGAGGCCCGGTGCATGAAATTCATGTAGGGGGGGGGTCTCCTCAGCCCAGCCTTCACCCTCTCCAATCAGGGACCCCTCAGGGGATGTCCAACTGCCGGTTTAGACCGCTGCTCCTAACTGCTCACCTGCCTGCCTGCCTGATTGCCCCTAACTGCCCCCCCTGCC
>NW_005362534.1:280839-287115 GCF_000412655.1 Myotis brandtii
CCTGCCGGCCTGGTCGCCCCCAACTGCCCCCCCCCACCAGCCTGGTCGCCCCTCACTGCTTCCCCGCCGGCCTGATTGCCCCATGCAGCCTGCTGTTCAGTCGTTTGGTTTTCCCTCACTAACTCCCCTGCTGGCCTGGTCACCCCATGCAGCCTGCTGTTCAGTTGTTTGGTTTCCCTCACTAACTCCCCTGCTGGCCTGGTCACCCCATGCAGCCTGCTGTTCAGTCATTTGGTCATCCCTCACTAACCCTCATGCTGGCCTTGTTGCTCCAGGCAGCCTGGTGGTCGTTACTGTGACAGTGTCCTGGACAATTTGCATATTCCTCTATTATTAGTATAGTATACATATTGACATGTGTATGAAAACTCTTAGCAATGACTGTTCAGCTATTTATGGCACTTTATGAATACTGGCATTTGGAAGACATTCTAGTTTGGACCTTCCCTGCAGATATATGTTGCTGATTTTTTAAAATTTGCATGTCTGCTTTGAAGTGCCTGTGAGAGGGGAGACATGTTTTACAGTGCACTTTTTCTTTGCAGAAGTCCAAAGAGGTTGTCCTCATTACAAAGTAGGGAGAATAGAATGGTGTTGAAATAGGGAGATGATATTAGAGGCAAGAGGGTTGTGCAGCCAAGTAGAGGTTGGAGGGTGATGCTGAGCCTAGGACAGGGAAGTACTGGTTCATGTAGTTCCTTTCCTGTGGCTGGGGTTGACTTATGAGAAGTTTCTGTTTGTTGTGAAGCAGTAGATGCCATATGCTCTTGAGATAGCAAGTTATACAAAGCCATGAACTATCCAGTATTAGGGTACAGCCTATAAGTATTCAATTAATAATAAAGTTGACTTAAATTATAGAACCAAAAATTAAGGACACTGTAAAGAGCTGTTGCAGAGTAGCAGGTCCCTGTGGAGGGATTAAAGATGATCCCAAGGACTTGTGGCAAACTGGAAAAGCATTGGTATCATGTATCTGACTGAAAAACTTATAAAGGGTGTATAAGTTTAGGGGGAGAAATAATGAGTTTGGCTTTCATAATAAAGAATAAAATGGCACCAGAATACCAAACCTGATATTACTAAATACCACATATTGAACATTTACCATGTGCTAGGCACTCTACTAGATATTTTACATTTAATCCCACAACAGTCCTCTTATTTCCATTTTGCAAGAGAGGAAACTGAGTCATAGAGAGGTTATGTAACAGGGCCAAGATTACACAGTTTATAAAGTGGCTTTGATCTGACTCCAGAAATGGGCTAACTTGAGCATGAGCTGGAACTGTGAAATGATATGAACCTTCCAAGTGGGAGTGCAAAGCAGAGGGAAGGGCATGTTTCAAATGGTCAGACTGAAAGGAGAGAGAGGCTGACCTCTTGAAAGCAAGCAAGGAAGGTTTTTTTAAATGGCATTCACCAACTGTAAAAATCCATAAAAAAGATCTGTGATGATAAAGATTAACAATGCCATTTATTAATGGCCTCTTTGAGTGAAATGGTACATCGAATGCCAAATTAAAAGAGGTTAAGGAGAGAAAACATGAATAAAATCTGGATTGTGCCATTTTCCACATTTGAGATTTGAGAGACTGAGATTAAGAGTAGGAAGAAGAGTAGATTTGATGAAATATTCACTAGTTAGAAATATCCTTACCTCCTTGTACTAAAAAGGATTCTTTGTCTGTTTGCTATTACTTAATATTCACAGTTTGTCTTTTACTATAAGGCTTTGTTTTTAGTGAGCATTATACATTTTGAATTAGTGATTCCTTTTTTTTCTTTTTCAGATTAATTTTGCTTTTCCGCCAAAAAGCTAAATGATGATTTGGTTACTTTTTTTTTTTTAAGCAAGCTATTTGTTGTTGTTGTTGTTGTTAATCCTCACCAAAGGATATTTTTCCCATTGATTTTTAGAGAAAGTGGAAGGGAGGGGGAGAGTCAGAGAGAGAGAAACCTCAATGTGAGAGAGACACATCAACTGGTTATCTCCTGGATGTGTCTGACCGGGGCTGGGGATCAAGCCTGCAACCGAGTTATGTGCCCTTGATTGGAATTGAACCCGAGACACTTCAGTCTGGGGGCTGACGCTCTAATCACTGAGACAAACCGGCCAAGGCTAAAGCAAATTATTTTAAGAAGATATTTGAGGAAAATTCAGTGAACCATCATTTTTTTTAACCATCATCAATTTAACAGATTATTTATAGTCTGCCATATCAAACCACAGTTATTTTATACTAAAAATAAATTTTTACTTTTTTTTCCTACAGTAAATAAGACTAATGTTTTTCTTTGAGTTTTAGTTTTTACATGTGAATTGAGTTTTTAAAACAAAGCTTAGGGAGAGTCAACAATGAGAAACTGAATACATTGGATTGATTATATTATTTCATCCTATTTAAATAACAAGAAAGTGTGATTTTTGCTTTTCGTGTGTAAAATTTTTAACATTTGAAGAAAATGAAAGAGGGGCTTGGGGTTTTTCATAAAGGTTGTCAGAAGCTGGAAAGAATCCAGTACTGATTATTTTGTCATAATCATTTTTAAGTAATTACTCTCTCCTAAATGGCATTAATTTATTGCATGTTACAGAGATTAATGAGATGCCAATATAAAACTGTACTTCAGATCAGGAATAGCGATAGTAGGAATCATTCATGGGGGAAAACATCTTCCATTACCTCTTACATAGGCACTCATATAGAACCATATTTCTATGTAGTTTCCTCTCTTGACCTGGTTTTTGTTGCCATTCCAGTTAATTGCAGAATAGTTTCTGGGACATTACAAAAGACTCACCAAAATTGTCCTTTTTTGAATTATAATATTTTATAATTTCAATTCTGCAAGTCTGTTGATATAGGAAAAACCACCTGTGTTTCTGTTGTCTGATTATCAATAAAAAAATAATGGCTTATTTGTCAATTTCCAGGAGAGTGATTTCTTTAGGGAACTAGAAGAATTTTGGGTTTTTGCAGGTTTCCTGGTTGCCTTTATCCTCATCATCCTAATCTGGATTTGTTTTGTTGTAGTTTGTTTTTTAGTAAGTGGCATAAGGGAATGGTCATATTAGAACTAGCCAGTATTAGCTCTGTATGCATTGTCTACACAGAATTCTTTACCTCAATCACCCTTCTTATAGTAAATCAGTTATCAGTCCCTAAATGATTATATCCCCACCCACCACTCAGTCTAGAGCAGCGGTTCTCAACCTGTGGGTCGCGACCCCTTTGGCGGTCGATCAACCCTTTCACAGGGGTCGCCTAAGACCATCCTGCATATCAGATATTTACATTACGATTCATAACAGTAGCAACATTACAGTTATGAAGTAGCAACGAAAATAATTTTATGGTTGGGTCACAACATGAGGAACTGTATTTAAAGGGCCAGAAGGTTGAGAACCACTGGCTAGAGGATGAGTTGGCTGGGGTACTAGATGGACTTTAAAGTCCCCTTTTCTGCTAATCATAAAAACATAATTCAAAGAAGAGAACATTTTTTTCTACATCTTCTTAAGATGAGTCATTTCATTAGTTTCTGATAATGTGTGTGCTTAAGAGATTTATATTAGTTTTTTAAAAAAATATCTTTATTGTTGAAAGTATTATAGATGCCCTCCCCCTTTTTCCCCCCCATTGACTCCCTCCACCCTGCTCCTGCCCCCCCCCCCAGCTGATTTGGGTGGGTTTTTAAAAATACAATAATTCATAAATAATAATACAAGAACTCTGTGTCTCACATACTCACAACTGTAAACCTACTTCTGTCCACCTTTATTCACTGGTGATATAAGAAAAGGAACTTATCAACAAATGCCCATATAGTGGGAACGTCTATGAATTGTTAAAATCAGTGACTGGAACATAGTACACAGTGATCTTTTTCTACAAAAAAGTAACCTAACCCTGAAATACTATTAGAAGCTATACAATGCTTCTGAGCTTTACTACTTCTTAATTTAAAGATTTATTTAATAAGTTAAAGCATTTTAATTTTTAACACCAAATAAAAATTGTTTTCTACCTCTTACATTTAATAGTATTGTGTTCTAGGCATGGCATCTATCTATATATCTATATATATAAAAGCCTAAGCGACTGTTAATGACCGAACGACCAGAACGATCAGTCAACCAGTCGCTATGACATGCACTGACCACCGGGGCAGACGTTCAATGCAGGAGCTGCCCCTTGGTGGTCACTGCGCTCCCACAGCCAACCTCCCCCAGTCCCTCCCCCCAGCCAGCCGGCCCTGGCTGGCCTGGCCCCGATCAGGACTGGGCGAGACGGCCCCGATAGGCCTGATTGCCAACCAGGCCTAGGGACCCCACCCATGTACAAATTTGTGCACTGGGCCTCTAATTATAAAATAAAATTCAAATATCTGTTTAAGAAAAATCTATTGCATGCCTACAAAATATCAGGTGCTCTGCTAGGCAGTGGCTCTGCAAAAATCAGTAAGATGTAATTCCTATTTTTGAGGAAATAGGCTAGCACAGGGGTGGGCAAACTTTTTGACTCGAGGGCCACAATGGGTTCTTAAACTGGACCGGAGGGCCAGAACAAAAGCATGGATGGAGTGTTTGTGTGAACTAATATAAATTCAAAGTAAACATCATTACATAAAAGGGTACGGTCTTTTTTTTTTTTTTTAGTTTTATTCATTTCAAACGGGCCGGATCCGGCCCTCGGGCCGTAGTTTGCCCACGGCTGGGCTAGCATATATAAATGAACAAATACAAAACCATGTTTTTATTTGTCAGGAAGCTTAAAATATAGTTTGGGAGAGATAAATTTGAGAAAAGATTGTAGTTGAAATGATACTGTGAAACCTTATTTCCCATTTTAAAAATAAATTCTCCATTAAATTCTGTTTAGGAACAAACTCATGTCAGTAATAAAGAAAAATGCCTTTTCATATTATCTTTAATATCAGTTTCTTGATATCCACAAAATAGCTTGCTGGGATTAGGATCACATTGAATTTATAGATCAAGTTGAGAAGAGTTGACATAAAAATATTGAGTCTTCCGATCCATAAACATAGAATATCTCTCCATTTATTTAGATCTTTGATTTCTGTCAAGATTTATGTAGTTTTTTAGAATATAGATCTTGCAAATATTTTGTTAGATTTATACCTACGTACTTCTTTACTTCTAGTGATAATATAAATGGTATTGTGTTTTCAATTTTAATTTCTCATTGTTCATTGTTTCTTCTCTTTGGTCTCATTCTTCTCCTTCTGATATTCCAGTTACACCTTTTGTAATTGTTCCACAGATCTTGGATATTCTGTGCTGCTTTTTAAAATTATTTTTTTCTCTTTTCATTTTAGTTTGGGAATTTCTATTGACATATCTTTAAGTTTACTGATTCTTTTCTTGGCTATGTCCAATCTACTGATGAGTCCATTAAAGGTATTATTCATTTTCTTGTTATAGTTCTTTTGATTTCTAGCATTTTCTTTTAATTTCTCATTAGAGTTGTATATGCTTACATTACCCATATGTTCTTGTATGTTGTCTGCTTTTTCCATTAGAGCTCTTAGTATAGTAATCCTAGTTATTTTAATCTTCTTATCTAAAATTATTCCTGATAATCCCCAGATCTGTGCCATACCTGAGTCTGGTTCTGATGCTTGCTTTGTCTTTTCACCCCGTGTTTTTTCTTGCCTTTTACCATGTTTTTTAATGTTTTCCTTTTATAAGCCAGATAGGATATACTTGCTAATAGGACCTGAGGTAAATCGTGCTTTAGTATACGATTTTATATTAATTTGGCTAGGAGCTAGGTTATATTTAATGTTTGTTGTAGGTTAGGTGCCAGAGGCTTCAGTTTCTTCTAGTGTCTATGCTTTTCTTTATTTTTCCCCCTATTGTCTTTGGGTTTCCTTAAGAACTTCTTTTTAAATAAAGTTTATTTCTTGCAATTCTTTCACTTGTAATCCGCTGTTACTGTACTAGGACCCTGGTGACATGGTGTTAGAGTGTGGGGAAGGAGAAGTATTCTGTAATCTTCGGACCAAATCTTAGTCTTTTGGTGGGCCTGAGTACTGGGATGCAACCTTTATTTCTTAGTCCCCCCCCCCCTTGCTTTTAGGTGAAACAAGAAGGCTATCTACACTAATAAAAGAGAAACATGGTAATTAGCGTACGACCGCTACCCTTTTCATTGGCTAATCAGTGAGTATATGCAAATTAACTGTCAGCCAAGATGGCGGCCGGCAGCCATGCACTGAAGCGAGCACGAGGCTTGCTTGCTGCAG
>NW_005362534.1:288439-298989 GCF_000412655.1 Myotis brandtii
CCGGGAGGGGGGCCAGGGCGGGGGGGGGGGCCCCCCCCCCCCAGTGCACAAATTTTTGTGCACCGGGCCTCTAGTATGGGGCTATAATTGGCTAATTTCCCCTTTCCCAGGATAACGTATAAGGCTCTGGTAAATTTTACCTTGGAGTGTTGGCCTTTGTTATGGATAACATTCTGGGCTTATTTCAAAACTGTTACTTTTCCCTTGAGCATATTTCAAAATGGTTACTTTCCCCTTTCCCTTACCCAAAAGGGAGAAGATTTTTCATTAGATCTTCACCCTGGGTGCATTTCAAAACTGTTACTTTTCTTTTCCTCTCACCCAAAAGTGGAGGAGATAATTCTTGGATCTTTATAGTCAGAACCTAGTGAGTTTCCTGGAGGTAAAGCCACAGTTGTGTGGAGGCCCTTCTAAGATTGGGCCCCCAGGAGTTCTTACTCGCAAGGCTTTGTCAAAATTACCATTTAAGTTTTCTTACTGATGATTACTCTAGCACAGTGATGGCGAACCTATGACACGCGTGTCAGAGGTGATACGCGAACTCATTTTTTTTTATTTTTCTTTGTTAAATGGCATTTAAATATATAAAATAAATATCAAAAATATAAGTCTTTGTTTTACTATGGTTGCAAATATCAAAAAATTTCTGTATGTGACACGGCACCAGAGTTAAGTTAGGTTTTTTCAAAATGCTGACCATCCGAGCTCAAAAGGTTCGCCATCACTGCTCAAGCACCTTGTGCTCCAGGTAAGCTGATCTTGGATGTGAGTCTCTATATTTGCCTCTCTCCAGATTTCAGGAGTTCAGTTTGCCCTATATTCTCAATTCTCTGATAAGCCTAGGAAAAGTTGTTGAGTTTTAGTTTATTTGGGGTGTTTTGTTGTTGTAATGACCGGAGTGACAATATGTACTAGTAAGCACTTTACGTGTTGGAGCTGAAACCTGAAGTTTTACATTTATACTTTATTATTTATTTATTTAATCATCACCCGAGGATATTTTTTCTATTTATTTCTAGAAAGAATGGAAGGGAGGGTGGAGAGAGAAAAACATCAACGAGAGAGACACGTTGATTGGTTGCCTCCCACACACACCCCGACCACGGCTGGGGAACCTGCAACCAAGGTATGTGCCCTTGACTGGGAATCGAACCTGTGACCCTCAGTCCACAGGCTGACTCTCTAACCACTGAGAAAACCAGCCAGGGCTATATTTATACTTTAAAATTGGGACTATCTTGTCCAGTTTAAAAATACTGTTCAGCAAGAGGCTTTTAAGTTTCCCATGAACCATTTGCTTAACTGAGATGACTCATTTTCAGTTATTTTCATTCCTTTGAATCTCAGATCTGTGTATTTTCAAAGTGCTTAGTAAGAAGTTTTTCAGAACAAAATATATGAAAAACTTAGAAACTTCATGTAGTTCTATAAAATGCTAATAACTATCCTAAATTAACTAGAATTATTTTCTCACCCCACCCCAGCACTTTTTGTTTTATCAGATACCGTATATAAACCATGCTAAAGAAGTTTTGTGGGTTATTTTCTTTACCCTTCACTTGGTATTTTACCCACATATTTTTGAAGAAGCAACTCAATTTTCTAAGGCACTTTGAAATCTCTGGAGACTAAACACTGTTTAAATTTGAAAAACTAATGAGAATAAATTCGAAGTCTTGCGTGCCATTGGTTTATTTTCAATTAACCTTGAAGAATATACTAATTATCAACTATAAATCTTGGTGACTTTAGCTGAATAATATTACTTTCAGAATCTGTGTGATAGAGGGCAATTTGGCTCAGCTGGGTTACTAAAGCAAAGAAAGACTATGTATACTTTGAAGTTTTATAATTTGATTACTTACTAAAAAATTGCAGTTGGAGAGACTTCAGTTCTTATCCTTGGAGAACAGTTGTAACCAACCTTGGGAGATGGAGACAATTTAAATTACATTAACCTTGCCCCTTTTGATGTTTCATTTTAAGTTTTACTTTTCTCACTGTATCTGCTATAAGGAACAACCAGTAGAACAAGAAACAAATTAGCTGCATGGTATTTAATTTTGCTTATTAGTTGGCAAATCCATGTTATGTTTATTTTAATCAATATTTTCCTGTTTTAATTTTTCTAATTGCTTAAAATGAATATCTTTGGGAATTAAAGATTATTTTGAAGAGGGAGAACTAAAATATTAAGTATTATGAATATCTTAGTGTATTAAATAAAACTTGTTTTAAAAGGTGATGAGTTGGTGCTGTATTGAAAGGGTTTGGTTGAAAGTAATTATTTTTTTTTTTTGCCATGTACTAATCAATTAGCTGCAGTCCACTTTAAGGGAAGATACATTTGTCTAGCATAATCTGAATTTGAGGCAGAAAGCTTTCACTAGGCTTTTGCTTAGAAACGTTTCTTATAAAGAAATAGGGCTGTTGGAACAAAATAGAGAAAGAAGAGAAGGTCTTCAGTAGTGGCCCAGTTATGTGTTGTGCTAGGTTCTACCCACCCTTAATAGGTTGGTGGGTTGTATCAGTGTTGCTCCTACTGATTTTTTTTTAAAAAAGCTCTAGATATATTTTAGTAATATCCTAGAAGAAACCCACAAGAATGAATATAGCATATTAATATTTTAATCTTAACCATAAAGCTTCCATGTGCTAACAATGCAACTAAAGATAATGGTCCACATTCAGTAAATATGTATTTAATTTAAGGCTCCTGTTGGTAGGGACCTGACTTCCAATTCTCAGATAAAAAGGGAGCAGCAACTTCTCTTTTTTTCTTCTGATCTTGCTTCTTCTTGCTAAGGAGAATGGCAGCTACCCTTGCAAAATGATCCTTTGTTCAGGACCACAGCACCAGTATTGATCGCCTATTTCAGAGACTCTCAGGACAAGTCCCATGATTCTTGACATCCTCTTTTACTTTTTGTCACCACCAAAACTCACTGGCTGCACATTAGCATAGAACCCTCATCCCTGCACTGCTCTGTACATCCCTCAATCGCATCTTGTCCCCTGGAGCTCCCAAGCTGCCATTAGTAATTGCTCTGTGGCCTCAATCCTGCCCCAGCCTTGCAGTGCACTCTGGCCTTCTGCCTCTGGGCTTCTCTGCTGCTACCAAGTGGGTGTCTGAGGTAGCCCCCTCTGGGACCAGTCTACTACTTCTGCCTAACTACCTGTAACTGTGCTGCCTACCTTTCAGCTCCTTGAATACAATGATTTCTTCCCTCTTCAGATTTTTGCCTGTGCTGCTTCCTTCACATGCAACAATTTTACATTCTTTGCCTGACTGACTCTATACAGACTGGTCTTGGTTTCCTTGTATTGATCTCTTGTTGGTGCCTATTTGTTTCCTTCTTGGGACCTATTTAAATTTGCAATTGTATATTTACTTACTCAGTTAGCCTTTTTCATTGATTCTAAGATGTATATTTCCCCCCACATTTCTGAAATTGGGGCACATGTTACACTGGATGCTTTGATTGCTTTTTTAATAGTAAGTAAAGTAATGGTTTATTTTATCAAATGTACCTTAGATTTAATGAAATATTGCATTTTTAATTATGTTTTCCCCAGTTGATCATGAGTTCCACAGGAATTCTATTTTACTCACCAGTAGGAATCAGTGCCCCATATAGAATCTGGCACCTAGGTAGGCTCTGAATAAATAATGCTTGAATGAATATCAGTATCTATTTGGGAGATGATGGCTCTAATACATCTGAAGATGAATCAGTATATGCATGTGAGTTGTTTAATTCAGTTTCTGTGTTTGAGTCTTTATCTTTGGAAATTTTTTTTCAGTACTCTGAAGGAGACTTGTAGATGTGTCTGTTTTGTTCCCGTAATGTGCCATCATCAATATATGTACATCCTTATTTAAGAGTATTTACTCACCAAATATGAAAATGAATCCACATAAGCTTTTATCAGGTATCAGCAATTGTCTTTCATTAGGGGGAAGAATGAAGAAGAATACTAAAAATAGCATACTTATAAACTGAGACAGTTTTGAGTGCTTGAACTTTTTCATTTTTCTTCAACCTCTTAGGAGGGCAGTCACTGGCGTGCCTACTTTACTTCTTTTAAGTGATAGAACAGCAAACAGGCAACATGAATGACTGGAGTGCCTTAGGCCAACTCCTAGACAGGGTTCAAGATTACTCCACTGCTAGAGGGAAAGTGTGGCTCTCAGTTATTTTCATTTTCTGAGTCTTGCTCCTGAGGACAATGATTGAGTCAGCCTGGGATGGTGAGGATTTTACCTTTCGTTGTAAATTCACAGCCTTGTTGTGACTATGTCTATGATAAGTCCTTCCCTATCGCTCATGTGTGCTTCTGGGTCTTGAAGATCATATTTGTGTCTGTCCCCACACTCTTGTACCTAGTGAATGTTACCTGGTGATTGAAAAGAAGAGAAGTTGAATAAGAAAGAGGAGGAACTCAACGTTGCCCCAACTGAAGGTGTCAGTGTGGAAATTCACTTGCAGGAAAAGGAAATCAAGAAGTTTAAGTACAGCCCTGGCTGTGTGGCTCAGTTGGTTGGAGCATCATCCTGTACACCAAAGGGTTGTGGCTTCAATTCCCGGTCAGGGCACATAACCTAAGTTGCAGATTCAATCCCTAGTCAGGGGGCATACAAGAGGCAACAGTTTGATGTTTCCCTCCCTCCTCCCTCCCTCCCTCTATCTTTAAAAATCAATGAAAACATATTCTTGGGTGAGGATTAAGAATAAAAGTTCAAATATCACACTGAAGAACACGGCAAAGTGAAAATGAGAGGGGGCCTGCTGTGAACCTATGCTATTAGTATCTTCTTTAAGTCTGTCTTCGAGGTGGCCTTCCTGCTGATCTATGGGTTCAGTATGAATGTGATTTACACTTGCAGATGGCACCCTTGTTTTCATCAGGGGGACTGCTTCCTCTCTTACCCCACAGAGAAAAGCATCTTTGTGTTTTTCATGCTGGTGGTGTCCTTGATGTCTCTTGACTTGAACATCATCAAACTATTCTCTGTGAAAGAGCTGGAGAGTGAGTCTTACCACAATACTTATGGTCAGCCAATCCCCTTCAATGGCTCCTCATTAACTATTCCTTTCTCTGCCACGTCCACTCTGAGGGACAAGCTGCTTTCTGGGGACAGAAACAGTTCTTCTTACCACAATTACAACAATCAAATAAGTGAGCAAAATATGTGCTAATCATAGCAAGATTGAATGATGAACGCAGGAAGCACCATCTCTAACTCAGGTGCACAGCCTTTTTATTTCTCTCATGAGAAGCAGAATTCTTTTTAAAAATATTTTTATTGATTTCAAAGAGGAAGGGGGAGGGAGGGAGGGAGAAAGAGAGAGAGAGAGAGAGAGAGAGAGAGAGAGAGAGAAACATCAATGATGAGAAAGAATCATTGATTCATTGATTGGCTGCCTCCTGCATGTCCCCGATTGGGGATCAAGCTATCAACCCCGGCATGTGCCCTGACCAGGAATTGAACCAACCGTGACCTCCTGGTTCATAGGTTGATGCTCAACCACTGAGCCATGCTGGCCAGGCGAGAAGCAGAATTCTTAAAAAAAAAACACCTAGGTACTGGTCATTACTGGTAGCCACTGTAGACCAGTGGCCATTCTGCAGAGCCAGCAGTCATGCCAGCAACAGTGTAACGACCTAGAGATCTAGACACATGCTTGATTCTGCTCAATTGTTAAAGAAAAGGAAGGTGCAGTAGAAAGTACACTTTTGTTCCAGTGGAGGTGGTGCTCAACAAGCTCAGTTGCCAGGCTTAGCAGACATAAAGCCATTAGACTCCCAGGGTTCTTCTGGGGTGCCTGGAATGGGAGGGTGGAGAGAGTGATTAACAAAGGTTCGTGTTGGTATTTAAAGTGGTTGACTCAAAGAATTTACATTCTAAATAAAACTTAGACTAGGTGATGCATAAGTAATGCCTTTTTCTCTCCCATGCTCCCCTAGAATGGTTCAATGTATATGAAAGTGATAGATATTTGTCACATATTAGTGCAAACAGATGCAGTATAAACTCATGCACATAGATTTTTTAAAATGTACACACGGTGTTCACATTTGAGCCTTTCTCATGGATTTTGTGGTGTGAGCCCAAATAATGTTTCTGTTACATAATTCCTACTGGGAAAATAAAGTACTTTCTTTTCCTAACTCTCCCCCCCCCCCCCCCCACAGTATTTCCTATTGTGGATACTGGTTCTGTTCATTATGACTTTTTCTATATTTCTATATTTCTAAATCACGAATGATTTCTTTTTCTGAAAGGTAATCATTGATGCTTGAATGATAGAATTTAGTACGGTAAACAGCGCTCATTAATGTGAGAACCTTAAAAGAAATACTTAGAGCTGTACTATTAAATGCTTTTACATGAATTTTGCAGTGACTGGTAGGTCTTGGCTTTATCCTACTTAATAAACTGTATTTCAGAACTTGTACTCTATTAGGAATTTAGTAGTTTGTGTTTGGGAGTGATCAACATTTTTTATGTTTGTAATAAGATTTTATTTGGAATGCAAGATAGATTGAAAGAGGTTTGAGTATTACCATGTAGCTAATTGTTTGAAATATGCACTAAAAAAATCTAACCATTTCTTCAAATGTCTTTTTTTAAAAGCTTTTCACAGATGATTGGTGAAAATCCTGAGCTTTATACTTTGTTATTGCACAAGAGCTACATAAGCAGTTTTGTACAATGAGGAATACTAATTTAACATTTCACATTAAGCTACTGTCATGTTCAGCTTTATTGCAGGTGGTGTAGGCCTAGTCTATCATATATTCTAGAGAGTGTTCTTTATCCAATTAAGTTTTAAGAGAGCAACCCACATCTTTTGAACTCTTCCTTGGTACGTCGTAATCTAAGCAAAATACACTAGAATCAGATTTGTAGAAATGGAATTGTGATACTATATTACAGAAGGTTTTAGTATTGGCATCTTTAATTATACATAGCAGGGTCACAGATATACCCACTACTTTCAGATTTGCAAAAAGAAAAAGTAGCTTCTTTTTTTCCTCTTTTAATTGATCTACTCTTTGTCAGAAGCTTCCTCCCACTCCACAGGGCACTGTGGGAAAGAGAAGATGGGAACAACTTAAACATTAAACCTGCCAATCCACAGCATCCTGCTCTGACAGTTTAAACAGTCTCATTTAGAAAACCTAGTCTCTTGGTTTAATGAAGTCTTTCAGATATCCTCACAAGCCCTTTTGTGAGAATAATCACAATTATACTACTGGGAGGTGTGTTTCTTTGGGACACTACAAAATTTCTGAAACTTTGGAATCAGATTGGACACTGCTACCCTCACTTCCTGTTTCACATTCATTTTCTCATGTTGCTTGCTTTATTGTCTTTAAAATTTTTATCTTGAGATAATTATTTATTCTCATGCAAGTTGAGGAAATTCCCTTCTATTCCTTGGTTGCCAGAGAGTTTTAAAATCACAAATGATGAATTTTGTCCAATTATTTTACTGTATCAATTGATGATCATATGATTTTCCTTCTTAACCTTGTTGATATAATTTTCAGATGTTGAATCAGCTTTGCATATCTGGAATAAATCCAATGTGGTCATGATATATAGTTCCTTTTTATACATCACTGGATTTGATTTGCTAATAATTTGTTGAGAATTTTTGTGCCTGAGTTCATGAGAGATATCAGTCTGTAGTTTATGTTTTTTGTGCTGTCTTTTTTAAAGCTCTTCACAGATGATTGGTGAAATCCTGAGTTTACTACTTTGTTGTTGCACGAGAGCTACATAAGCAGTTTTGTACAAAGAGAAATACTAATTTAACATTTCACATTAAGCTACTGAATTCTCCAGTGAACCCATCTGAACCTGAATCCTTCTTTTATTGGAAACTTTTAAATTGCAAATTCCATTTACTTAATAATTATATGACTATTTAAGTTGTTTATTTCATCTTGGTTAAATCTGGATAGTTGTTTTCAAGGAATTGGCCCATCTCTTCTAAGTTGTCAAATTTATGAGTGTAAAGTTTGTAGTATTTCCTTATTCTTTTATTGGCTACAGGATTGAAGGGATTTCACCTGTTTTATTACTTCCTGATAGTAATGATTTTTGTCCTCTCTTCAGCTTTATTAGTCTTTCTAGAGGTTATCAATTTTGTCAATCTTTTTTTGCAGAACAAGCTTTTGCTTCATTGATTTTCTCATTTGTTTTCCTGTTTGATTTAGATTATTGATTTGAGACCTTTCCCCTCTTCTCTAATGTATGCATTTAGTGCTATAAATGTCTTTCAGTGCTGCTTTAGCTGCATTCCACATATTTTGGTATAATGTATCTTCATTAAGTTTTTCTTTCTTTTTTTATTGATTAAGGTATTACATATGTATAAGTGTCCTTAACCCCGCCTTACCCCCCCCATCCCCCACTCATGCCCTCACCCCTTGTCTGTGTCCATTGGTTATGCTTATATGCATGCATACAAGTCCTTTGGTTGATCTCTGCATTCCACATTCTTAATCTCAGAAAACAGTCCTTCTCAAGCTTCCCAGTCACTTAAGGTGGAACTCCCAAAGTCACCCTTGGTTCCCTTTCTCCCAGCCCCAAAATCCAGTCACTGGGTGCTGCAGCTTCTCTTTTTTAAATCTCTCTTCTCTAGTCACTGTCACTGCCTACTCAGGTCTCATCTCTCCCCAGAGCTATGGCCCTGGACTCCTTCCTAGCTCCTTTTTATAGCAGCGTAGTATTCCATTGTATAGATGTACCACAGTTTTTTAAGCCACTCATCTGCTGATGGGCACTTAGGCTGTTTCCAAATCTGAGCTATTGTAAATTGAAATTAAAATTTCCTTTGAGACTTCCTCTTGGTATAATGGCTGCTTTGAAATCCTTGTCAGATAATTTTGACATCTCTGTATTAGCCTCTCTTGATAGTCTTTCCTCATTCATGTTGACTTTTTCCTGGTTCTTCATATGATGTGATTTTCTATAGAAACCTAGACATTTGGATATTAATGTCATTTGACTTTGGATCTTATTTAATCTTCTTTGACACTGCTCAGGTAAGGGAGGGCTGTGCCAAATGGAGATGATAATTCAGTTTCCTCACTCCACCTCTCTTGACACCCACTGAGGAGCAGCTCCTTGTTACTGGTGTAGGTTGGAGTTCGGTTCCCCACTTGGCCTCTGCTGACCACCCTGGCTAGGAGGGGCATGAGTGCCTTGTTACTGCTCTCCAGTGGCCTCACTGAAACTACCCTGGCAGGACTTTGGACATACTCCCTATTCTGCCTTTACTGGTATGAGTGGAGTCACGATTTGCATTGTTTCATTTGGCTGGAGTAGAATGGTTATTGTCTAAAAGTTTTTCATCTAGTTACACTGCCCCTTTCCTGGTCTTTTAGCTCAAGAGAGCAGGCTTTTGTTGGAGCTATTTTGTCTGTGTTTATGGGTGTTTCTGGGTTGCTTGTTGAAGTAGGTTTATTAGGGTTGTTTTAAAACCCTTGTCAGATAATTCCAACATCTGACTAGTCTTGGTGTTAATGTCCCTTGTCTTTTCTCATTTAATTTGTGGCTTTCATGGCCCTTGGTATGAGGAGTGATTTTTTATTTTATCTTGGTCATTTTAGATATTACGAGACTTTTTTTTTTAATAGGCAGTCTCCTTGTAGAGGGCCAGGTAGCATGTGTATGTTTAGCCTCCTGCTTAGACCCCAGACAGCACTTCCGCAGTTTTGCTCTTTCTCCCACTGCTTCCTGGTAGATGGGTGGTGTGGACATTCAGCTCCTCACTTGGCCCTGCTGACACCTTCCCAGCAAAAGTGAACCAATGATTCAAATTGTCTGTTGCCTCTGCTCCATCCTGCAGACACATACCCTGGCCGAGGGGCCACAGTACTGCTCCCTGACTAGACCTGCCAACATCACAGGCTGGGAATGGATGCACTGCCCGCTTCTGCCAGGCAGGGGATAGAAGATTAGCTTCCTGCTCAGCCCCACTAACAGGGCTAGCACGTTGTGGGGGAGTTGGAGCTGCTACCTACTTCCTCAGAGAGAGAGTGTGTGTGTCTACCCACTTAGCCACACTGAAACTCCAGTGGGATGGTGGTGCAGTATTTCCATTGATGTTTGCCTGGAGTAGGGTGAGTGTCGCCTAAAAGGTCTTCTGTTGTTAGCCCATCCTTTTCCTGGTCTTTTGACTGTGAGGACAGGCTTTTCTTGGCACTTTTATATACTTGTCTCTTGTCAGTTCTAGGTTGGAGGCTTCTGTAGTATCCTATCAGGAATACATGAGGAAACCTAGGAATTCACTGCCATAGCCTTCCTCAAGTCCCAATGTCCCTAGGAAGTCATCTTCTTCCTATCCACTCTGTCTTCCTATTCTTATTTGTGTGTTATATATAGGGATTTTTAGTTTTAAGAGGAAGGATCTGGCAGGAATGGTGCTACTCTATCTTTACCAAAACTGGAAGTCTCCATGTGTGTGTGAAAATTCTATAAACAACCATATATATATATATACTAGAGGCCCGGTGCACAAAAATTTGTG
>NW_005362534.1:300677-302480 GCF_000412655.1 Myotis brandtii
ATATATGCCTAAGTGACCGTTTGACCATCCAACTGGTAGCTATGATGCGCAATGACCACCAGGGGGCAGATGCTCAGTGCAGGAGCTGCCAAGCTGCAGTGACTTGGCAGCTGCAGTTCTCGGGTGACACACCCAGAACCAGAGAGGAGGGAGCCAGGTTCCGGGGTGTGTCACCCGAGAACCGTCCTCTCGCAATCTGGGACCCCTCGGGAGATGTTGGAGAGCTGGTTTTGGCCCGATCCCCACGGGCCAGGCCGAGGGACTCCACTGGTGCACAAATCCATGCACTGGGACTCTAATTTATATTATAATAACACTAGAGGCTCGATGCATGAAATGCGTGCAAGAGTAGGCCTTTGCCTCGTGGCCCCGCCTCCTGCCCACTGGTTGTTCTGGAAGGTCGTTCCAGAAGGTCATTCTGGAAGGTCGTTTCGCCATCTGGTCTAATTAGCATATTAGCTCTTTATTCTATAGGACCAGTTCCTCCTTCAAATATACCATGTATCAGGCACTGTAGTTGAACCTGGGGAACTATAGATATGACTGAGACATATTCCTTACTTTCAAAGACCTCACAGTTTTTTAGATGTCAAAGACCTGGAAAAGAGATTTTAATTTGCCCCATGACACTCAAATAGAAAACACAGTTCTTTATTTTAGAAATAAAACTAAATCCAGTTCCACAATACCTGGCTTGTGGTATTATTGGGGTTCCCTTGCCTCCCATTGACTGGTATAAGCCTCATTGGGTTTATGAGGTACCAGGCAAATGGGGTAAGGGTGTAGTCATCAAATCCTTTGTTGTTACTATGGTTACTGTTGCTTGTTACTCAGGTTACCATTAAACCTTTGCCAGGAGCTGCCCTCCAGTGGTTGTTATTTCCCTGGCCCAGCTCTTTAGGCTGTGGAGCTTAATGATCAGACTGGAAGAATCTCTTAAAGAACCACCACTGTCCAAAGTTCTGGACACCCATCTATGTCATGGAGAAGTTGCAGTCCCCTGATTCTCCCAGTGGTGAAGGATTCTACAGTCTTAGAGAACCATCAGCTCTCTTTGACATTACCTTATTGTTCAGGAAGTTCAACTCAACTGCTTCTGTGAGTGTGGGCTTTTTACTAGTAAGGACTGTTAGTTCTCCCCAGGGGCAGGGGAAGCCCCTCAGGGACAAATCCCATGCTCTGTGAAATCCTCTGGAAACTTGCTTTGTTGATTTAGGAATGCCCATAAGTAGAACCTGTTGAGCTGTCTCCCTGATGGTAGTAATAAGGGTAATAACATTTAGCTCATGCTCTGTTCTAAGCATTTGACTTGTAACTTTTCATTCAGTCCTAATAGCAACCTCAGGAATGAATGATATTATTAGGCTCAATTTTCAGAAAAGTTGATTGAGTCACTGAGAAGGTAAGTAACTTGCCTAAGATCACTCAATTAGTAGGTGGTAGAGCCAGAATTCAAATCCAGGCAGCTTGGCTCTAAATCTGAAGTTCTTACCCTTCTTGTGGATGTGTTTGAGCTTCACTTTGCTTTATTGTTATTTGTTTGAAATCAAGATTGTGTCTGAAAGAAGTGCTTCTAGGTTTCTAAAAGGTATTGCAAAATTTAATGTAATTGCAGAAGCATTTTGTTTTCTTATAAAATCACATAGATCTGGCAACAGGAATATGAAAAATGAACATATCTTATATTTTAAACTGGAGTATAGTCTTTTTTTTCTAAGATGGAAGTTGTTTTGTTTTTTTGTTTTTTTAATCTTTATTGTTCAGATTATTACAGATGTTCCTCTTTTTTCCCCCCATAGCTCC
>NW_005362534.1:303464-307403 GCF_000412655.1 Myotis brandtii
CTCAGAGGTTTCTAGAAGATTCTTGAGTAACCTTATAACTGTGGTTTTGAACTTTGTATCCAGTATTTTGCTTTCTTCCATTTATTTCATTTGTGACGTGTTTCTTTGTCTCCGCATTTTGGCTGCTTCCCTGTGTCTGTTTCTATGTATTGGGTAGCTGCTAAGTCTCATTGAGTTGATAGAGTGGCCTTCTGTGGTAGGTGTCCTATAGGGACCAGTGGCTCAGCCTCCCCAGTCACCTGAGGTGGACACTCTTGGTGAAGCCCTTTGTGGGCTGTGTGCACAGTCTTGTTGTAGTTAAGCCTTGATTGCTGTTGGTATCACTGGGAGGAATTGACCTCCAGGCCTATTGGCTGTGAGGACCAGCTATGTCTACAATAGAAGAGCTGCTGTGCAGGAGACACCCTTATGGGGCAGGACTTGCTTCAGTGGGGCTTTGGTGCTCACTGATTCTTCCCTTTGAGTGTATCACTTATAGATGTGAAGAGTTGTAATCTGGTATGATCTCACACTGACCATTGGGGACACTGGCTCTTGGATCTCCAAGGAGGTGCAAAGTCAGCCACTGCCTGGGGCCACCCAGCAGGAGCTACAGAGAGATCTGCAGATTCTTCCTCTTTGTATCAGGTTTGGAAGTGTCCAGACGAGGCCCAGCTGTGAAGCAAGGCAGGCTGCTGCTGCTGGCCTTGGGCCTTCTTTTGATAGCTTTGGGGCTCCCTGACCCAGCTGCTGCCTGTTATAGGTTTTAGGCTGAGAAAGGACAGGCCATTCATATGCAAAAGCCGCCCAGCACAGCTTGGGTGGGGTTGTAAATTGGGTGGGGTGGGGGTCTCAAGGAATCACCAGGGTGGAGCAAGCAGTAATGGCTGCCAGTCAGCCCTGCATCGGAGAGGTCCCAGTGCAGGAACAATGACCGCTGCGAGCACCTCTGTCTGAAAGAAAGCCGCCCTCTCGTTCCTTCCCTGATGCCAGACAGTCCAGTTTCTCCCCATATGTGTCTGGGTCCTCAGAGTCTTGCCTGGAACTGGAGTTCCGAGCAAGTGGGAGCTTGTATCTCCCTCCCGATTAAAAAAGCAGTGCACCCGGGTGCCAGCTCGTTCCGCGCCTCCATAACTCCTAACAGTCTCAATGTGCTTTTTTTGCCTCTCTGGTTGTAGTACTTCCACTCAGCCAGCTTTCCTGTGGTTCTGGATGATAGTTGTTCTGTCTTTTAGTTGTAATTTTGATGTGGTTGTGAGAGGCAGCAAGTACAGGTGTATACCTGTGCCGCCATCTTGGTTCCTCAATAGTCAGTTTCTGTAGTATAGTCTTTTAATAACCAGATTTTTAATTTGTTTCTGAAACTAGGAAATAATGGTTTTGTTAGAAATTCCTGATTTTTTGTTCAGTTATTTAGGGCTCAATAGAAAATTTAACCAGATTATTTTTATTATATATCACATTTCTTTGTACACTTGTGATATTTTCTATTGCTTTAGATACTTTTTTATTCAAATACAGGTAGTAGAATAACTAGGAGGACATGATTCACAGTCCTTATATAAATATTATTCATGCCATTAGACTTAAATCCTACTTAGCGGCTTATTGTGAGGCATTATAATGTAGCCAAGTTCTTCTGTACAGAAAAGATTCATGCTGCCCTTTACCTTGTTTTTTACAGTGAAAATGTTTAATTTTTTAATTCATTTAAAATGTGGAATCAAGTTTCATTTACATACATATTCTTTGTACTTGGTAGTATAATCTAATAATTTGTTCCATTACTTATAAAGTGTTCAATAGAAAAATTTTGCCATGTTTTATTAGAGAATATTGTATAATTTCTCTTAAAATCATCCATTAATTTGTATTTTTCTACCATTGGCTCTTCTTTTTAAATTAAATTTATTAGAGTGACATTGGTTAATAAAATTATATGAGTTTATACCATTGGTTCTTAAATTTCTATGAGCACTTACCCACTATGTCCTTTATCTGAAGCACATATCTTTTTCAAGTTAAATTGATTTATCATCCATGCCTGTTTAAATACGTTCTTTGTTAAAAAGCAATGTTAAATTAGTTATAGAAAATTTAAAAGCTAAAATTATTACATTTTATTGGCACATCTTTGAGTTAGTGTTTGAGGATGTATTTCCAGTGTTTACATTTAAATTTTGTATTTGTTCACTATTGAATACATTTTAAGTCCAATGATTGTCTGATTGAGGTTGTTGATTGCCTGCATTTGGCATGCCTAGCTAATGCTATTTTGTCTCAATTACTTGATCACTAGAAGGGAAATTTTCATTTTATCCTTGTCTACTCATTGTGATAAAATAAGGGCAAAGTGAAATAAAGTTGTGACACAATTGCACAATAACTACAGTACAGACATGATGGTTAATATTACTAAACTGAAATGCTGTCTGGCAGGCATCATTACCATGTACTTTTCAAAATATCCATTCATTTGCTGACATACCACAGTCTGAGGGGTGGTTTGAGAGCATCTGTACATAATGTCCAAAGGTGTGGGTTACATGAAAATCAAGTATATTTATATGATCTATAAATATGGAGCTAAATTGTTTTTAAGTTTACCTGTCTCTGTTGAAAAAAAAGTTACTATTGGCTCTTCCAGAGAGGGTTGGTGAAAATTGTTCTTTGGATGCCTCATTTTTCATTGTGATAACTACATTTTATTTTTAAATATTTTATTAATTACCTAATCTATAATATTAAGATAGGTTGGTAAATTTGTGTTAGTCTGTAATTCTGAGGTTAATTATTTTTAAATGATTCATTTTAAATTATCTTTATTGAGGTATAGTTTACATACAAGAATGTAACTTCTTATATACAGTAAGATGTACCCATTTTAAGTGTACAGTTCTCTATAAACTAGTTTTCTCAGTTCATCATAGTTATATCCTTTGACATTTTTAGCCAGTGTCTGTCTCTTCAGGTTGATATTGATCCACTAACAGTTATAGTTATACTGGACCATATTAGAAGTACTTACAAAGGCTTTCTGGGTGTGTAGGTTTGTTTGGTGATGCAGAACAGTGAGACATTTGCCCTGGATTTCTCTCGCTCAGCACACTTTGGACCAGTCATACATTTATTTCTTGCCCACTTGCTTGCAGTCCAGTAGTAGATTCAGACCTTTATCAAGTGGCCATATAAATATGTAAAGGTGTCGTTTTAGTAAAAGTTATAAAGAAGAGGTGTTTGCTAAGAGAGCATATGGGGATTCAGACCTAGACTCGGGACTGTGGGAAGGCTCTCTTCAGGAAGTGAGGATTGAGCCAAGACCTGAGGGGTAATGTAGGGTTGAGTAGAGCATGGAAGGGCAAAGCTTTTAGGAGAAAAGGGAACAGGCCCTTTGGCAAGAAGGGTGTAGGCTCAGCAAGCAAGGGAGACCTGGGGAGAGGAGGCTGCAGAGCATTGCAGTGTTTCCTGGACAGACCTCGCTGGCCACATGAAGGGGCTTTGATGTAATCCTTAGGGCAGGGGAGTTTGAGGAGAGTTTTAAGGGGAAAGGTGGGGCACTGAAATCAGTTAATTGGAAGGGCTAAGAGGCCAGGCAGTACTTCAGGTGGGAATGCCAAGGGCTCTAACTACAATTGGTAGTGTTTGGGTAGAGAACAGTGGGCCAAATTGAAAGAGATTTAGGAGGCAAAATCAACAGCTCTTGGTGATAGACTTAATGGGTTTGGTGTGTAAGATGTTAAGAGTGACCCAAACCCTAGCTGGTTTGGCTCTGTGGATAGAGCATCAGCCTGCGGACTGAAGGGTCCTGGGTTCGATTTAGTCAGGGGCACATGCCCAGGTTGTGGGTTCGATCCCAGTGTGGGGCGTGCAGGAGGCAGCCGATCGATCAATGATTCTCTCTTATCATTGATGTTTCTATCTCTCTCTACCTCTCCCTTCCTATCTCTGAAATCAATATAT
>NW_005362534.1:307463-309220 GCF_000412655.1 Myotis brandtii
GTGATCCTAAATTTCTGGCTAGTATTCATGAGATATGGGGACCAGGAGACAGCACCCGGTTCAGAGAGGTAAGATGAGGAAATGGTTAGGATTTCTGTTTAAATATCTTACACTCTTACTTTCATTTTACATCACAATAAAGATTTGTGGAGAGCAGATTTAGCCCAGAGGGATAGAAGGGATTTGATGTTCTAATGGAAATAAATGAGAAAATAGATTATGTTACATAGGCATTTTATTACTGACTTAGCTTGGAGGCATTTGTTTTCTATAGGATTTTGTCTTTGTAAGATCCAACTTCCTACATCTTCCTTTTTTGGCTCCATGCTCTCGTGTGTGTGTGTGTGTGTGTGTGTGTGTGTGTGTGTGTGTGTGTGTTTCAGAATATATCCTTTTCAACAATGAAAACATATATAGATATGGTTCTGTTACTTCTTAGATGTATGATCTTGGGGAAAATTATGGGCATGTAAAAGTACTTAGATAGTTGGGATATTTTCATTCAAACAATAGATTGAAATATTTAAAAATACTTCAGTTATCAAAATGTATTCCTGCTATTTGGATGAACAAATAAAGAATTCCTCTCAATGAAAGGCCTCCTCAGAGTAATTAGATAATGAATTGTTGAGTACAACCTTTGCATTGGTTTAATCCATGAATAGTAGAATAAAATAAAATCAATATCTTTTTCTGTTCTGTTTTAAAATGCCTGTTAGATATTTCAAATTATACAGCAAAATATTTAAAACAATGATTCCTCCTACTTCCTTAAACAGTGTATGATCAGTTTAGAGAATTCACTGTTCAGAAGCAGTAATCAAATCAAGTTATGTAAGTGTATTTTAAATAACAATAAATTTTACCATTGTTAATACTGATTAGTTTGTCGACATCTTAAGAAAGGACAATTTATTCTGGGAATAAACCAAACATTCAGGAGCTTCAGACAGTCAGTGACAGGAGTGATTTTTGGTTATAACTCTCTGTGTCCAGTATGGTTGTTTAGTGATTGAGGCATGATTTTTATAGGTGGAGAGCTTGAGAAATATTATAGCCCCTCCAGATATTGTTTTATACCGTTTGACCCAGTTATACCACTTACAGAATTTACTTTATGGAAATAAAGATGCAGATGTTGAAGTATGTTCATTGGTAGACTGGTTAAAGAACCATCCATTATAGACCATGGTTTTAAAAATTATTTAATGACTGATAAATATATCTTATACAATATTAAGTGAAATAAAAGCAACATGTAACACAACATACAATAATACTATTCCAATTTGAGAAAAATTTATTGGAAGAAGATAAACCAAAATGTTAACAAGGGTTATATAAATAGTTTTTTTTAAAATTTTTTCTTTATACTCCTTTTATACTCTTACTAGAAACCTGATGCACGAAATTCGTGCAAGAGTAGGCCTTCCTTCGCCAGGCTGCCGGCACTGGCTTCCCTCTGGCACCCAGGACCTGGGCTTCCCTTGCAGCCCCGGCTTCGTCCAGAAGGTGGTTCAGAAGGATGTCCGGTCTAATTAGCATATTATGTTTTTATTATTATAGATACTTCTTATACTTCATATACCCTTCATGTTATTTTATATTTTCTGTAATGAGTTTGTATATCCTATATAATAAAAGCCTAATATGCAAATCGACTGAATGGTGGAACGACAGGTCTCTATGACACGCAATGACCACCAGGGGGCAGACAGTCAATGCAGGAGCTGCCCCCAGCCTGCAGGCTCCAGGCA
>NW_005362534.1:309525-323007 GCF_000412655.1 Myotis brandtii
CGGGTACCAGCAGGGGCCCCTCGATCACCCTGCCGGTCGCCCCACAGATCGGCCCTAATTGCCAGCCAGGCCTAGGGACCCTACCCATGCACAAATTTCGTGCACTGGGCCTCTAGTTTTTCATAAGCAGTTTGAATCAAAGTGAAATATTAAATTCTTTCCAACATCTTTTGCTGTTAATTACATGTGTTTTTCATCAAACATTGAATTGATTTTATGTAGAAAGCTGTCTATTTGGCTTCAATCTTTAAGTGAATATAGAAACCATAGTGTGTGTGTGTGTGTGTGTGTGTGTGTGTGTGTGTGTGTGTTGAGAGAGAGGATTTCCATGGTACTGAAAGTATAAATAAAATAATTATTTTACTTTATTTGACCCCCCTTTTTAAAATTTTTTTAAAATATATTTTTATTGATTTCAGAGAGGAAGGGAGAGAGAGACAGAAACATCAATGATGAGAGAGAATCATTGATCAGCTGCCTCCTGCACACCCTCATTGGGGATTGAGCCTGCAACCCAGGGATGTGCCCTTGACTGGAATCAAACTCAGGACCCTTCAGTTCACAGGCGAATGCCCCATCCACTGAGCCAAACCGTCCAGGATGACCCCTCCCCCCCTTTTGCACAACTGTTTTATACAGTAAATTCTATGTATGAGACGCCAGGGGGAAAAACTAATGAATTTCTTTATTCGAGATGGTATAAATGTACTAGTTTTGAAATTGAATTTGTAGTCGTATCAGTGGACAATTTTGAACCAAGCAAGACCTTTTATAAAATCAGGTAAGGTTTTAACACTTAGGATGAAATTTTAAAAATGCACGTAGGACTCTGAGTTTAGAGTGCAATATAGGATGAAACACTACCTGGAAACGAGGTATGAGCAGTCTCACTCTCTTCCTGGACACATACCATGCTGCCCGTAAGTTTGTGCTGTGAGCAGTTTCCTAATAGGGTTTGTTCTTTCCCTTGTGTCAAAGGTAAGTTGCTAGCTAGAGCCATTTGAAAAGGAGCAACATAAGAAACTGTATTAAGAGAAAGTAGCCTACCTAGAAGAGTTACCTGCTACTACGTATATTAATATTCTAGTCCATCTTTTCCTGCATTATGTTGACTTTGCAGTTATTCCTTCTCAATAGTGAAATTTACAGTATCAGAAAGTACCTGTTCCTTTACAATTCTGTTCCTCCATTAAAAACAAAAACACAATACCCTTAAGAATCTTTCTCCTCAGTAGCCTATAGCACTTTCAGATAATTTTCCCCCTATAAGACAAATATGAAAGCTGGTATTTTCTTTTTTCAGTGGGCAAATGAGAAATAAAAAGGTTGATTTACACACATAGTTACAACTCAGGGTTTGTCTTTCAGCATAATAATTAAAATGGTCACTTCCCCTCCCCCCTTTTCATAATTCCCCTTGCTTTTGTAAGAAACTTAGGCAAAAAGCACAAATTTTTAATGTTAATGATTTGTACCCTGTGGGTTATTTCCTTGTATTGTGTTCCTTTTTGAAACCTTTGTTTCGATGCAGGGACAATTTTTATTAAAAGATTTGGTCCTATGGATTTGAAAGTGTCCTCAGAGTAAAAGCAGGCCTGAGTCATTCAGAAGACCTTTCTATATGACATGTTTGCTTTGAGGACTCTATATTTTATTTTATCAAAAGCTTTTTATAGACCAGAATTAGACATGAGTTATTTAGCCTAGTGGTACTTAATTTTTAGCATTTCCATATCCTGTCCAGTCCTTATATTCTTCTCTTCCAAACGAGAGAGAGAGAGAGAGAGAGAGAGAGAGGGAGATGCAATGTTTCAGTTTAAATTAGGGTTCTGCTCACAAACTAATTCTGTTAGGTCAGGAGAACTAAATAAAGTCAAGGGTGGGGGTGATTGGTGTTTGTTGACAAATATTTTCCCACTTTGGATTTGAAATGACCCATAGGGAAAAGCTGGTGAGCAACTGGATAGGTTCATTAGGAAAAAGTAGGTGAATGAGGAGATTTGGAGGAGGCATTCTACTTCCAGTAACTGCCAAGTATTGTAGAAGCCTTGTCTCTGGTCTTAGAAGCCCAATTAAAATGTGTCCCTGAATTCCAGAGGGCAGTACAGTCTGTAGTCTATTGTCAGTCATCCTGGCACTTTTAACATTGACATTTCTGGTTCATCCGTGTTCTCTCAATGTCTCTGGTTTTTGCCCCCTCCCTCACTTCCCCTCTCCTTTTCCGTTCCTGACAATGTCTGCAGGGTGGTAAGAAAGAATTTTGGAACCAAGAAGTGAGGGACTGGGATGAGGAGGATCTATTTTTTACTCTCTGAGTTCTTGCTACTTTGTCCCAGAATATACCTACCCCCGGGCAATTGGGATTCCCAGTTTGAAAAACATAGGAGAATGACTTTTCTTTCTGCCTCTTTTCCGTTGCAGGAAACTCATGAAATTGTGGCAATCAAGAAATTCAAGGATAGTGAAGGTATATATCTTTCTCTCTCTCTCTCTCTCTCTCTCTCTCTCTCTCTCTCTCTCTCTCTCTCTCTCTCTTTCTCATCTTTGATTTCTCTGAATAGAATGTGGAAGAGATGGGATTGAGCTGATAAGACTCTATACCTCAAATTACAAAATCTCAATCGTAGAAACTGAATCTAGCTTATTTATTTATTATCATGCTTTGCTTTGAAAATTTTAGTTTCTTCTGTGTAAATCTTTTCAAATCTCAGTCAATGTTGGAAAACTTGCTTCATGTGCTGGGTGGAAGGAATGCTATTTACGTAGTTTCCAAATATAAGAAAAATGAGAAAATGGATTTGAAATATTTCTGTGGGTTCACACAAGTACTAAGCACTGGGTGAAAGGCTTTAGTATTCAGTACTAGGATCTCTGATTCCTAGTCAGTTAGAAATACAAGAATAAGTGATATGTAGATGGTATCAGGGGAATGATTTTATTAAAGTTATTGGGTGAAAAAAAGTTTTCAAGGGTAAATACTGTACTTGGAGGGCTTGATCACATGTCCAGACCATTTTGAATAGAGTATTAAAATTATCCCATGCTGGGTGAGAAAGGTTAAAATAAAATAAGACTTTTTAAAAAAGTAATGTACACAAAAAGGTAATGTATCAAAAAATAAATAAATAAAGCATTTCAGTAGTTTGTTGGGTTTTAAATGTAGACTATTGGCCATTTAAAGATAGCCAAGTAGAAAAACTGACCATGAAGACACACATGATGTCTGAGAAGTTCTAGGCAGCATTTTTCTAATTTTCTTTGGACAGAGACCCACAGTAGAAATGTTTTTTACATCCCAATCCAATACCAGCATACATAATGTCCTATATATAACCGAAACAAAAGTGTCACAAAACTGCTTTATTTTACTAGTGTGAGGTTCTCCGTTTTCTCTTCTTTCGTGCTCATATGAATTCATGTAAATGCCTATTGTGACATCAAATACATTCATTTCCCCGCTAATGAGTCACAACCTGCCATTTGAAAAATAGCACTCCAGGCATGAGAGTCACCGGCATAGCATCAACCTTCATATCTAATTAGAAGTATGACAATAACAGTCACAACCTACCTTCATCAGCTCACATTGAGTGATTTCTGTAAGACAGCAGCCTCTATATTTGTGAACGGTTTCATCACCCTTACCTTAGAGACTTAGCAAACATTAAATAACTAAAAGGGCTCACTGACAAAGTCCTATGGTGTAGAGTCAGTGGGATATGATGTAACCCAACTCTGATGTGCTAGTTATATGGAGCACATGCATACCAGCCTGGAACTTGAGCAGCCATTGTCCCAGCAGCCTTAAAGAGAAGGCAATAAAATAATGCTTTTAGCTATTCATAAAAAAAGAAAAAGAAACTGCTTCAAATGATGTACCTGTAGTCTAACAGGAAACAATAGCCTTGGCCAACTCACTCTGAGACCATTAGAAATGAGCTCTTTGAGTTGTGGCTTTGGGCTAACCACAGGTGGCCAAGAGACAAATGGTGATCTACTAAAAAGAGTGGTTGCAGCAGTAGATCAAGCATAACCTTTGCATAAGTGTAAATACTTCTGGCTGTGCATTCATCTTGTAAGGCACATCGTCAAGCATCAGTTACCACAAAAAATAATATTTGTCATCAAATTTTTGAAAAGCAGTACAATCTAGGACATGTATGTCATTGCTTTTTTTAAAAAAAAACTAAGTACCATTTTCTTTTCAACCTGTATCCTCTGCATACCAATTCTTAAGACCTGTTTATAAATAGCAGTTAAATAGAGTAGAAAGCAGTCAGTGCTTGAATGAATTTGTATAATTTTGAGACAAGGCTGGTTTTAGCTGTGGTGTCCTGGGAATGCATGAATAGTGTAGACATTATAGGAAACATTTGATCAGCCCTTATTTCACTGAGCTGACAAAACATGAATCCAACCCTGCCTTCATCTCTGTGAGGCCATTATCAGTTACCATACCTTAGGCATGCAGCCTTATCACCCATTGTTGGGAGCATCCCCGAAAGGAGTTACACATATTGTATCTTTCCACAATGCCAGGTTTATTAGGGAGACTGCCCCAATAAGCCAATAGAGTCACATGCAGGTTACACACAGAGAGGGAAAGCTTACTTGATAGAAGGGAACAGACCGAGTGTCCAGAGCAAAGTCCTAATCACTAGCAGTGTCTGCAGGTAGAGAGGTGGGCAGGGGTCTTAAGCCAGGTGGCTACAGTGGCAGCACACGCCCGGTGGTGTGAAGTCCAGCAGGGCTCTGACTGTGACCCATGGTATGGCCAAGCTCAAGCATTGGGTGGTGGGAGCTCTGAGTTCTCATTGCCCATATGGGTGGAGGTCCCATTCATATAGGTGTCCAGATGGAGTCCTTATCCAAGTGTCCAGACTTGTGGTTTTGGGCCTTCTGGGCCTTATGAAGGGCATTCTCATTACACCCCACTACCTCAGCCTTGACATAGCACTTGACATAACTGTCATGGCTGATTCCATATTGGATTGTCAGAGGGGTCCAGAAAGTCTGTTCTGCTCTTGCTCTATATACCATCCATTTTGCAGATGGACACCTTTGTAGGTACACCTATACATACTTATAGAGGGATACTTCTAAACATTTCTATGATAGAATCTGAAGACATATACAATTATTTATAACTTTTTAGTTCAGTCCTATTTTAGGCACATTTTCCTACTATTTCCAGTTCTCCCTAGTGTAGATCTCATACTCTTTTTAAAATATAGCGTTCTAATTATTTTTCTATTGGTTTTAGAGAAAGGAAGGGGGAAGGGCAGAGAGATAGAAACATTAATTGGCTGCCTCCTGAAGGAACCCTATTGGAGATGGAGCCCACAACCTGGGCGTGTGCCCTGACCAGGAATCAAACTGTGACCTCCTGGTACATGAGCCAACGCTCAACCACTGAGTCACACCGGCTGGACTCATACTCTCTTTTCCATCTTTATGCTTTTCCTCTTGCCAGAGTAGTATCTTGCTTAATGGAATGTAGTGGAATGTGTGTGGTGAACAACATTTTTGGAGTGTGAAGTGTACATAGATAGTCTAGTACAGGTGAGGTTGTCCATTCAACCCCTCTGTAAACCACTTTATTCTGAAACAGTTTATCATCTTAAATTTTATTAAGACCAATTATAATAAAAATAGAGTTTCATAATATTACCCTTATTGTCATATAGCTCTCAGTAATCTTTTATTAGTTACTCAAAAATATTCTCCTGATATTATGATAGTGTCTTTTCTAAATCCAATATTAAATCTTTGTGAAGATAATGAAATAACCCTGTGAAAGTCTTGTTAAACCATAATTGTATCTGAACTTGATTTGACCTACATTCAAGTTAATCAAGTATTCTCGTGCTGATGATATCAAGGGATATTTTATGAGAGCATATATTATTACCTTCTGTTAAATTTCAAAAGATTATGACTATGGCCCTGGCCAGATGGCTCAGTTGGTTGGAACATCATCCCATACACCAAAAGGTTGTGGGTTCAATTCCTGGCCAGGGCACACACCTGGGTTTAGGGTTTGATCCCCAATAGGGTATGTACAGGAGGCAGCTGATTAATGCTTCTTTCTTACATCAATGTTTCTCTCTCCCCCTCCTCTCTCTTTAAAATCACTAAAAACATATCCTCGAATGAGGATTAAAAATAAAAGGATTATGACCATACTTCTTGTTAAATATCTGTATATCCACAAATTTGTATAAAATCTTTCAAAACTACATTTTAAGATACACCACTATTTATTTCAAGAAGTCCTTATTATCCCGGGACAGTAGATCATGATGTAAAATGGGAACCAAAATGTCATAGTAAATAAAAGGTTAGATTATGAAAAAGAAGTTAAAATCACAAAAATATGTTTACTTTATCTTATAGTTAACATAATTTAGGTTATAATAGCAACGATGTGCTATTTCTTAGAAGAAAGGATCAAGTGTTGTTCTCTTTTGGGGGAGGGATAATTTTTACAGTAAAATTGAATGGTAGATCAATGAAAAACTTTCTCAGTTTTCTCTTCATTTTTGTATGTTCTCGTCCTTCTGTCGTCATCCTTATCAGTTTTTTATCCTGATATACCTCTATTATATCATTTATCAGTTATCTTTGCCTATGATTTCTCCTGAAAGGCTTTGACACGCTGGGTGGGGGTCAAAAACTCCTATTAAAAGGAGGCCATATGGATCAGTGTCGACCTATGAACCAGGAGGTCATGGTTTGATTCCCGGTCAGGGTTCATGCCCAGGTTGCTGGCTCAATCCCCAGTGTGGGGCAGGAGGTATCCACTCAATGACTTTCTTTCATCATCGGTGTTTCTCTCTCTCTCCCTGTCTCCCTTCCTCTCTGAAATCAATAAAACTGTATTTAAAAAGAAAAAATGGGAGGAATATTTGAGTGATGGCATTTTTATCTGAGATCACTTCATTAGTTAATATTTTCTTGTTTTGATGATGTTTGCTTCTTTATACATCATCATAAATGTGGAGTCTCAGATAATGAATTCTTAATAATATCCTGAATGATAGTATTAGAAATTTGTCTGTTAATGTACGTTTCCACAGAGAAACATTAAGTTATAAAACACTTAACCAACCAGAATTCTCTATAGAATTTAGTTCTGCTCAGTATTTGGATTTTCTGAGAAGAGAAAAATGACCACAGACCAAAAAGATGCTAGAGATTATTTAGTTAGCAAGGGGACTGACTCTCAGGGAGCTGTGTTGCAGTCTTCAATTCAGATGGAATTTAGGTTGTATCTCTGCTCTTATGCCAAATAAAATTGCTCACATTCATATCCTGCTGCTGCTTTTGTTTTCTGTAGATAAGTATTTTTCTCTTGGAATGGACATATTTATTCTTCTTAATCATGATAAAATGCTTAATTGATCATCCATTTTTTCTTCCAATTTATTTCATTCTTATTTTTACCCCAACACTAGAAAGCTCTGTCCTGATCTCTGGGTAAAGGAACTCTGGACTCATCCTATATAATAAAAAGCTAATATGCTAACATCAGCCAAACAACCTTCCAGACGTCCTTCCGGATGACCTTCCAGATGAAGCCGAGGCTGCAAAGGGCTGTGAGGGCCGGCCGAGGGTGCGAGGGCCAAGGCAGCCGAGGTTGCAAGGGCTGAGCCCCTTGCACGAATTTTGTGCATCGGGCCTCTAGTTTTGTATAATGTTACAAAACAAGAATTCATCATCTCTGCTCCTTAAATTCAAGAACTTGATTTCTTTTTGTTTTAAATATATTTTTATTGATTTCAGAGAGGAAAAGAGAGATAGAAACATCAATGATGAGAGAGAATAATTGATCAGCTGCCTCCTGCACGCCCCACACTGGGGATCAAGCCCACAATCCTGGTACGTGCCCTGACCAGGAATCAAACCATGACCTCCTGGTTCATAGGCCAATGCTTAACCACTGAGCAAGCCAGCTGGGCAAGAACTTGATTTCTGGATAAGAGAGGCCTTGAAGCTAATGTTCCAATTTCTGGTTAAACAGAATTCAATTAACTAAGAGTGAGCATTCTGCTAGTCATGATTTCACCACACTTGCTTTTACTGTCCAAAATAGATCTCTTTCAAATTTCAGGGATTCTTCTAGGATTTGTGAACATTTTGTACCTTTCATGATTTAATAAAGTTTCATTGTGCTTTACCTGGCCTTCATCTCAGAAGATTTAAGGGTTCTCATCTTTTGTGGTATATATGACAGCACCACTATTCAAGCCCTCTGGGCCATGTTAATTGTCCTCCTATTGATGTTGCTTCTTTAGTCAGGGCAACCAGACTCAAACATGGTATCCTTTTAGTTTTATACAAAGATGGGTTGACTTCCCCCACCCCAGCATACCTGTTTAAAGTTCCATTAGGGGGAGGGGGCTCTTTGGTTATACAAGAATGTCAGGGTTATGATTTCAAAAAGTAGGTTACAGCTATTTCTGGATTTCTTTTCCAAGCCCACAGTTCTTTAAAAATAGAATTACAATAGAGATTCAGCTCATCTTTAGATTTTTCTCTTTTCATCACTTATCTTTGCATTTCTTTTGCTCCTGTGATCTTTCTTCTTCTTCTTTTTGTTAAACCTCACCCAAGGATATATTTCCATTGACTTTTAGAGAGAGTGGAAGGGAGGGGGAGAGACAGAAAGAGAAATATTGATGTGAGAGAGACACATTGATTGGTTGCCTCCCACATGCTCCCCAACCAGGACCAGGGATTGAGCCTATAACCGAGGTATGTGTCCTTGACCGGAATTGAACCTGGGACCCTTTAGTCTGTGGGATTATGCTCTATCTCTGAGCCAAACTGGTTAGGGGTGATCTTTTTTCTTAAAAATGCTCTTTTACTGCCTGGCTGGTGTGGTTCAGTGGTTGAGTATCAACCCATGAACTAGGAAGTGACAGTTTGATTCCCAGTCAGGGCAGTGCCTGGGTTGCTTATTTTTTTTTAATTAATGTCATTTTTCTACCCTGCCATTTAGTCACTACTGAGAATTTATATAACTTTGTCAGAGTTGCTGTCTGTACTAAGCTCAACACCTTCAGTGGTAACTGATATCGAAGTCCATCAGCATGTACAGCAGCAGAAATTGCTTGGAAGTATGAGCTCCTAGAGCTGGAAGGACCTTCTGAATCATTTAGTAGAACCCCAACCCTGATTTACAGCCCAGGAACTGAAGGCCCAAAGCTGCATAGCTAGTATGTGGTTAGCTGAGACTAAGATGCAGACCCCAGGGTCTTTGTTGAGTTTTTTCTTCCACCCATAGCATGCTGCTTTACCACTCAGCTGAGCAGTAGCAGACCTAGACCCGAACCTGGCTGTTCCAACTCATTCTCCAAAGCTCACTCACTGCCTTCCACCATGTTGCCTGTGTTCTACTCAGTGTGACATCTCTTCACTCACCCTGAGAAAGTTCTTTCTCAACTCGGTTTTTTCACTTGCAAACTGGAGGAGCCTGGCCTAAATAAAGAATCCATGGGGTTCTGTCAAGTAGAAGGCATTTTTGTGCTCACTTCAGTGGGTTCTGCTACCACCTTTAAAAAACGGCCTCACTGAAGAACGTGGCTCCTTCCTGAACCTCTGGGGAGAGAAGCATACATAAGCAGAATGTGCTTTCTTTTTCTCCATCATCTGATTGTTTATTTCTAAAGTCCAGGTGAGGCCAGGAATCTTTAAAGTACTCAGAGAAACAAAAATGATAGGTTATACCTAGTAATGAAGAGTGTGTATTTTGCTTGCACTTAGGAAATTAATAATTCCACTTCCTGCCCGTTCCCATTTATTACAATCTCAGTGCCAAAATGCTTACCTCAACTTTTAATACCTCTAACTGGCGTAAATTAGAGAAGCCTTCATTTCCTGAAAAAGATAGACTGCTCACATGACGTGGTTTGGGCACTACATACTAAGTGATTTTGTGAGCTGCTTTTTGAAGATTCCTTTCTCCCCTCTCTATAACCATTCTTAAGTAGAGTTAGCATAGATTTCAATGATGTATATATAACAAAGAACCAAAATTCAATGAGGTTTGGGCTCATAATCAATGAGATTTTAATGAAAAGAAATAATAGATTATTAGATTTAGAAAAGCCCATGGGGTTTTTTTAGGATGTGTGTGTCAGGGGACCCATTTAGTTATTTTATGAATGAGAAATTGTGGCTTGCCCGAAGTCACATCTCACAGTGTTAGTTGGTTAAAACATACAAAATCTAGGTCTTGAATTTCAGCTGCCTATGTCTTAAGGGAATAGGAGCAAGCTATATATGAGCAAAGATTTCCTCATGGTACCAGTGGAAGCATTCCTGTAAGAAGTATTCACTGATCCCCTGTTTGTGACAGGTACAGTCCTAGGTTGTTGGGTATATATGGTTAAACAGAAGAACTAAGACTTGTCCTCCTAGAGCTCTCGGTTTGCAGGGGTGTCCACACAGATGGTAAACCAGTAAGCAAACAAACACATAAATAATGATGGTGTGAAGGTCTGAAAGAAATGTTCCGAGTATGTGATAAGGAATAATGGGGATGGAGGCCTGCTTTGCTTTAGTGCTCTGGGCAAGGCTCCTGAGGAGTGACATCTAAACTAAAACCTGAAGGAACCAGCCCTGGAGTAGAATGAGAGTAGAGGGAACAAGTTCAAAGGCCCTATCATTGAAAAATAAAGTTTGAAGCTGTTTTAGGAACTGAAAGACTAATGGGAGAGGGGTGGTGAAGGAGGGCATTAGATGAGAATAGAAAAGTAAGCAGGAACCAGGTCTTGAGTCATCAATATATTTATCTCTTGTTGAATCAAGATCAGTTGCTTCTTACTAAGACCTGTGTGTCTTAGAGATAGGTGAATTTTAGTTTGATTGCCCCAACCTTGAGAGTAACTCAGATGGGATAGCAGAGAAGAAGGTTAAGCCCTCTTCATAAGACTAAAGGATGTTATTCTTCCCTAGGCTTTAGCAGTTCTAGCAGTCACAAAACACCCTTCGCTGGCTCAGCTCCAACTAGAACAGCTGGACCTCTGTGTCTGTCCCCCCAGCCCCTGCCCCTATCCTCTAAGCCACTTTGGGAAGCTCTCCCCTGCCCCATCACATCACACATGTTTCCTCCCTACTCACCAGGTGGCCCTACTGTGTCATGCTCTTTTCCACTAATGTGGGCCCTGTTGAGTACCCCTGATGTGGGCTGGGTTGCTTCACTGCCTAAGCCACTGTTGGCCTTAGCTGCTGCTAGTCCTTGCCTTCCTTCTGATAGGCAGTGTCTCTCTCTGCCCTTTCCTAACTTGAGTTCCAGCCTTCTCCAACAATGTTCTTGCTGAAGTAGGGAAAATCTTTTCATTTGTGTAAACAGTTCTCCTTTCTTTACACTCAATTTGACAGGGAGTTGGGATAGAAAATAATCTGAGGGAGAAAGAGGGTGGGCTGGAGGGGATCAATGAGGGAAAAAAGGGGGACATATGTTATACTTTCAACAATAAAGAATTATTTTTTTTAAAAAAAGAAAATAATCTGAGAAGTACTCCTCTTTTCCTCCTGTGTATCTTGCTTAGGAAGTATTTCTTCCTAGAAGGTACCTTAATCTTTCTCACTCCTATCTCCAAATGCCATTTTCTCCCTCACTCCACCCCCAGACATGCCTGAACCGAAGGATCACACAACTTAGACTCTCAAGCTAGGATTCTGACCCTTACCCAAAACCGTGGGGGACAGATGTGTTTCAGAATTTATAAGGTTTGGATTTTAGAATGAAAATATGGCATGCTACTTTCGTACCCTGTAATCAGGTACTATTTCTAAAGCACAACATAAGAATATTCATAGTAAGTGGGATGCATACACAAAGACTATAAGTGGTCTCGTGTCAGTTCAGGTTTTGCCTTTAAAGAGATTTTCCATAAACTTAGAAATTGTTCAGTTTTTAGACTGGTTTTTGGATTCTTGGAATTGCAGATAAGGAATTATGAACCTGTATCCTTGTGTATACATACATAAACATAGTGGTTAGAATTTCCCTGCTAAATCATAAAAACTCATGTAAAATGAAACATTACCTTCCCCGCTCCCCCTGTTCATGAATCCATTCAGGTTAATGTGACTTCTGTCCTTCCTCCATGTCTGTGGGGGATATCATGAGTTGACGTTGATGATATGGAAGGGGATGTTGGTTCAGCATAAGTTCTCCACCCCAGTATAGCTACGCCATCTGGGATGGACAGATGGACATGTCACAGGAGGACAGTAGGAACCTATAGCAGCTGCTGTTCCGAGAGAAGATCAAGCACATTTAGAATTCCCTGCAACTTGACTGTGCGCTGCATTGTGGATGCCTGGCACTTGGCCTCTGCTCACTGAGGTGACTCACATGTAGCCTGAAGAGTAAAATGCTCTTTAAAGCCAAAGCTTCAGGCCAAACTTAAAAGCATCAACCGATACAGATGCTTCATAGAGGGTCTTCTGCACAATGATACAGTTTATTTCTTTTTACCATATTAAACTCCTTCTTTGGAATGTAATGTTAAACTGACAATGGATTCATATGTGGAACTCTGTGTTTTACACATACACTTTACAATAAGAAGGTTAAGAACATTCAAGCAGAAAATTGGGTTTGTGCTGGTTAAGTAAGCCTTTTCTTGAAGTTTCTTACTCTTGATCCTTTGAACAAGAAAAGGTTCTATTTAATGTGTCATCCTTAGACTTCTTATGCAGAAGTACTCAAAGTGGAAAGTGAAATTAGTATGTTTTCAGTGTTCTTAGAATTTTTTGAAGAGTAGTTTGAAAGCTTTAATTTACTCTATTCACCATGTTTACATTCTAGAAAATGAAGAGGTCAAGGAAACGACCTTACGAGAGCTTAAAATGCTTCGTACTCTCAAACAGGAAAACATTGTGGAGCTGAAAGAAGCCTTTCGTCGGAGGGGGAAATTATACTTGGTGTTTGAGTATGTGGAAAAAGTAAGTCACTAATCAATGATGTGGATATTTGCCTGATTCTTTTACTTAGGGCTGTTTCTGATACCATTCAAGAAAGTGTCATTATGATTTGTCAATGTTCTCCTAATCCAAGGAAAGTATTACCCATAATCATTAGAGAAGTCCTGAAATATATTGACGGATTTGATACAATTTCACTGTATAGATATAACCTTAAGTTTAAACAGTGTATTGGCTTGGCTTCTAAAGTCTGAGAATCCGTGTTCAAGTAATTTTTAGACTTGGTTTATTTTAATTAAACCTAAGCGAGACTGCTGAGGGAGACAAATAAATGGGCGGCAATGGTACAGGATGGGAGAGGTACGTGTAAGATACCTCACAAGCATAGGATGGGTGTCTGAATCAGACCTAAGGATGGTGAATGGGTGGGCTCATGAAGCAGCCTCTTGTGAATTGCCAGTGCTTTGGCTATATTTGAGGGAAAATGATGTGCCAGGAGGCATAAGGTGAGACCATGGATAAAGGAATTGGAAACTTGGA
>NW_005362534.1:323068-328293 GCF_000412655.1 Myotis brandtii
CAAGTTTTCTGAGTTTTTGTTTTAGTATACATTTAAAAAATGTTAACTATTAGTGACAGTTTTAATAACGGGACCTAAGGGCAAATGCACGCTATAGTAATCCATTTTATGTGCCTATGATTTTCTTGGACAGCAGTTGACCTACAGCAGTTGGTTATTGTCAAGAACTTAAATCAGTGCTTTAACAAGAGGAAAATAAACAGGAGCCAGATGGACCTTTAAAGATTTCCTTGATCATTAAATAGGTGGCTCTGCTGACTTCCTAGGTTATTATCTGAAGATTAGGACTGGAGAGGTTTATGTTTGCTTTAGGTCAGTTCCCAGGTACTTTCTTTGGCACAAATGACCGAGTATCACCACCACCACCATCATTAGGAAATGGAAAGCAGTGTTGCTGAGACAGCTAACCAGTGATGTGGCTTTTGAATTAATTCAGGTTTTACAAACTATTTTTCTAATTAAAAAATATACATAGTCACTTCATTACAAGCAGAAGTTGAAAAGTTATAGGGCTTTTTGTTGTTTTAAACACTGCTTTATGGTTTATTTCCAAAATTTGTTTTAGGTTTTCTTTTTCTATGTCAATTTAGGTATTTTCCTAGACCTTCCCCACCAAAATAAAACTGAAATTTGATATATTTTTTAAAGTCATACAAAAAGGATTGCTGTAAAAGCAGATGTTGTTTAAATTATTTTACAGTTGTCAAAAATAATCATGCCATTTGCAGTTTTCACTGCCAAATGATAAAATTCTGACATCTGTTTCAGTTTATCCTTTTTATTTCTGTTCTACTCATGGTGATTGTTCACAATTAATAACAGTTTAGTAGGAATAAATGCAGAAATCACCTCTTTGTTTCAGATAATCTGTCATATCTGAGATCTGTCTGTTAGTAAGAGGCAGAACTCTACCAGAACTCTAGTTTCCTGACCCCGGGTCTGGGATTCTTGCTCTGGTCCTGTATATTTTCAGTGGAAGGTGACCATCACACCATTCCGTCAGAGGCAGTGCCTAACGATTGACAAATCTCAAGAGGGCAAGGAGAAGGATGCTCTAGGGGCAGGGGATTGTAATAGATGCAGGACCACAGGAGCTAAAACAAAATAGAAGTTTCTCATGCACAGATGCAAAGGTGGGCAGTATAGGGCTGGTATGGTAACTCCACAGCTTCTGCCTTTCTGCTCACCACCCCTGAGATGTGACCCTTGTCCTCACAGTCAAGATAAAGCTCCAGCTATCACATCCCATTGGCCAGGATTTAGTTGCATGGCCCCACTAGCTGTAAGGCAACGGAAAAATATACTCTTCATTCTGGCCACCTATGCATCCACTTACAAATTGTATTACTGTGGAATGAGAGAAGAATGAATTCCTCTCTGCCACTGAGGGATTTAGAGTTGAATATGAAATGAGACAATTTATTTGCTCTATTACAAAGCCCTCTTATTCCTCCTGTGCATTTGGGACCTGTGCATTTGTTAATTGAAAAGGGCAATTCAAGTGGAGAAGCATTTTAAAAATGGTGTATACCTACTTGAAACATTTTCTTTTAACTTAAAACAAATAAATACAGATTTACCGTCCTTCAGAGGTAGGGTCAAGGCCTTTTGAGTACTGATCTTCTGATTGGTGTTCTGATGGGTCTTTCTTGCATACATCATACCTGTAATGCGTCAACTATGATATTATTCTGTGCCAGCTTCTTTAAAGTGAGGCAAAAGCTTAAAAACATTGCAAAGCAACCTCAGTGCAGAATTCTGATCACTGCCACCACCCCTGTCCTTGCCAATGTTTTATGGTTGTTGTACTGACATTTGATTAGAGGGCAGTATGTTTAATGGTTTTCCTTTATTAAGTCTTTCCAAAGTATGAAATTTAATTTTCTTATGAACAGCAACTCCCTTTTAAAAAAACATTATTTCATTGGTTTATATGATATTTAGTTATATTAAAATAACAAGTGCATCTGTTAGAAATAGGTATGGCTGTATTGTAAATCAAAACTGACTGTTTATATGTATACAACTTGACTGGTCGTTTGTGCCATAGAAAGCACCTGGGAACTGACCTAAAGCAAACATAAACTTCTCCAGTCTTAATCTTCTTTAGGTACTAACATAGGTGAGAATGAAGTTGTCATGTTGTATGAGAGCAGCACTTTTCTAACTTTTTGGTCTCAGGACTCCTTTACACTTCTAAACATTATTGGGAACCCTAAGAGCTTTTTATTTATGTGCGTTTTATCTGTTACTATTTTTCTTTTAGAAGTCAAAACAGAACAATATAACAATATTAATCTATTTAAATAACAATAATAAACCCATTATACATTTTAACATAAATACGTTTGTGTGTCCGTCATTCTTTCAAGTGCAAAATGGTGTTCCACAAGAAAAGTGGCTTGTTCAGTTTGCAACTCAATTGCCCAAGTCTTTTCCTTAAAATGACCATCTACTGTGATATGCAGCAGCAAGAAGTGTTTTTTGTGTATTCCTCATTTTATCGTGTAGGTTCCTAAAAAGACATGTACTTGAGAATTGAAATTTAATAAGACATGTACTGCTTCATCAAATACATCCTTAACTAAAACTGGTTTGTTTTTTAACTGCAAGGGTATGGCATTGAAGGATCAAAAGCCTTGATTCATGTTAAGTGCTACCAATTTATCCATCATTGTTTTGTGCCATAAGTGTAAATGCCAGCACAGTGAAAAAGATTGAGTGTTATTATGACTATAGTTTTGACTTCATCAGCCCTCCTCATGGTCTGAGAACCGCCTCCAGAGAGCCACAGATCACACTTTGAGAACTGTTGTCCTAGATCAGTGGTCGGCAAACTCATTAGTCAACAGAGCCAAATATCAACAGTACAACGATTGAAATTTCTTTTGAGAGCCAAATTTTTTAAACTTAAACTATATAGGTAGGTACATTGTTATTAACTTAATTAGGGTACTCCTAAGGCTTAGGAAGAGCCACACTAAGGGGGCCAAAGAGCCGCATGTGGCTCACGAGCCGCGGTTTGCCGACCACTGGTCTAGTCTGTAAACTGTAAATCAGATATTACTACAAGGGCAAAGAAGATGTGAAGAGTCATGGTTTTCTACAGAGAAGAGATTCCTCTCCCCTTGACCACCCTAATTTTGAAGTTACTTTTTAATCTTAGAATAATTGGATAATGTTAGAATAATTGGAAATGTTGATGAAAGTTGAAGTGATGACCATGAATCCCCATTCATTAATGTTTGTGAGTCCTCATCTATTAATGAAGTAATTAGGGTCTCCTAAGGCTTAGGAAGAGCCACACTCAAGGGGCCAAAGAGCCGCATGTGGCTCTCGAGCCACAGTTTGCCGACCACCATCCTAGATGGTCATCTACAAACAGTAAATGTTAGTGGTGCTATGGGCCTTAGTCTTGTACTTTTCAGAGGGAATGGTGAATGTTTGGTTAATCTGGAAATTCAGTGAGACTGGTTAACTGGAGTTTGTACTTCATGAAAAACTTCCATGAATTTTAGAATGGTCATTCCAAACTGAAATTTTCAATATTGATTTGTTTGGAGTCTGTGAATTTTTATTTCAGCAGTATTTTCTAGCCTGTTTTAGTTTTTATACTGATTTTATTGATCGCTACTAATCTTAGGGATTATTTCTTTTAAGAATATTTTCCAGGTCTCCCAGGAATATTTTCAAGGCTTGATTTTATTGCAAAATTATATTAAAGATGCACAATGCACTGTTAAAATGATTCCCTTCACGTCTTATCTCTATTTTGTATTGTTGTTTTTCCATTGAAAACTGCTAAAATTATACCTGAAAGTTTTTAGGGAGAATGAAAAATGCACAGGATTATTATTTGGGACAGTACTAGGGAGTAGGAAATTCTCTTTAAAAAGAACCTTTATTTAATGCAATATTCTACTTCAACATGAAAAAGGTTATAGATGAAAAGCAAAACAATTTAAAAGAATGCAGGCTGTGTATTGGATGCGTTATCATCCAAGATGTCTTTTTAAATTATTAACATATAATTTATGGGCCTACCTAATTTAGAGATTAATGGCTCCCTATTTAATTTTTAGAATATGCTCGAGTTGCTGGAAGAAATGCCAAATGGAGTTCCACCTGAAAAAGTAAAAAGTTATATCTATCAGCTAATCAAAGCTATTCACTGGTGCCATAAGAATGATATTGTTCATAGGGGTAAGTATGGAATTTTTGAAATACAAATGTTCAAACATCAAAGTTAACAGTAAAATACTTCATATATTACTATCATAATATTTCCATAGACACTGAAATTCCATTGAAATTAAATACATTTTGTAAGTACAGGATATGAGACCTTGTTTGCCTTCCAAGTCTCATTTTGTATCACAAAAAAGAATGGACGGCCAATTTACTTGGATATTATGGTGAGATCTCTGTATTTGTATAACCATATTCACTCTTAACTCTAGAATCACCTAGTGTTATAAAGAACTCAACAGGCCCTAGCCGGTTTGGGTCAGTGCATAGAGCATTGGCCTGTGGACCAAAGGGTCCTGGGTTTGATTCCATTCCAGGGCACATACCTCGGTTGCAAGCTCCTCCCTAGCCAAGGCCCTGGTAAGGGCACGTGCAGGAGGCAACCAATCAATGTGTTTCTCTCACATCTGTATTTCTCTCTGTCTTTCCCTCTCTCTTCCACTCTCTCTATAAATCAATTGAAAAATGTCCTCGGGTGAGGATTAAAAACAAAAAACTCAACAGGTTCAAACTTTAGCGCTTACTGGGTGGGGGACAGGGGGATCCTCTCCATTGCCTTTGGTTCTTCAGTTAGACCAGGTAATGTGAAACAAACCCCAAATCAGACTTTAGAGATAGTCACTAAGTCACTGACACCACCCCCCTCCCAATCACATTAACAGTCATTGCTTATTCCCTTAGAGACCAAGATCTCCAGTCTGTACCTTTACCTCCTAAGTTTCCTTACCTGTTACTAAAAACTGCCCATTGTTGCAGGTCACATGCATGACCAACTTGACATAAAGGCCATGATTATACTTTCATAAACTGTTTTGTTTTATCCTTTATGACCATGAATTGCACTGTCTTTAACTCTATACCATTTATCTAATCTAATAAAAGACAAACATGCAAATTGACCATACCTTCACTACACCTTAAGCCACGCCCAGCAGCCAATCAGAGCGACTATATGCAAATTAACCCAACCAAGATGG
>NW_005362534.1:329093-371361 GCF_000412655.1 Myotis brandtii
GGCTGCCAGTACAGCGGTGGTGGTGGGAGCCTCTCCCGCCTCCTCAGCAGCACTAAGGATGTCAGACTACAGCTTAGGCCTGCTCCCTGCTGGCAAGTGGACATCCCCCGAGGGCTCCTGGGCTGCCAGAGGGATATCTGATTGCCAGCTTAGGCCCAATCCCCTGGGGAGTGGGCCTAAGCCAGCAGGTGGTCATCCCCCGAGGGGTCCCAAGACTGCGAGGGGCACAGGCCGAGCTGAGGGACCCCCCCAGTGCACAGCACAAATTTTTGTGCACCAGGCCTCTAGTCTTCTGATAATCTCTCTTGCATTCCAGAGTTTTACAGTCATGGGACATAAACTGATACAAGGATGAAGCTAAAAGATGTTTGTCAGAAAATGTTATATGTACTTCTTGTCTTTTAATTGTCAAATAAGTGATACTACATTTTAATTTACCTATATAGAGACACAAGGATATCACTTTAAAGATAGTCTCACTTTAAGAATACCTTGTGAAGAATGCTGAGTCCTATTATTTTTAGAAACAGACAGTTGATATTTCTCTTGCATTTGACTTTCATAGTAGTTATTTTTTTCAAGGATGGCATGGATAGACCTCCAACAACTGGAAATCTAGTGTCTAGGGTAAAATAACAGTCTGTACTTTCAGTTTGAGGCTATTAATAAGGAACTGATTTAGCTGCATTTTCATAGTGTTACAATGATTTGGTTAAGTGTATAGTGAATCAATGGTTGGGATTTAGCAATAGAAACCATGATTCTGAAATCTACAGATTTTATTTCTACCCCTTCCCTTCCTCCATTTTCACCTCTACCATATGGTATAGATGATGGGTTCTCTAAAAATGCAGTTGTGCCCTAACCGGTTTAGCTCAGTGGATAGAGTGTCGGCCTGCGGACTCAAGGGTCCCAGGTTCGATTCCGGTCAAGAGCATGTACCTTGGCTGCGGGCACATCCCCAGTAGGGGGCGTGCAGGAGGCAGCTGATTGATGTTTCTCGCTCATTGATGTTTCTAACTCTCTATCCCTCTCCCTTCCTCTCTGTAAAAAATCAATAAAATATATTTTAAAAAAATTAGAATGCAGTTGTGAGATGCCTTCCAAGGGGGATATTAATTTGCATTTTCTGTGTATTTCTACTTCTCAACTCCCACCACAGCTTCAAAAGATCCATGGAAAAAATGAGAAATCTTACTTTGACACATTCAAAATAGCTTCATTCAACATTAGAGATTTATAATTGTGAGCCACATAGAAAAGCTAAAGAGATATATAAATATAGAAACTACACAGAAAATCATAACAGAAAATGTATCTTATATGTATTTTTTCCTCTAGTAAATACAATGCTATGTATTTGCTCTCAAAAAGTAAAAATAGTTCCTTAAAATGTGGTGGCCTAGATTCACTCATCCTTAAATTCCTTTCAAAAATGCAATTAATGCCTTTAAGATTTAAGGGGAAAATATTTTTGAAATTGCGGTCTTCATGTTCTTCAAAAAGAAATTAATGGAACTTTTATGTACCAGCATAAAATGTGTTGCTCTGCTTTTCACTGCCACAGGTTTCTATTCAAATGACTGAATATTTCTAGTTAGGTGCTATTATAGTGTTCTATGGCGTCAATCAGCAGTACATGGGACATGTTTTAATCATTGTTTTTTAATCTTGATGCTCCAGATATAAAGCCAGAAAATCTCTTAATCAGCCACAATGATGTTTTGAAGCTGTGTGACTTTGGTAAGTTGAAAATAAATTGAGCCCTTTAAGTACAGTAGTCCTCCCTTATCTGCAGTTTGACTTTCTGTGGTTTCATTTACCCACGGTCAGCTGAGACCAGAAAATATTAAATGGGAAATTATAGAAATAATGAATTTGTAAGTTTTAAATTGTGTGTCACTCTAAGTAGTGTAATGGAATCTCACGCTTTTCTGCTGTCTCCCCTGGGATTGAATCACAGTATCTGTCTCAGTTATCAGATAGACTATCTCAGTACACCAGTGCTTGTGTTCAGGTAACCCTTATTTTACTAATTATGGCTCCAAAGTGCAAGATAAGCTGTGAAATGCTTCTTTTAAGTGAAAAAGTATGTATGTGTAGGAAAAAAACAGCAGATATGGGGTTCAGTGTTATCTGTGGTTTTAGGCATCCTGGCGGGGGGGGGGGGGGGGGGGGGGGGTATGTGTGGTGTCTTAGATAGCTCCTGTGATAAGGGAGGACTACTATACAAAATTGAGTTAATATAACCCATAGGTAGTTTTCACAAGCATATTAAAAGTATTTTTTATGTTTTAATTTAAGTAGCAGAGAAACATTTTATTTGGTCATATATTGAAAAATTGATAGGAAGAGTACTACTCTCTGCTCTACATAGTATTGTCTACTCTTTTAAAAAATTCATCATGCAGTAGTTATTTCATGAGTATTCAAATGCATGCATGTGCATATATTCATAAGTCTGTCAGTTAATGACCCCTGAAAGAGAGTTTTCTAGGAAATAACCTCTGGTTTGAGTAGAATAAAATTTTTAAAAAATATTTTAAATGTTGATAGAAATTGTTTTAGTCATAATCATAAACATTGAAAATATGCCTGTGTAAATACATACGTGTGTATGGTGTGAATGCAAATGTTATATATCTGTAAGATCAAAAGACGGTTTTAGGACCGTTCTATTCTCTTTAAATGTTCAGTGAATGAGATTAGTAATTAATGTGTAATACTCCAGCTTCTGGTTGAGTGTATAATGAAGTTTTCAAGTTGTATTTTCTTCTAGTAGAAAATTCTATATTGTTTCCTGTGTATAAAATTCTGTATTAAAAATATGGGGTGTTTAAGGCATGAATCACTTTTGTAAATTGTAGTTTTGTCTAATCCATATATTGAAAAATAACTTGAATTTTTTAAAATGTAATTTTTCAGATATTCAAATATAATCACATACAATATAAACCTCCACATATAAATGAGAAGTCACTTCTTTTTGTAAACAAAAGTTAGATTAGTACTTAGGAGATGGAGCACACAAGTGAGACATGGAAACATTCCAAGAAATCACTTTAGAATGACCAGTTTTGTGCAGTGTAGCAATTTGAAGCATGTGTAACTGTTTTTAGCCAATGTTTTCAAAGATTTTGAACCTGCTTCCTTGAGAAAAACATTTTATATAGAACTTAATTTTCTTCATACTATATGACAAGGAATATTGCAGAGAAGAGTCCTGATGTATCCTAAACATCTTAAGATGTGCTTAGGAGAATAAAAAGAAAATAATGAATACTATAGTTAAAAGATTTTGATTGTGGCATTTTTGGCATTTCCTTAGCAGTATGATATTCAGGAATAATATCTCTTTTTTACTTCCTACCCAAATTGTGATAACCACCAAATACTGAGACTTCGTGCAGCTCATAGACCCTTTACTGTGTATCCATGAACTATGGGTTGGTGATCTGCTTAAACTCCACAGTTACTGAAATTTGTTAAGCAAGTTATAAAAGATGCCTGTAGAATGGTTAGTAATAGGAAAAGAGTATCCCTAGTCTAGCATCATTTAAAGAAAAGACCATTTTAAATGGTCCGGAAGTTCAGCATGGCGGCACTACTGTGCCCTGGGCATCCCTTATGAGGACTTCCTAATTGCTTTCCCTCCCAGAGCATGTAGCTCCTTTGTTTAGCTGGAAGAACCCCATTTACAAATACGAATATTCCTTCAAAATATGTCTTACAAAGAAGTATTAATTAACTGAAGTTAGGGTTTTGTTTTCTTCTGTAGTTTTTATTTTTTACTGTTCCATTTTAAGAAATACTATTTTCCACTTTTCAAAACTGATATACACCTTAATTTTTACCCCCAATTTTAATGTTCTGGTTTTCTATAGCTATTTACAAGAAATCCATATTACTTTTGGTGAGTTAGATGGGTAATTAACTTACCTACTGGTTTATTTTGTGACCCTAAAACCTCTTGAAATGGCTTTGGGGGAAAATAGTAATAGAGTCTATAAGGTAATTAAGATACCTCTAATGTGCTTCTTAGTTACATTAGGAGATAAAAATAATTTTGGCCTGCTTTGTTTCTGTCATTGCCAGCTGTTACTTGCTTCTATAATGGTTGGAGCTGATCAGCAACAGTAGATATACAAATACCATGAATGGCCCACGTTGCAGCATATAATGACTGCTGTGATACGCTAGTTTAGCTTTGACTTCTGGCTTTTGTGGGCTTCATTTTGTTCCTAAGGTTTGTATTTATTGGGAGAACTATTTTAAAAAATATGCTCTGGCCCTAGCTGGTTTGGCTCAGTGGATAGAGCATCGGCCTGCGTACTGAAGGATCCTGAGTTTGGTTCCAGTCAAGGGCACATGTCCGGGTTGCAGGCTTGATCTCCAGTGGGAGGCATGCAGGAGGCAGCTGATCAATGATTATCTCTCATCATTGATGTTTCTATCTCTCTCTCCCTCTCCCTTCCTCTCTGAAATCAATTAAAAATATATTTAAAGAATAAAAGTTTATACTTAAAAAATATGCTCTGAATGCATATTAAAGCATGTGATGATTTTGAAAACATGGATTCCTTAGGCAGAGAGGGAGACTGTTTTGTTTTTTTGTTTTTTAGTGAATACATGTTCTTAATTGACATATGAACAGTGGATTAAACTTTTAAAATAACAAGAACACTATTAATAAACAGCCCATCAATACCAGTCATTATGTTCTTTTCATGTTCCTTTAAAATATTGCTAGCACTGAAATATTTTGCCAACATGAAATTATTATTTCTTTTTCAAAGTTACATCTTTGGGCTTTGTTATCTTTCAGGTTTTGCTCGGAATCTATCAGAAGGCAATAACGCTAATTATACAGAGTATGTGGCCACCAGGTGGTATCGATCCCCAGAACTCTTACTTGGGTGAGTTATCTTCCCCAAATAGAATGACATCTGCATATCTGCTGATCCTATATAATTATCTCTGAGATCCTCTATGGAAAATAACATCAGTTAATGAAATACCAGTTACCTATTCCACTGTAACAAACCACCCTAAAACTTAATGGCATTAAACAAAATACAATTTTATTTGCTCACAATTCTGAGTGCCAGTGATTTGGGGGAATCAGCAATTTGAGTTCAGCTGGATGGTTCTTCTGCTGGTCTCAACTGGAGTTGCTAATGTCACTACAGTCAGTCTGTGACAGGTCATCTGGAGGCTGGTTGGTTTGTGGGGCCACAGCTGGGACAGACCATCTCTGTCCCATGGGGACTCATTCTCCAGTAGGCTAGTCCAAGTTTCTGTGTGTGATAACAGAACTCCCTGCAGCATTAGGGCAAGCCCCAAACCAGAAGTTGTTTTCAAGCTTCTGTTTGCATGGCTTTTGCCTCATTGGCCAAAGCACATTACATGGCCAAGTCCTGATTCAAGGGATGGAGGAATAAACTACAGTTTTTGATGGGATGAGTGGCAGGGTCACATTACAAAGTGAGAGATGTACGGAAATGGGGGGAATTATTGCCGCCATCTTTGTTAATAATCTTTCACATTAAGAATGTGGATGTCCACAGAGGTTGTTTTTGTCTGTTTCTTCTGTGTACCTCTGTTTGGACTCACTGGGATGCATAGTCCATTTTCTTTGAGAGGGATTGTAATTTGGATTTACCAGTGTGCCACAAGAATTTTTAAAACATGTAATACCTGATTTAATCAGAGGCACTGACCTCTTTTCCCTTAGATTGTCAAATTGAAAAAAATGACAACAGCCAACATAATAGCCATCTACTGTGAATGTCCAGTCTTGAACCATAAATATATAGGTCATATAATAGAGTTGCATCTCATTGGTCACATCATATAATAATGTTGTGTCTGGTTTCTCTTTGGTACCATAAATACTTATATACAAGTATAAGTACCTGGTTTTTTAAAAAGTCACTTTGGAGCAAAATGAGTAGCTAATTATTTTTATTTTTTTGTAAATAAATCAAAATGATACCTATTTTTGTCAGATCGGCAAAAAATCTATTTTTGGTGTGCTGCAGAATTGTATTAATTAGTTTATGTGTGCCATGAGATAAAAAAGGTTGAAATTTGCTGACCTAGAACAAATTTTTGGGAGCATTTCATTCCCCAAGTGAGGTGTTACCAGGCGTGTGCACTGTATTAAGGTTTATTAAGCTATTCATGTTCAAAATACACCCAGATGTGAATAGATTTCAACTTACTGTATGCTATCTAAATTGTTATTAAACTGATGGGTTTTTTTAGCATAGATTTTTTCACTTGTGTTCCGAATTTTTACTTGGATATCCCTTTTTTTAGCCTCCCTTTTATCCACATGGCACTTTTTTATTTCCTTAAATACATAAATGTGTTTTAAATCATGAATCTGTTCAAAATAATTTGGAAATTATTAAAATATATTTCTTCAATTGCCAGGATAATTTCTCCCTTTGCTTTTCAGAGCTCCCTATGGAAAATCCGTAGATATGTGGTCAGTGGGCTGTATTCTTGGGGAGCTTAGTGATGGACAACCTTTATTTCCCGGAGAAAGTGAAATTGACCAGCTCTTTACCATTCAGAAGGTGCTAGGACCACTTCCATCTGAGCAGATGAAGCTCTTCTACAGTAATCCTCGTTTCCATGGGCTCCGGGTAAGAGGCTTTGCGAAAACTCAAAATGGAACTAGTACAGCAATATTTAAATCATTGTTCATTACAAAATGGAATGCTTAGCTATTCTCTTTCTCATTGCAATGTTTATAAACCCCACTATAATATTTTATATTTGAATCTTATATAGTATTTGTTAATTTTAAAAAGTGGCCTGAATTTGAAAGTGGGAGCTGCTTATGTTTTTCCTAATTTGTATGTACCAGTTTTTTAAAGTCTTTTCTAGTTTGGGTATTACTATATTCTAAACTTTGGTTATCTCAGAATGTTTGTTTATCCAAAATATTAAGCATCCCCAAAAGATATAAAAATGTACAAATGGCTGTTGCTTATTTGAACAGACATATTTGTAGTGATTTGAGGAAGACTATGAATACTTAACATTCTTCAGATTTAAAGATGCTGTTCTTGTGGCTATTTCTGTTGACAGTGAAACATTGTCTTCTTTTCAAACTAGTGTATTGTCTTGGGCAGCCTTTTTGAGACTTGCTAATGTTGTATAAAACTTTTCAGAAAATATACTAAAAAGCGTCTTAAAATATAAATTTTCCCTAAATGGGGGACAACCGGCCTGCAGAAGCACCTTATGGAAGTGGCCAGTTCTAGGCTGCTTCTCTCTTTCATCTACCCTCAAAGCTACATTTTTTAGTTGTCAACTACCCTGTTTGGACCAGCATGCCAATTGGTGGTGGCCGTTGTGGGAACTATAAAATAAGCTCATCACCACTCTCTTTCTTTCTCTTAAATGCATAATTCTCAAACTGTGTTTTCTTGACATTTGCAAAGCATTTTGTTTCTTCCTTTGAGTTTCTGGACCTCAGTTCATTTCACTTTGAAGAGCACCCCTCTTCACACATGAGTGTCCAACACAGCACCCACTCCGAATGCCAAAGAAAGGAGTAAACAGAAGTGTATAGTTTCTCATCTCCTTCCTGTTTTTTCTTCTCTCTTTCAAATCGTTGTTACCTCCAGCAAGTTTCTCTTTTTTCCTTTTATTGTTTTTGTTTTAGTAAGCCAAAAATTAGCCAAATTATGACTATAAATTAGGATGCACAGAGTTCAACAGTTGTTAAACATTTGTCATACTAGCACTTATTAAACATTTATCATACTAGATGCTAACAATATGACAATAGGTAGGACTCACCCTCACTCTAGCAGAAAGGAAAATCTATTCAGACATAGAGTTATTCATAATTTATGAATTCCTATTTGGCTGAGAATACATCCAAGCTCCTTCTCATAGCCTACGACACCTTGCCTGATCCAGGTCCTTCTAGCTTCCTGACCTCAGCTCATACTGGTCTCTATTCCTTTCCCTCCAAACTGTCACCACACTTGCCTTTCTTTTTCTTTGACTTTCATAAACATTCCAAGGTTTTTCCAACCTCCTGGATTTGAGTCTTGCGCCTCCTTCCAGTAAAGGGACTTCCCCTGTGCGACCCCTTCTCATTTTGTAAATTTCAGCTCCAGGAATGTCTCTTCTCTCTGACCCCCCCCCAACATACTGCCCCCACCTCCTTTCTGTTATCTTCCATAGCACCCTTTTTCCCATCATAACACTTCTCATGGTATGTAATTATTTGTATTTGTTTACTTGTTAATTATTAATTGTCTAGTTCTCAGCCACTAGAATATAAACTCACCAGGGCAGAAATCATGTTTTATCACTGTGTTTCCAACCTCTCTAACACAGAGCCCAGCATATTTAGTGGGACTCTGAGTATTTGAATGAGCGCTTGAAGCAATTTGTGCTGTCAGCGCTCAAGTTCAACTTCTCTCCATCTCTAATGCTGCTTTCACTCTTTCACCTTTTACCTGAACTATTGACAGCTGCTCCCAAACTGATTGCTCCAACCTTCTATCTTCACTTCAGTCTTTTCACATTGCCTTTAGAAAATGTTACCCTGAGGGGGAAAAAGGAAGTGGTATCTGATAGCATAAAATAGACCTCATGGGCAAAATAGTCACTAAAATACCAGTATAGTCTTTTATCACAGTAAGACAGGTATCTCTGTCTCTGGGCTAATAATTAATGCTCTGACAACATCCAAAGGAACCTTTATACCTCTCTGAAGAGAAGTACCTAGGTTTGGGAAGAGTGTGGGTTTGGACTGTAGACTTGGGGTCAAATTAGTTCTACTTCCTTTTCATCGTGTGATTTGCCTCAAACAAGTTATTTGAACTTTCTGGTCATCACCTTTCTTATTTCTAAAATAAGAAGAATGATCATTGCTAAAATGCCTCATGTACTATCACTTCCCTCAGAGATCAGTGTTAGGTTGTTGCCTTAGTGTCTGAGTTAATTCAGCTCATGGCACTTCTTCTACTTCCTCTGTGTAGAAGATGCTGTCCTACTTTTCGCCATCCTCACATTTTTCTTATCTTTCAAAACCTGGCTCAAATATTAGCTATGGATTCTTTCTTCTACAGCTGCAAACCACCTGGGTCTCTCCTTTCTGTGAGCTCCACATGGAATTTACAGCTGCACAGTTGACTTACAATTGCTTTCCCACCTGACTGAGTAGTGCTTGAGTGCAAGGTTTAGGTCTTACTCATATTCTCTCTCTCCTGCCCTACCTGGCACAGTGGGGATGAGGTCATAATCACTCCTAAAGGCCTGGTTTGTTTTCCCACATAACCATTCCTCCCATCCACTCATTTAGCATGTGTAGGGATTTCAGTACTTCAAAATGTTCTTATGTTGGTATAAAAGAAATATATATTAAAGGCAAAGTAGCCCTCCCATTGGGAGGGAGTTTATGCAATTGGGCTCTAATACTTTACCATCCACTTAGATATTGTGAAATGTGAGGGAAGGACAGAACATCTAAATAAACTTGACCTCTTCCCCTCATTTTATTAAAAAATGCATTTGTTAACTTAGGAGCCTGTATGCCTTCTGTTCCAACTTACATACAGGAAGGGATTGAAGACAGTTCATTTAAAAAGTATATAAAAGCAATAATACAATGTATGTCTTAATTCACCATGTCTACTTCTGTGGCCTCTCAGGAACTGGCCTCTCTGTCTTTTTCCTCTTTTTTCCCCCTCTAATTTTCAGGAGTAAATGACATCTTGTTGTGAAAAAGACAAGAATTGTCTGTATAAGCAGATAAATTCAGTATTAACTGTATAGTAACTGAATTCTCTATATAAGCAGACAATACTGTATAAAAACAGTTTCAAATGTTTATATTTTGGTTTGTTTTGCATGCTTCAGTATTGTCTGACCAGATTTAGTATCATCTTTCACCTGTGAGTTTTCCCTTTATTTAATACCCAGTTCTATTAATCCATACCTCAGATACATAGATACCAAAAGTAATATGCATATGAGATCAATTTGACTTGGATTGGCACTAGGGCAAGGACTTCTGTTCGGCTGCTACCTTCTCCATCAATGACAGTACACACACAGGTATACCCTTCCTCCTGTGCTAACACCCTGTCATGTTGTTCTTCCAGTTTCCAGCTGTTAACCATCCTCAGTCATTGGAGAGAAGATATCTTGGAATTTTAAACAGTGTTTTACTTGACTTAATGAAGGTGGGACAAGTTGATGTTGTCTGTATGAAATGTCTTTTGGTTTGTGGGTTCTCTTGTGTCTTAATTGTGACCATAGTCTGCTTTTACAAATTAAATGTTTTGTTAATAGATGTATAATGGTGAATAATAGGGACTGTATCGTGTTAAAAGACATGGAAATTATTTTAAATAGCAGATGTATCTGGTATTATAACATTTCGTCTAAACAGGACTGTGAGATACCTAAATTATAATCCTAAAATGGACAGAATAATAACAATCTAAATATAAATAATAAGAAATAATTAAATTTATTCAGCACTCAAGAGCTGAATATAAGGTGTTTTTTTTCAAGCATTGGGTTTTAAAACAAATCATAAAATGAATATTGAAAGAAAAGAGATTCTAACATTTTTTTGCATGATATATAAGGCCTCTCATAAGATTATTTTATCAGATTATTTTAACTAATTCTGTTCATTTTTTAACTTAGGCTCTTCTCTCCTAGCCTTGGCTCTTTCTGGCTCTTTTTGACACAGATAATTGACAGTACTGCTTCTACTGGGCCTGGGTGTTCCTCCCGTTGCTAGTGCCCCTGTCCAGGAGGTCTTCCTGCTCTGGACTACTGAAAACATTCTCACCGTTTTTATTCATGGTTTTCTTCTCCAGTAGACAAAGTCAGCCCCTTGAGTGAGAACTATTTTTTTTCCCACACTTCTCCAGCTTTCATTATAGCCAGTCAGTGCATAAGCAAGTGCTGGTTTTTTTTAAAGTAGACCTTTAAAAAACAGTTGTTAATGGATCAGGTTTGTTATATGCCCATTCAGACAACCATCAAAATCAGAGGTGGGTACACTGTGCACAGAGCCTTCAAAAGGCATACTTAGCACAGTTGGAAATTGTTGAACAGTGCTCTCAGAACTTTGCTGTGCTTTAAACTATGTTAATCTGTGTGCCAAGGAACACTGTAAATAGGCGTGGGGCAGAGGTAGGGGAGGGGCGTGGCTTTTGGGAAAGGCCACATACCATATTCATTAACCTATAAAGGCTCTCAGAAATCCCACAGCAAAGAAGCATTTCTGTCTCACCCAACATTTCCCAAATTTAATTAAATACCGAATACATTTTTTAAAAATAAAACTCCACAGCACTAGTGTTCTTCTGAACACAGATTGAGAGATGCTATTAAAAAAAGAACCCTCAAGGCTCTTTCAGGTTAATTAGGCATAAATTATCTCTTAAATCAGTTGGGTTTTGTCAATATGCTCTTTCATGCAATCAATATTTACTTACCAGGGTCTTAATTATTTGGTAACTTTTAAAATCCTATAATAAAAGCCTAATATGCAAATCAACCGAACAGCAGAATGACCGGTCACTATGACGTGCACTGACTACCAGGAGGCAGAGCTGGTCCCAGCCTGCAGGCCCCAGGCCAGCCAAGGCGGGTGCCAGCAGAGGCCCCCTGATCACCCTGCCAGTGGCCCCACAGATTGGTCCTGATCACCAGCCAGGCCTAGGGACCCTACCCATGCACAAATTTCATGCATCGGGCCTCTAGTATAAATATAATAAAGTAGAAGAGCTGAATTACATGCAATTTCAAGTTTTCTGCCTTTTGTCTTTTTATAGTTAAAGATAATTGAACTTTCCCTGTTAAATCATTACCAAATATAATTACAAGCATCAATGATAACCTGAATCTCTGCATTTATACCAGTTTGGAAGTTAAACAGCTTAATTCCTATTTATTTAATATATTTACCTTTAACTTTTCTCAACATTAAAGAACCATTTTATTAAAATATATATTCATAAGGTATACAAATTATGTGTATATCTCAGTTAATTTTTGTAACATAAGTATATCTGTGTTACCCCACCCAAATTGCAATATAGAAAATTACTAACATTCCAGAAGTCTCCTCATGACTGCCTCTCAGACTGTACACTCCATCCTCCCTACTCCTGGAAACCACGCTTCTGATTTCTATTACCAAAGATATTGCCTTGTTATTATTGAATATTAATATAAATAGAATTATTCCTTTTGTCTTTTAGTTATCTTTTACAATGAATTTGAAAAAATAAATAGTACCATTTACCTTTTCATGAAGAAATGTATTCTCTATGCCATTTCCCTAAAGCAGATTTGATACTTTAATCCATTTATAAGTACCTAAAATGGCCGTCTCATTCTGCATCTGTTTATACATGTCAGCCATTTTAGTGGGAATAAAAGTCCCCAGAATTAATCCAAGCCCCTAATAACTTAAAGAAAACTGTAATAATTATATGAGTTCTATTTTAGTTTTTTTAAAAATTATGCTGTTTTATTCTTTCCTCATAATGATCTCATCCTTCCAAGTAATTTGAAAATTAACAGCTATATTCATAAACATAAAAATAGTTCTTTGCATGTATGTGTAGTAATTTCTACGGTTGCTAATTTTAAATTAAAATAGCACCTTAATGCTAGTAGATATTTGGCTTCTGAAAGTTCACATGTACATCTAATTTAAAATACGACTCAGAGGCTGACTTTCCTTTGTTTTAACTAGTATCATGCAGTTGAAATCATTTTGACTTTAACTGTTTTAACTGCCAGTGAGAAATCATTTTATACACCTCCACAGTTTTTGTTTTCTAATAAGGAAGAAGAAAGAATTGAGGTAATTTTAGAGTTGTATCTGAGTCAACATGAATGTAAATCCATTTGCATGTAAGCAGTGGCTTAGGTTTCCAGATTCTGACCCAAAGTGAATGTGTTAGTATATGAAAGGATCGCATTTCAAATTCTCTGTGATGCTAGGTTGAAAGTGGTTGTCTAAAATTGAATTCTGACTTATTGGGAGCAAATCTAGGTTTACTATCAGTGTTCAACAGTGGATCACAAAGGGATTACTCTTGGCTAACCAATGAAAGTGATCTAAAGGTGGATTTGGAAATACTGGAATTTTACCCTTCTTCCTCACTCAAAGAGAAAAGTTAAGTGTGCTCTATTGAGTTTTATTAGGTTATGTAGGTTGTTTCTTTTTTTAAAATTTTGTTTTATTGCTTAAAGTATTATAAAAAGTAGTACATATGCCTCCTTTTTTTCCCCCTTGACCTTCCCCTGGCCTCCCAGGTTGTGTTTCTTTATATATTTAATTCGTCAATAAAACCAATTAGTTTTAATAATGAGTCACCTTTTAAAATCCTGCCCAATTGCTAATAAGATAAATATTATGAGAAGAAAACCTTTTAGTTGTAAAAGAATATAATCTGTGCAATGTAAAACGGTTAGTACCTTAATGAATAAAGAACACTTAGAAATAAATTAGAATAGATACACAGATAGAAAAATAAGAAAAGAAGGAAGATAAGTAACCAGTGAACAAAGATATTCAACCTCACTAGTCATCAAAGGTATGAATTAAAACAACTATGAGATGCCATTATTAAAATATATAATTTACAAGCACTAAAAAGAATGATAATGCCTGTTGTTGATGAGAGTGCCAGGAAATTGGTAGACTCAATTTCTGAGAGGAGTATAATTTGAGACAAACTTCCTAGGGGGTAATTTGGCAACACGGAGAATAATCTTTCAAAGTTAGCATACCTACTAGTTCCATCTGTAGGAGTTTATCCTGTGAAAGGGATCCTGGATGTATACAAAAATTTCAGGTGTTCACCACTGTATTAATTATAATAGTGAAAAGTGACAGCCATTTAAATGTCCAACAGTAGGAGATTGGTTAAATAAATCATGGTATATTCATACCACAAACTTCTATATAGAAAAACATGTTGTAAAGTTTTTTTGTTGCAACATTGTTCATAATAATAAAAGAAGGGAAACAACCAAAATGTTTATTATTAGGGAATTGCTAAAAACAACCTAAGGTACATCCATAGAGTTACAACTCTTTTCTGATATGAAATGATCTCAGAAGATCTAATGTCCAGTGAAAGAAAACTAAGAGCAGACCATTGTGTGTATGCTTCTGTATGGGTAAATAAAAGGAGCAGATAGAGATATGTACAGAACAAATGGAGATACATACAGATGTACTAGAAACTGGTAGCATGGGCTGCCTCCAGAGAGGGGGACAGGAGAAAGATGAGGAATGTGTATTCTTTCATATGACTATATACTTATTCCAAAAATATTTAAAATGTTATGGTGGTATAAATAATGTTTTTGATTAATAATTGGGAAGTACAGGATACAAAACTTAAGTGTATAATGTGAGCCAGATTTTGTAAAAGAAAATATTATATGTGATATTCAAAGAGGGGCTGAAAGGGCATATCCCCAGAGGACAGCAATGGTAAGATTATGGGTGATTTACATAGTCCTTTAAAATTTTGGGGGGACGCTAAACTGTATTTGCTAGATATTCTGCAATGACCATGCATTTCTTCTATAAGAAAATAAGGTTTTTAAGACAGTTTAAATTTGATGTTGTAATGTTCTTTCCCATCCTAACTTTATTTCCTAAGAATTTACTGAAGTTGGACCCAGCTGAAAGATACTTGACAGAACAGTGTTTGAATCACCCTGCGTTTCAAACCCAGAGACTTTTGGATCGTTCCCCTTCAAGGTCAGCAAAAAGAAAACCTTACCACGTGGAAAGCAGCACTTTGTCTAATAGGTAAATATTCCCTTTTAAGGAAATACAGATGCAGTGTTGGTCTTACAAGTAGGTGGAGGAGGTGGGTGCTTAAATGATGCGATTAGAGAAAAGAAGGAAAGCCCTCTTTATTCAAAAATATCTTCCTTATGCTTATTACATGATTCAGAACCACAATTTAAGAGTCATGTAGGTCTTAAAGACTTTCTTATCTTTAGCAAGTATATTATGGAAACCTATGCATTTCCTGGGAAATGTAGCATGGGTTAGCAATTAAGGATGGTTCTAGCCTCATGAGCTAGAAGATTCTGTATAAATGGGACCCAGGGAGTGATACCTGGGGAAGAAGGGTAGGTTAGAGCAAGAGGATTTCTGGAGGGAGAAGAGGATACCAAACGCAGATGGGTGGGAGGGTACTGAGGACAATCTTTGCAACTGAACCCAGTAGGTCTGGCTCTATAAAAGGGTTTTGTGTTTTGTTGCTCTTGACTTTTAACTATTGATTTGAGAAGTTATTTTTCATAAGAATAAGAATATGGAAACAGTAAAGTCAGTTTGGAAGATAGTGTTTTTTAAAATTGGTGTTTTTTAAAATGTAATTTTCAGCATAATCTTAAACAAACAAAAAACCTCTATTTCTGGGAGCGGGGAAACTTTCCGACATCCCCCAAGGGGTCCCAGATTGCGAGAGGGCACAGGCCAGGCTGAGGGACTCCACTGGTGCACGAATCCATGCTGCACTGGACCTCTAGTATACTATAAGAAGAGAAATAGAAAATAATAATTCTTAATATGAAATTTTTTGAATATAAGTTTCTCTTATTTCCCCCCAATTTTCTCTCCATGTTCTTAATCTAATGGAATTTTGAAAGCTCAAGATCTGGTACTTTTTAGATCTGTGAGTGCATCCATAAATTGTCAATAACCATTTTGCCCTGTATTTCTCTGCTTAATTGCATTGGTGTGACTGTTTTTATTTTTGTTTTGGGGGTTGTTGTCTTTTTTACAGTTGTTTACTATCTTTAAAATGATTGGTTTTGGTATTGTTTCCCTCACATCTTATAAACCATTCTTACCTATTTTTTGTTTGTTTGTTTGTTTGGAGGCCTGGGAGCAGGTTCAAATTCTTTTCAAATTCATGTGTAGGTTTGTGCTCCACATTGAGAACAGTGTTTCCAAGATTTTCAAAACTCTAGCAGCCATATTCACTTTTCTCTATTCTTCCCTGGCTGGAGCTTTGGACTTTTCACAGTGTCTGCATGTGTTATCCCTGCTATTATTCTTTGTAGACCTGAAGGAGAAAGGGGAGGAAATAGAGTTATGGGAGCCCAGGGGAACCAGACAGAAGGAGCTGTGCCGTGGGAGCTGTAATACAGAGGGACACAGATGTGATCTGAGTCAGGGTACTGATGTCTGGAAGAGCAGGGAAGATAGCCCCCAGCCCCTTGCACTGCTAAGCCCAACAGGGAGTTAGAGGGCACTGGAGCTTGGGTGATGCAGTCTACAGCATTGGACTCCTGAGACCCAGGATGGGGCAAAGAGGAGTAGAGTGGATTGGGGGTTGGGCAAATGGAAAATAACCAACACACTCAGTCATGTGTATTTATAGGTGAGACTGTTTGTCTATCATCATTGGGGTTTTGAAAAATTGCTAAGATATTCTAGTAACTGAGATAACTAACGACTCTGGGGGGCTGTCCCTTATTGACCTAGATAGACTCTGTTGACATCATTTAATGGAAAGTGAAACTTTTCTCTTTTTAAAAATATTTTTAATTGATTTCAGAGAGTAAGGAAGAGGAAGATAGAAATATCAATGATGAGGGAGAATAAATTGATTGGTTGCCTCCTACACACCCCACACTGGGGATGGAGCTCGCAACCCAGACATGTGCCCTGACCAGGAATTGAATTGTGACCTGGTTCATAGTTCGACGCTCAACCACTGAGCTATACCAGCCAGGCTAAACTTTCCTTTTTTTGTAACATCTTCCTAGGTCTAGGATTTGCCATTTAGTTAACTTGTAGATAAGTGACTTTACTTAGTGCTGCAATTCTTATGACCCAACTGTGAGATATTAGTGAGTGTGCATTTAGGAGATGGGGCCTTCCACACTAGTACAGGCTTGCTTGATATCAGATACTTTTTAATACTCTGAAAGGTAGGCGGAGAGGAAAAGGACCCTTACCTTTGATGCCTGAGCAAGTGGGTTCTCAGGGGAAATGGGAAGACATTGTTTCACAGATTACTATTCCATGGGTGGGGGAGCGGCGTGGAGGGAGATGTGACTTTCTTTCCAATTAGTGTGTGATGGGAACAGAACTCTCCCAAATGAAACCATCATTAGCAATAACAATATTTGCAGAAAAATTTTTAAATGCAGGAAAAGGGTATTCTTTTTCACTTAAAAACATTCTTACCTATCTCAAAGTACAATGTGATCCTTTAAATAATTACAATAGGACAAAATGACCTGGTTGTGATGTTAGTTTCAGTTTTCAAATAGAGGACAAAGTTTTCCTCTAGATTTATGTTTTGTATTTTAAACCAAGTAGGAAATAAAGCTTTAAATCCTAAAGAAGGCCTCAGTCAGTTTGCAATAATGACGTGTGAAATGAAGAAGAGAATAAATTGTGTCTTTTGGAGAGAAATGAATTCTTTAGATCCCTGAGATCCAGTTTGAGATGCATTCCTGTTGAGTCTACAAGGAAATATCTGGTGTACCCCAAGTATTGCCACTTCACTGAAGCATAAACATTGATCATCGTGTTTTCCTACAGACCTCACTAGACAGTTTACATTTCTGTTTAGAGTGTCATTTTCTCTTATTGAGTACTTTGCTAGAATTCTCATTCTTTGATGATACAGGCTAAAGACAAAAGAGACACTGGTGTCTGTGTATATATTGTGAGTATGTACCTCTGAGGCAGGCCGTGAGTTTGGCAAATAAAAACGAAGTTCAAGGAACACAATGACCTTTAAGTGTAAATGTTGCCTTCTGACATTTAAGCAGACAAAAAGAGTCATAAAGGGTTTATCTATAGCTCAACTCTCTTCGTCCTAGCAGGCATTCTGTAACCAACACTCATGTGAGCAGCAACACAGCAAAAGCAGGCTTTCCCAGATTATCAGAAACTATATTGGCAGCAAGTTAGCTGAGCTTTTAAGGATGTCCAAATCATTTAATCAGGACTGGTGCTTGCAGAATGATTTGATCTAAGACACTTACTGCTTATGGTTACTTATTATTTGTTGACTCTAGTTTGAGACTTAATGTTTTTAAACTTTGAGGTGTTTTAAGTGTTTGTTCTTTTTTTATGATACTTTTTGTGTGTCTGCTATTGAGGAAAACTGATACACTTGTTTTGGGTTATTTTTAATATAGAAATCAAGCCAGCAAAAGTACTGCTTTGCAGTCTCATCACAGATCTAATAGCAAGGACATCCAGAACCTAAGTGTGGGTCTGCCCCGGGCTGAAGAAGGTCTACCAGCCAGCGAAAGCTTCCTCAATGGAAACCTTGCTGGAGCTACTCTTAGCCCCATGCACACCAAAACCTATCAAGCAAGCAGCCAGCCTGGGTCCACCAGCAAAGATATTACCAACAACAACTTAACACACCTTCTCAGCCCAAAAGAAACCAAGTCAAAGTCTGAGTTTGATTTCAATATTGACCCAAAGCCTTCAGAAGGCCCAGGCACAAAGTACCTCAAGTCAAACACCAGATCACAGCAGAACCGGCACTCATTTATGGAAAGCTCTCAGAGCAAAGCTGGAACACTGCAGCCCAGTGAAAAGCAGAGTCGACACAGCTACATTGACACCATTCCCCAGTCCTCTAGAAGTCCTTCCTACCGGACCAAGACCAAAAGCCACGGGGCATTGAGTGACTCCAAGTCTGTGAGCAACCTTTCCGAATCCAGGGCCCAAATTGCAGAGTCCAACACCAATAGGTATTTCCCATCCAGCTGCTTGGACTTGAACTCTCCAACAAGCCCAACTCCCACCAGGCACAGCGACACAAGAACTTTGCTCAGCCCCTCTGGAAGAAATAACCGAAGTGAGGGCACTCTGGACTCACGCCGAACCACAGCCAGGCATTCAAAAACGATGGACGAATTGAAGCTACCAGACCACGTGGACAGCAGCCATTCTCATTCACTGTCTGCACCTCATGAATCCTTTTCTTATGGACTGGGCTACACCAGCCCCTTCTCCTCCCAACAGCGTCCACATAGACATTCCATGTATGTGACCCGGGACAAAGTGAGAGCCAAAGGCTTGGACGGAAGCTTGAGCATAGGGCAAGGGATGGCAGCCAGAGCCAACAGTCTGCAGCTCTTATCACCCCAGGTACAGCTGAGGGCCGTGACCTGGTCTGTTGGTTCACCATGGGAAGGTGGTGCAGGGGTAAATAGGGTCAGTCTGCAATTTTCCCTATTGCAAAAGTCTGTACTTGCTTGAAAGGATGCATTAGGGAAGCAATATTTGAAGAACTAATCTGTTAAAAAGAATTGAATTATTTAACCCAATTGTTGAGTACTCAGAACTCAAAGCTTGGTTTCAGAAATCTGTTTTTTTAAGTGTTCCTTTCTGGCATATTTTGTTTAGAGCATCCTATTTTGATTTATTATAGAATTCATTGGCTATATGGGTTAGTTTTTAATTTTCTCAAAATTCAGTAAGAACTTGTGGGAATTTTTCTCTAATGGCTCCAAACCACTTTTGCTAAGACCTTATTCAATATCTTAACCAAATTGAAAAGTTTGAAATTTATGTAGAATCATAGAGAAATTTAACATCAGGCCAGGATAAGTGTTAATAGTTGGTCTTTGGATTGTTTTTAAATCTCAAGGCAATGCTTTTAGATAATACTTCCTCCATCTTATTGATCTTCACACTCTAGAACTGATACCTTTTTAAAAGCAGCAGAATTCTTGCAACAGAACACAGTTTGGAGTGATTTTATTTTTATTATATTTTTGTGATATTAAACATTCACCTGCATCAAAGAAATGAAAGTGGAGAAAAGCCAATGTCAGAAGGGGAAGAGTTTCATGTAGGGAAAGTCCTCCCCTTTTAGAAACTATGCAAATAGGCATATGTAAGAATTCCAGAAAATATGGATGGAAAATGTCATGGGAGGCTTAGCAAGATAATTGGCAGTAACCAGCAGTCACAGTCACAGGCACAGTCTGTAGCTAAGAGCTCAACTGGGAAGCCCCGCAGACCTGGGTTTATTATCCCAGTTCTACAGTGTGCTTCAAACTGTGATTTTGGAAAAGTGATACAACCTCTCTGTGCCTCAGATTCCTCATCTGAGTGTTGTTGTGAGGATTAAAGACAGTGTATAAAGCACCATGCCCAGTGCTCAGCACAGAGTAAGTGTTGAACAAATTTTAGTTGTTGCTGCTTCTGTGGTGGTGGGGGCTATTGTTTAGGCATGGAACACCTTCTCTGTGCTGGGTATTCTCAGGCACTCAGAAGAGTCTGAGCTAGGGTTCTTGAGAAACTTATCTTCTCTCAGGGAAGATTAAATTATATATAATAATGGACTAATTAGGAACCACATTCCTATGGCACTGGCTATAAATAGGAGTTGAGAACAGGGAGAGAGTATTGTGAGCAGGAGCAGTCAGAAATGACTTTAGGGGCAACTAAAGGTCTTGCTGTGAGCTAGGGTGTAGAGAGGTTTGTAGAGAGAATGAAGATGTGTTAGGCATTCATTGAGCTAGGCACCATGATTGGCTCTAATTAGAAAGATGAAAAAGATGTGGTCCCTGCCCTTTTAGAGTGTGAGCGTTGCACACTTGCCAACTATAGCTTATTATAATAATGTTTGTGTGTGTGCCTGCACTGTGAGAGAGATGTGTGTGCTATAGGGGCCAAGGAGCCGCTCAGTCAGGCAGGGACTTGTGGGAGGCCCCCAGGGGAGGTGTGATCTAAGCAGAGACTTCTGGGACTTAACTAGGGGAAGACAATGGAGTCAACATCAGGAAAGTTGCTAGAAGGGAAGGCGGAAAAGAACAAGGAAGAGGAGAGTAAGAGAGACATTAAATAGCATGGTGTGCTGTGGGGATCACAACATGTTCCACCTTGCTGGAGTGGAAATGAAAGATTTAGGGTGGTTTTTGCAATAATGTAACCATGAGGTGAAGAGAGAATGTTCTGGACTGTCGATGCCAATGGGAAAAACAGAGAAGAGTGTGTCTCAAAGACTCCTCAGAAGTAGAAACAAGGGGACTTGTGAATTGAAGGACAAAACAGAGGAAAAGGAAAGCCTTCAGAGTTGCTTTTCTAGGAGCTCCTTTTCAGAGTAGAAGAGAGGACTTTTGAAACCATTGAATTCAACCCCTTCATTTCACAATGAGCATGCTGAGGCTCCTAAATGTTTACTGGGTTGTCCAAGTTTACTAATTCAAAGCAGAGCTGGGATCATGAGGCAATGTCCAGGTCCCTAGCCAGCACTCTTTTTACTGTTTCATGCTGACATCTTGAGGTCGAAGTGACCCTGGGTCTCTAGGCAGAAGTGTTCTCCACGAGCTTGGAAAGACCATCTGGTACCCAGGTGAGAGGAGAAGCAAGAGATGTCATGATTGGAGTCAGAGCAGTGGTAGGAGGAGCCCCCAAGGAATCCCTCTAGAGAGGAGAGAACCTCTAGGGCCTACAAAGATCTCTAGAGCCTGGTAGATACCCATAGACATTAAGGTCAAACCCAGGTAAAACATGCTAGCACTAAGCATAGTGTAAACAGAGAAGTAGTAAGAAAAACAAAAAGCTTGAACTTGGAAAGTGGACTGGCTTTTTGAGAGCTCCAGAAAAAAATACTTTGAACATGGTGAAAATAAGCTAATTATAAATAGTTACTGTGGGCTAAGCACAGATCCAACTGTTACTGAATGTTAGGTCCAGTTCAGGATGTACAGTGCCAACCTACAAGACAGTACAACTTTAAAGGCACAGAGATGGCAGACAGCTTGACAATAACTAAATCTTTGGATAAATGAGGGGAATCACTCCCTTACAAGATGTTGTGGCTATGTTCAAGAGTATGGGAACTGGACTGGCACTGTCATTTAAGAGTTTAGGTTAGATGTAAATCATTTGTTCTCTAAAATACTTTTTTAGAGGCCTTTGTAAACACTACAGGTGATAGCATTCATATGAGATCTTGTCATAAAGTAGAAAGAAGAATAGCTATATTGGATGATTTCCTGCTAAGAATCCATTCATAGTACATTTGGGGAGTGAAGAGGAAAAAGAGAGACTCAGATTTTAAATTTTAAATGTTTTTGATACATCACATAAGGCTCATGATAATACACAATGCAACTAACTCCTCTTAATGGCTTGGTAATTTTGTTCCTTAATCTTTTTTTCTGAGAGTAGAAAATGCTGCTTTTCCCCTCATTGAACACCACTGTGGACCAATGCTGCTCTTAGCTTGTGAATCACATCCTTGAGAGAAATAGGTAGTGTCTCCTGAGATGAGCAGTGTTATAATTATGGTTAAGGAAATATATGAGATATAAGTACTGCTATCCTAGAGAAGATTCAGAAGAGAACTTAAATACATAAACTACTGTAGTTAGAGAAATTTAAGACAGAAATTATTAAGAGTATTGATTCTATTCCTTGATATATCCAAAGAACTTTAGTTTTCATCTGCATATGCCATATAAATTCTTCATGAAAAATAATTTTGGATCTGCACAGTACTTTTTGGAGAACTCAGCCTAAAATCTGCTAGAGAATTGTTGAATTAAGTAATAGAATCTCTAATTCGAGTGCTGAACAGACCCATGGCCATCTAGATATTAGGAAGATCATTTTCTTTGTTTTTAATAATTAATTGAACTATTTTCAGAATAATTCATTCCCTGCTCGCCTTAACTTTAATGAGAATTTCACTTTCCATCTGTGTGACAGTTATTTGACTTATTTTACATTCATCAGATGACTCTTTTACAGGACAATTTATGTTTTAGCCAACTAACATTTTTTCTTTTAGGCAGTTTAGGTACTGGTTATACCAAATAAAGCCCATGGCAATTTAGGTGATTTTCATAATTTATAAGGACTCTTATTAATCCTTTTCAATTTGACTTCCAGCCCGGGGAACAGCTCCCTCCAGAGATGACTGTGGCAAGATCTTCCGTTAAAGAACCCTCCAGAGAAGGCAACTCTGCATTCCACACGCGGCAGAAATCTGAGGTCTGAATTCTCCAGAGTTGCTACCTTATATGATAATGTCTATCGGTAAAGATTGGTCATTCAGCATCATTACAGCCTATCTTTTAAAATGTATCCATGCCCAGTCTCTCACAAATAATTTGAACTGACTTATAAAGTAGTTTTCCTCATGCCATAATTCTCAATTTTCTCTTAAAAAGACCCTGGAGTGCTATTTGAAGTTCACAGGCCTTTTACCTTATATAAACCTGTTTCCTCTCTCAGGGTGGAGCATATCATGACCCCCACTCTGATGATGGCACTGCCCCCAAAGAAAATAGACATCTGTACAATGATCCTGTTCCAAGGAGAGTTGGCAGCTTCTACCGAGGTAAGCCTGGCCCCTGACTCCCAAAAGGGTCCTCTCTCTGTCCCTCACTATACCTGCAGCCCATACCCTCCCCTACATTTCACTGCCCTGGCTTCAGGTCAGTGTGATTCACCTGCGCTGTCACCTTCCAGTGCTTCTCCCAGCATCAGGTCCCGCTGTCCAATTTGAGGTCCTCGGGGCTTCTGACTTGGGTTCTTTGATTAATCTTCCTATTTCCAAGGTCACCATCAAAACAGTCTCTGGAATGATCCTTCTGAAGCTGTGTTCTGACCACACCATTCATTGATTTAATTCAGTGATAAAATACTTACTGATGTCACCTGTATGCCTGGCATTTTTCTAGTTTAGAACATGGCAGTGAACATGACTGTTGAAGGTCTTCAACCTCACATCCTCATGGGAAGAGAGCAGCACTAAATGTAATAATTATATAGAGCAATAAAGGTAATAAATGCTACAGGAAGAAAAATAGAACAAGGCAACCCATTGCCTCCACCACCTCATCCACATTCCTCTATCTCTCACCTTCTGAGAGTCTTCTGCCAGCTTCCCATTGGCATCAAGACAAAATCTGAATTCCCTAGGATGGCATTTCACACTTCCCATTCCCTGGCTCTGCTATCCTTTCCAGCTGCTCCTCTTCCTTTCTGGTGACCAGCCTGTGGTACTCACGCATGCCACACCCTCCTCTGGCCTGAAACTCACTCCTCCCACTGCTTGGATAGCTTGTTTCTGTCCCTTTTAAGATTCTCCTGTGAGGTTCTTTGCAGTGTGATGTCTTCCCTGCCCACCCAAAGTGTTTCCTCCCCTCTTCCACCCATGATTCCTTGTTTAGGGCTCTAACATGACATAGACCACATGGTACTGCTTCTTTGTCTGCATTTCTCTCTCGAAAGATTATGCAGCTCTTTATATTTTCCTCTTTCACCCTCATTGACTAGCATACTGCCTGGAAGTTTCATTAATATTTGTTGATTGAATTAAAGAAAATCTTAAAATCTTGCATAGCCTTAAAATGCACTTCAGTGTTTAATAGAATCTAAAACAGATGCTTTGGGGGCCTGTATGGATTTAGGAGATGCTGACAGAGAAAGGAATCCTCTTTGAGGAGTTCCTGGGGAGCCTTAGCCTATAGTAAGGAGACAGACAGCAAGCCCATCAGGGTGGGGCAAGGTCCTGGGTCAGGGAGGCTCACCTTTTCAAAACCTTCCACACAACCCCCATACCCACATTGCCTGGCTTCTCACTATTGTGTTAATTAGGGAGGACAGCTGGAAAGGGGCAGGAATTGGGGGGTGCAGAATGGATAGCTGCCTGGTCATTTTAACCAGGAACCTGAGCTAAATAAATACATATAAGTGTTATTCAGGACTAAATGTATATTGAATGATTAAGCTACTCTTTTTTCTCCTAGTGCTACCTTTGAAAAAAAGCATAAGGCATTGAATATACCTTTTTATAAAATATGTTTATTGATTTCAGAGAGGAAGGGGGAGAGAGAAAAACATCAATGATGAGAGACAATCATTGAATGGCTGCCTCCTGCATACGCCACACTGGGGATCGAGCCCGCAACCTGGGTATGTGCCTTTGGCCGGAATCGAACCTGGGATCCTTTAGTCCGAAGTGACGCTCTGTCCACTGAGCCAAACTGGCTAGGGCTGAATATACCTTTTAATGTACTCTTTTTTCATGCCATGATTACTTTAGAATCTTATGAATTAAAATTTTAATTCAGAGTAAAGTTACTTAAAACAATCTTGTAGAATACATGAACAAAAGCCTTTTCTTCTATCACTATAAGTTTTACTTCTAAAATGGACCATGTTATTTCTGTAGATGTCTGTGGAATATATTTTAATATAAAATGTTAACAAAATTCTAATTAATGAATCTGGATCCACAGTTTTATTTTGCTTGCAAGTAAATTAAATCAGTTAATATCAGCAAAGCCCCTCATTTGTCTTCCTGATAACCCACTTTTTTATTTTAGAAAGTGTACAAATAGAAAAGATTTAACTAAGTGAACATCTGGAGACAGCTGCTATTTCAATAATCTTACTAAATCTAACTGGATGAAGATTTAGTGGTATCACTGAAATGATAGATGTTTCTAGAATACTTCCATTGTACTGGTCAAGAGTCAAGTGAAATGGTGTCATTTATCTTGATATACAGCCTGTATATTCTTTTTGTGATGAAATTTGCAATATGTTTTGATTTATGACCAAGCTTAGAAATTGACAGAAAAAAATAGTAACCCTCACCTAAAAAGCAGAAAAGTATTTACTCAAATACAATTTGGTTTTTCTTTGTTTATTCCTGGATTGAGAACTTAGAGAAGAAGTTGTATTCTTGTGCAAGTAACCAAATTTCTTTGGGATTTAGTTTTTAAAATATATAATTGAGGCTGCCTCCCAAGTGTCAAGACTTAAATGGTAGTTTGTATGTTCCAGCACACATATTGTTAAAAATCACTTCAAACTAAGGATAGGTTTTGCATAGTTGGGTTTTATTTATGTGAGAAAAAATACAATAGAATAACTTGAATAGTGCTTTGACCAAAGGAGTACATTAGTGACTTTCTTTATCTAGTGCCATCTCCACGTCCAGATAATTCTTTCCATGAGAATAATGTGTCAGCCAGAGTTTCTTCCCTGCCTTCGGAAAGCAGTTCGGGAACTAACCACTCAAAAAGACAACCAGCGTTCGAAACATGGTAAGGATTTTGGTTTGTTTCTACCTTTATTTTTTCTAACTGGAGATTTGAGATTTCAAAGAAATTCTGAATAAACATTTATCATTCTTTCTCGTGCTAGGCCTTCCTTTCTTAAGAGAGATTGTTTGATAAGGAAAATGTGATCTGTCATTATTTGTAATGGTTTCTTTCAAGTGCAGCATTTATATTAAATATGTAAAAGAAAAAAAAATTTCCTGGAGCAGTAACTACCTCATAAGTCTTTCAATGCATTCTTCTGATATGATTGATGTTTTCGCTGTCTCCTCTTTTGTTGCTATTGAATCACGCAGCAAACACTTTGCTTAGCATTTTGTATACACTATCTCATTCAGTTCTCACAATCAGTCTTTGAAGTAGGGGAGGCTCCCATTCTACAGATGAGGAAACCACAGCTTAAAAATGATAAGGAGCTTGTTGGGTGCTGGACAACCAGTAACAGGAGCCAGGATCTAGTCCTACATGGATTCTGACTCCACAGCTTGTATCATTCATCTCTATGCCAACTTACTTTTTTTAAGATTTATTTTTAAATGCATATACATATTGATTTCAGAGAGGAAGAGAGAGGTAGAAACATCAGTGATGAGAGAGAATCAGCGATCAGCTGCCTTCTGCATGCCCCACCCTGGGGATTGAGCCCGAAACAGCCCTGACTAGGAATTGAACCATGATTTCTTGGTTCATAGGTCGACGCTCAACCACCAAGCCATGCCCGGCCAGGCCCAACTTACTTTTTTCATGGTAAAAAGAGAAATGGGGAAACAATTCTTTATGGTACCACAAAAGTGTAATGGTAGCCAGACGTTAAAATGTGCCGACTTTGCTAATCCTTTTATCTTCTTGTGTCATATGTAATAAAAATTTAAGGAGACTATAATGTATATCAAGTCTCAGAGGATTTGTCTGGAAGTAAGGACTTTTTAAAAATAGTAGTGTGGACTTTGTATTCTCAGCTGCCCAGAAAGACTGCCCAGAATCCAGATGTGAGGGGCACTTATGTGTACTTCATAGAACTACCTACCAAGTTTTCCACTAGTAGAATAAAATGGTGCATTGCTGTAACACACTGAATTTAGAATGAGATCAGTCTGCCAGAGAGCCCATCTCTGGTGTTGCCAGAAGTCACAGAGGGCTTTAGGTCAGTTCTCCTAACCCTGTGTGGTTTCTCAATTTGGACCCTGTTGGCAGGGTTATTCGAGGTTTCATTGTTACTGTGCCCAGTGGTGAAAATAACCTAATTATTATTTGTTTGTTCTGTTAACACTCACCCAAGGATATTTTTCCACTGATTTTGAGAGAAAGTGTAAGGGAGGGGGAGAGACAGAGAAACATCGATCGATGTAAGAGCGAGACACCGATTGGTTGCCTCCTGCATGTGCCCCAACCAGGGCCGTAGATTGAGCCTGCAACTGAGGTACATGCCCTTGACCGGAATCAAACCTGGGACCCTTTAGTCTGAGGGCCAATGCTCTATCCACTGAGACAAATGGGCTAGGGCAATTATTTTTAAAACAATAATAAAAGTGATTTTTAAAGCTATAAATACTTTTTCTTTTATTAGCACACTTTACATCCAATGCCTTATTTATAAAATGAGAGTCTTAAATTAGTGACAACTAAGAGGCTAGACTTTGGAAATAGAGTATCTTGATTAATGTCACTTTCTGGCCATGTGACTTTGACATCTTTTCCCTCATCTGTAAAATAGGGCTAGGAAGAGCATCTCCTTCACAGGGTTAAAGTGATGATTAACTGGGATAAAACATCAAAAGCATCTAGAGCAATAACTTCTTAATGTCAGCAGTGTTTACCATTCATGTCCTCTAACTTCAGTATGACTGGTCAGGTGTCTCCCTTCCACTTACTTTGCTAATAAACTTTGGTGCATTCTTTCTTTATGTGACTGTAGACAAGATTTCCTATACATTAACCTGGGAGCACAGTTGCAACTTATTTTAATTATCAGCATTGACAGTTTTCAAGTGTGGCTTTAACAAGCCTTGAGAATAGTGTCTAAATTATGAGAATGTGGAATTACAGAAAAAAAGTTTTTCCTCTTGTTCATTGCCTAATGAATTAGTGATGGTTAAAAGAGTATCACAGATTAACAGAGTCCTGTGAAAATTAGGTAGATCAGATCAAAACTGAGTCCAAATGTGGTATAGGTGGTACTCACAACATACTGCTTCTGTCTTTTTGATAATCAGTTTGAATAGAGCTTGTTTAGACCTAGGAATGTGTGGAAACCTGAAAACAGTTCTAAAAAAATTAGAAGCACAATTGGGACATTGAACTTTAGACAAGTCTCCATTGAGTCATCTGTACTCTGCTGCTAGTAATAGGCTTGAGAGAGTTCCAGATCATTGGTGGTGAATTTCGATATTCTTTTGTTCCCATTGCCCCTCCTGATAATGTTGCTATGATATTTCTTCATGCATCACATCTAACTTAGTCTAAGTCATTTGTTAAGCTTGACTTCTCTTGATGTTTTTTCTTAAAAAGTAATCTCATTGTTTCACTATACTGTGTATATTTGAAAGAAATGTAGTTTGATAAATGTTACAAAAACACGAATGATCCTTGCTATGGCAACAGTGAATTGCTGTTTCTAAATTACTACTTTCCTAAGGGCAGTCTGTTTCTCCGTGATAGTAGTACTTTACATTTCTTTTGGGAAGAGAATGTTTCTACAGTGTATACATTTTTGTAATGAAAAAAAATAAGCTACTATGTCGTATTATAAGTAATAAATAGATATTGTAGTATACTATCCAGAGTGGTTATTCTGGCCATCTCAGCTATCTCGAATCCATATTTATAAAAATAGGATGCTTTTAATTTGCTTAATGTATAAATATGTTTAGAAAGACTGCTGTCAAAATTGGGCTAAAAATTGATGCTTAAAACAGTAAACCAAATTAATGAAAAATCCCAGTGAAGAATTGCTGTCACTCACTTGCACAATCCCAGGCTTTTTCTTCTTGTAGAGTTATTAATATGTTGGTGTCCATTATTGCTTGCCACCCTAAGTCACAAAATTATTTGCTGATTTTCTCTTCTCAAACATTACTGACCACCCTATTGACACTGCCAGAGGAGGGGAGGTGGCAAGGAAAGTGTCACAGAGTAATTAATGCCCCTCTCCTCTTCAGTTCACCTTCATGCTGCTCCCAGAACGATTATGCTGAAGTCTCTGATGTCTGACCCTGTCAAACCTGTGGGGCTCCTGTCTGGAGTCTGTGAGCAGCTTGAAGTCACACTCCTCGTTTTATTTTTTTATTTATTTATTTTTTTTTATATTTTATTGATTTTTTTTACAGAGAGGAAGGGAGAGAGATAGAGAGTTAGAAACATCGATGAGAGAGAAACATCGATCAGCTGCCTCCTGCACATCTCCCACTGGGGATGTGCCCGCAACCCAGGTACATGCCCTTGACCGGAATCGAACCTGGGACCCTTCAGTCTGCAGGCCTACGCTCTATCCACTGAGCCAAACCGGTTTCGGCAACTCCTCGTTTTATTTTCCTCTATACTTCCAACACCTACACAGGCCTGGCACATACAAAGTACTCTGTAAATGTTGGTTGACTTTGATTCAGTCGGTTTTAATTCATTCCCTTTTTTAAGTGAGTCTTTTGAATTCTCTTTCCTCTTGACCACTTAGAGCAGCGGTTCTCAACCTGTGGGTCGCGACCCCTTTGGCGGTCGAACAACCCTTTCACAGGGGTCGCCTAAGACCATCCTGCATATCAGATATTTACATGACGATTCATAACAGTAGCAAAATTAGTTATGAAGTAGCAACGAAAATAATTTTATGGTTGGGTCACAACATGAGGAACTGTATTTAAAGGGCCAGAAGGTTGAGAACCACTGAGTTAGAGAAATAGCTGTTGTATGAGATAACACTTGAGTCCCCAGACTGTTCAGGAAGCAGACTGTTAACCCCACACCATCATCACCTCCCACCTCCGCCATTTTATTAACCCTGGATAATGTTCCAGGTGACTAGCTGGGTGGTCCTTCTTAAAGTTCCTGTCCCTGAAATTTATGTGATCACCCACTTGCCCTTCTCTTGCGCTGCTCCTCTTGGACCCGTCTATTGCTGTACAATTAGCTCAACTCAGCACATAACTGCACAGGGTTGACAATTCAAATTTGAACTATATTATAGGGTGCACTCTTACCCATTGGGTATAGTACTGGTTCTAAATGTTTAAGTCTCCCTCTTCATTCTTTGTACAACACAGCTTTTCAGGGCCTGTGTTCCAGGCAGCTTCTCACCATCTCTGAGTCTCTCCCCCAGACTTTTTCTCCCTTGGGTTTCTCTGTTAATTCTCTGTATGTGTGTATTTCAGTGTAGCTTCTCCCTCTCTCCCACTTGCGTTTCTGACTTCCTCCTGTGTCTTTTATGACACATGTACACTCACACTTCACTCCTAGCTTCCATCTTCTAATTCAAGGGTAATATTTTTTTCTGTTTTGGCCCTTGGGATCTCTTCCTACCTGGATCTTGGCCCCACCACCTCTGCTCAGGTTCAGTTTGAAGATGTTTTCCTCATAATTCTCTCTCCCTCCGGGCTGTAGTTTATCCAATGCCTCTGAAAAGATGCTGCAGAGGGTCTTTGATTCATCTTCCCTGTGTTTGGGTCACAAGGAACAACAGATACTGGCATTTTGTCCTGCTCCTTCTCTTTCCTTAGCCTCCTCTGCCCCCATCTTCTCACTTCCATCTTATTAGATAGACTCTTCTTCCCTTCTCACATCCTTCTCCTCCTAAGACCAGTGTCTCAAGCCTTCACTTCCTCTCTCGCCAGCATTAGCATTCTTATAGTGACATCCATTCCCTTCCTGGGGTTGCAGTCATGGAGAACGTGTCCCCCTTAAAGATTGGCAGAAAGCACTTTTACTACTGACCCTCAGCAGTTCTTTGAGATTTTGTTAGACTTTCTGGTTGGTAAAATCTTCTATCTATTCATCCGAATACTGTACTGTGCAGACCCCATTATGGAAGGATATAAGGTATATCATAAGCAAATAATTATTTAACTTCTGGAAGTTGCAGAACATTAAAAATAGCATTGCTGGTTGGACTAGGTGCTCTCTGAGGTTCCTTTCAATCCTAAGAGTCCTACTTTTGTGGTTCCAACAGCAGACTATTCTGGTTCTGCTGTGTTTCTTAGAACCCTCACATGACTAAATGTTGTGACCTGGAATGGAATTTAGGGCAGTTTGTCTTTAGGCTTCATGCAAGAGGGTTTCATCTACTTAATCTCAAAAGTACTTGCCATAAGAAAGTATGACCGAAATCTCAATCTGTCCTTAGGACAACAATGTAACAATACTACATGTAAAGAATTTTTAACTTTTCATTTATTTCATTCTCACCCATTCCACCCTGTCTGAAGTTTTCAGCTTTTAAAATTGTAACTAGATCATTCAGAGTTCCAATACTAGTGTTTTTATTGTTTGTGCTGTATTATAAAACTGTCATTTCAGAAGTTGGGACTTCCAATGATGTTTAAAATTGCAGGTCCTAATAAGTTTCAGGAACACCTGTGCCTACAGTACATGCTTTTACTTCCTTGGGATTCCTGTTAACTTTTAGGCTAAACACTTTAGAAGAAATTATCATTGCTCCAGCATTGATAGAAATGCTAAAAGGACTGCTGTAATGAGAAGAAGAAGCTCCATTTTGAATGATAGCCTTACTGCATATAGTAATCTTGGTTTCATATCCTTGATTTCCATTACCTTGAGTACTTCATGCCATTCCCTTCTGGCCTGTAGAGTTTCTGATGAGAAATCAGGTGCCAGCCTTATTGGAGCTCCTCTGTAGGTAACAGTTTTCTTTTCTCTTGCTGCCTTTAAGATTCTCTCTTTGTCTTTAATTTTTGGCATTTCAGTTATGATGTGTGTGGGCATGGGCCTGTTTGGGTTCTTCTTGCTTGGGGTTCTCTGTGCCTCCTGAACGGGTGTGACTTTTTCCTTTACCAGGTTAGGGAAGTTTTCTACCATTATTTCTTCAAACACCTTCTCTATTCCTTTCTATCTATCTCTTCTGGCACACCTACTATTCTAATAGTTACGTTTCACATTGTCCCACACCTGTCTTAAGCTGTCCTATTTTTAAAATGTTTTTTCTTCCCCTAATTTGCTGTGTATTCCTTCCAGTGTGTTCTTTATTTGTGCTATGTCATTCTTTATCTCAAACTGTTCTTTTTTCATAGTCACTATATCTTTTCTCATACTGTTAAGAGCATTTTTAACATCATTACTCTGAACTATGTTTCAGATAAATTTCTTATCTCTGCTTCATTCATCTCTTCTTCTGGAGAATTTCCTAGTTCTTTCATTTGGGGGTTGTTTCTTTGCCTCCTCATTTTGGCTGCCTGTTTGGGTTTGTGACTGTGTATTAGGTAGATCTGCTATGCCTCTCAATCTCTAGTGCAGGACAGTGTCAAATGCTGTTTCTGACTGATTAGATCAGGCAAAGATTCAAAGCCTCCAGAGATCACCTCAGTCTACAGAGTGATAGGATTTTATCTTAAACTAGTGAACTGGTGCATGGATTCATGCACATTGAAAGGAAATTAATTAGAAGGTGGCTGGTGGGGCGGCTGGGAGCGGGGTCCCTCCAGCAGGTGGGGTCCTTCGGCCTGGCCTGTGGGGATCGGGCTGAAACTGGCTCTCCAACATCCCCTGAGGGGTCCCAGAGTGCGAAAGGGTACTCTGCAAAGTTGCTGTCATACAGGGTGTGGAATGCAAACGCAAGTGTGCAGTAAACCAGATTTGGGGCCGACAGTGCCCTAGCAACAACATAACCCATGACTGAAGGTGTAATCGCGTGGCTCCGCGAGGAATTGGGCTCCCTCCTCTCTGGTTTTGGGGTATGTCACCTGAGAACCGCTGCTGCCAAGTCACTGCAGCTTGGCAGCTCCTGTGTTGAGAGTCTGCCCCCTGGTGGTCAGTGTGCATCATAGCAACTGGTCAGATGGTTGGACACTTAACATATTAGCCTTTTATATATAAATTGTCCTCAGGCAAGAATCCACAGGTGTGGCAAGAGTTGTTTTGTTTTTGTTTTTTTCAACAGCGTGGGGCAATTTCTTCTACCTGGAGGCTAATTATTATTCTCAGTCTCTTAATGGCCCTGAACAACTCCACACCATGGAGCAAGGTGTTTCCCAGTAGGGTGGATCAACTGTCTTCCCCCAGGCAAAGTCACCTGTATAGCAAATGTCTGTGAGAAAGATGAACTCTGCAATGTGATAGAATGACTCAGCACAAGAAACCAGGGTGTCTGCCTTTGAAATTCTAACCCCAGAGCCCCCAATCATGGCATCTGCTCACACAGCTCCAGGCCACTCTTCCCTCCCTCTGCCAGAGCACAAGGTGATTGCTTGACAGGGAATTTTGTGTGTTGGTCCTTTAAGAGGGTGCCTGAATTTCAAGCTATCTCTCCTTGGCAGGCAGCACTTGTGCTGCTTTTCACAGCCAGATGTTATGTGGGTACCCTTCTGAGTTGTGGTGCTCTCTACTGGAGTCCCCAGCTTGGGGATTAGACCCCAGAGTTTTCAGTGGCAATCCCCCACTGCTGAGATATCTCTCTGGAACTTCAGTTGCTGTCTGTGGGCAGCTGGCCAGCCCTTATGTGCCTCCGCCCTTCCTATCAGTGTCTATGTGGTCTCCACTTTTGGTCCTTGAGTATCAGGGTTCTCTCCAGGGAGTCTTCTGTTCTGTTCATTATTCAGGAAATTTTTCTGCATTTTCGTTGTAATTCCAGTTTGGACCTGGAAGCATATCTGTGCAGCATCCACTTACTCCACCACCATTTTTAATCCAAGTCTTCACTTAGTATTGTAGTTTGAATATTCCTTCATATTAGTGAAAATTCTTTGACAGTGATTTATTTTTAATTGCTTTGTGGTGTTTTCTATAATCGTTTATAGAGATGTTTTCTGCCTTCACACATATTTAATCAAGTAAAGGATGATGCTTTGCTCATGTTTTCCTAGATGTTCTAGTAACTTCTTCACAGTTAGGTGTTCTAAAACCATAAATATGAATAAACTGTGTCACCTTTAATGTTTCTACTCTTGATTTTAGGAAATAGTTAGTGGAAGGAATCCAATCATTTGAGAAAGTGGTTTTCCACAGTCATATAGATATTCAAATGTAAAATAGAGTGAATAAAATGTGCCTTTTTGAAAAATAAAACCAGTTGAGTTGCTTGTTAAAGACTGTAAGTTAAGTAATATATGGCCTCTGTTAACATACAGGTAACCAACTTGTTGGGGCCAAGGTATCTTATTTGCTGTCTCTTAATATCTCTATTTGTATTAAAATGCTTGGGTACTATCTGAAGCATAATGCCAGTATTTTCAAATTAGAGGCTTTTTTTCTGGAAGAGTGCTTTGTATTAAGCATTTTTCCTGTCCAAATTTTTCTTACCTTATCTATTTTTATTTAGTACTAGAGGCCCAGTGCACAGATTCATGCACCAGTGGTGTCATTCGGTCGTTCAGTCGCTTAGGCTTTTATATATATAGATTAGCTTATAGATATAAGATTTTTATAAAGGAATTTTCCAGCTTCAGGCATTTTTTACTTTTATTTATAACTAGAGGCCCCATGCACCGGTGGGGTCCTTCAGCCTGGCCTGCACCCTCTTGCAACCCAGGACCCCTCAGGGGTTATCAGAGAGCCGGTTTTGGTCCGATCCCTGCAGGCCAGACCAACGGACTCCACTGGTGCATGAATCCATGCACCAGGCCTCTAGTATGCATATAAGATCTTTGATTAATCTCTTCCCGCCCTACCCTCTCCCCCTTTCCCTCTGAGATTCATCAATCTGTTCCATGTTTTTATGCCTGTGGTTTCTGCTCCTGTGTGAGCGTCTGCCCCCTGGTGTCAGTGCATGTCATAGCTACTGGCCAGTCTGCTGGTCGGCCGGTTGGCTGGTCGCTTAGGCTTTTATATATATACTAGAGTCCCAGTGCATGAATTCATGCACAGATGGGGCCCATTGGCTGGGCCAGCCGGGGGGAGGGGCCGCAGGCTGTTGGCCAGCCAGCCCCACCCCCGATCAGGGTGTCGGGGGCTTATCAGGAGCTGGGCCAGCCCGGGGGGAGGGGAGCCTATTGGGGCCAGGATCAGGCTGGTTGGCTGCTGCAGTGAGCATCATAGCCACCAGTCGTTCTGGTCATTCTGCTGTTCCGGTCACTGGGCTTTTATATATATAGATAGATGTTTCTGTAGCAGCATTGCTTTTGTTTATTTGTTTTTTATGTTCAGTACCTTAGCAAGCCACCAATAATGAGCTTGTCAAGCTGGTTTTAAGAAGGTAAATAGAAAAATGAAGATAATGAAAATGTTTCTTCTCTTTCCCTTGGAGGGTTGCAGAGAAGGTGTTCTTTAGACCATGTGTTTTTTAGACTCCTAATTCTGAGGTTTTCAACAGCATGAAAATGGTCCTGCAGCAGAGTTACAGATCATTTGTAATAATGCTCAAATTGCTAGTTGGAATGAGTCTGTGCCAAAGGCTAATCATTAGCCATGGTTGATTAGATTCAGTTCCTCCTGTGCTTTTTAGTTGCTTTACCTGTGTGATTGAATCTTCATGGTTATTTGAACCAGATGTCATGCATTTTTCATATTCATTATATTTGTCATAAAATGGTAGGAGAATGATTGAAAAATCAATATGATAAAAATGTCTTCCCATTTAGGAAAGGACCTGAAAACATTAGTCATTCTGAACAACTCAAAGAAAAGGAAAAACAAGGTTTTTTCAGGTCAATGAAAAAGAAAAAGAAGAAATCTCAAACAGTAAGTAGATGGCTAATTTCTATATATGGTACAATGACAGACGAGTCTATGTTAGTCCATGAGTACTTCATTTACATTTTGTATGTGGCAATCAAAGTGAATGATTTTTTTTGAGATCTGATATGCATGCACTGTATATGTTTCTTTCTCAAATTCTATACAACTGTCCTCCTGTCACAGAGCCTTTTTAGACTCAACAGAATTTCCAGGAATAGAAGAAATTTAATTTGGATGAGAAAGAACACTTTAAGCCTCTCTCAATAAATGTCTTATCTATGTGGATTTGTAGTCATGTAAAACCTATGAAACTATAGGATTTATTTCTCTCTGGGGGTTAACAATATGTGGAAACTCAGTAAATGGTTTTGTTTTATGTTTAAATTTGAAAAGTTATAACTAACCATCATTCATTATTCTCCCTTGGCTGGTTATCTAATTCCCATGTTGACAAGTACACTTCTAGGCTGCAGAATCACCAAGAGGAAATAGTATTTGACATTTCAGGGCTTGCTTTAGTAGGAAGACATGTATATGCTGTTATTGAACTGTGAAATAGAATGAGTCTTAGCTCCTGGGAGCCCTCTGCCTGAACCCAGGGCTGGCTCCATGGAACCGTGCACATTACATCATTTAACCACCCAAGCAAGGATTCTGCTGGTTAGTGACATGAGAAAACATGGGGAAGCCAGGCCTCCAGTTCAGTGGGCACTTCTTTACCCACGTGAGGCCTGCTTCCCCCTTTGCTTTATGACACCTTCCAGACTACACAATGTTGAGTGGGTCATTTTAAATGATTTTGTTTCTAGTTTTACTTCATACATGATTGACTCTCATTTATTTAGAAAGGTAAAAAGATTCAAGGATTATGAGTCAGTCAGTAAGATGAAATAGATGATAGTATTAAAGAATAATAGCTGAAGTAAGGATTTTTACTTCACAGATGTTCTAGAAGTATTGGTAATCCTTCTAGATTACCTTTCTAGATTATTCTTTCACTTGCTCATTTGTTGAACTTATATATTTCATTATAAAATAAATATGAGCTCATTACAGAACAATTGAGAAAAAATCATTTATAATCTTACCACTCTATTACAACTAATATTAGGATTTCGGTATAATTCGTCTTAGTTTTTTAGCCTATGCATATGTTCATGGGGAAAGGTGGTTTTTTTAGTTTATTTTTAATAATAGTAATCATTCTAGTACAATATTGTATTCTGGCTTTTAATAGTATATCTATGTATCAATACACACAACATTTATGTGCTACACAAATTTTATTATCTTCATTTTAATGACTGCATGATATTCCTGAAGTGTTTATTTTTTTAAAAAACTGCCTTATCTCTAACTGAAACTCGCTTAAAGCAGAAATTCAAGTCAAAATGTCACTGGATGAACAAAACAGGCTTAATTTAAAGTAGAAAAGCTCAAAATATTTAAAGTGCTCATAAAATAACACTTTTATCATTGTCTATAGAACACTTGTCTCTCATGAACATTGAACTTAGACTACCTCCTCATAACCACTCTTATTTTTATTTTAATGTGTTTGTTCTTGACCTCAGGTCTATAGCCACTTGTGAGGTGGTTAAATGGAAGAAAGTGGCAAAAACCAAGGAATTGAAGGTGTTTTCTATATAGATTTGGATTTTGATGTCTGTCTATCTTAGACCAACATTAAATTTAAAGCCCCAAGCTCATTGTGGCCTAAGTCGAGTATATATACATGTTGACTGACTCTATTATTCAGGATCTGGTTCAAATTTTAGATGTTGAAATAGTATAGATTAAGAGAAATAGGAAAATTATTATTCTCTAACATACTCTCCACTTGAACGTACTTTTTAAAGGTTTTCATACTTTTATGTTTTTATTGATTTCAGAGGAAGGGAAAGGGAGAGAGGGATAGAAACATCAATTATGAGAGAGAATCGTTGATCAGCTGCCTCCTGCAACCCAGGCATGTGCCCCAACCAGAATGCAACCGTGACCTCCTGGTTCATGGGTGGACACTCAACCACTGAGTCACACCAGCTGGGCTATACATTTCATTTTTGGTCTGTAAAGTAATTTCAAAATATCTCTGTACGGGTTAAGCATTCCAAACCAAAAGCTTTTTGTACCTCTAATTTTTTTAGTTAAAAAATGTTTTTAAGGACTTTGGTATCTAGCATAAGATTTCCAAAGAGCACTTAGTATATCCTGCCAGACCTCAGCCTCCTAAGCCAAGCATTTTGTTAACTCTGCCCCCTTCACATGAACAGAAATAGAATTAAAGTTAGATTTTTCTACTTTCTAGAACTCAGCAAAAGGAAACTAGGTAACCAAGCTTTGAAAGATTGAATGCTTTATAGCATTTGCATAAGGTTCAAGAAAGGGGAAATCTGATGCCCAGGGCACACAGAGAAACAAGACATTTTAAAGCCTCGATGGATCCTAAATCTAGTTTAACCCTTTTATTTTGCTGATATAGGAACTACCCAGGCAAGTTGAGATCTGCCCGAAGTTGCTCTATCAGTTGAGAGAACTAGAGGTGGGTTCTCCTATCTAGCAGGCCCAGGCTTAGTCCCTGCCACCAACCCCATCTCTGGAGACCCTCAGACAACTTGTTCCTTGGGGCTCTCTTGTGGCCTCCTTAGTGATGCAAGTTAAACTCTTCCCTGGGAGCCCATCATGGGAACAAGAAACTTCATGGGCTATTTTACTTAGATGTTCTCATACACGCAGCTGTAAAAGATGATCGGAATGCCGTCATATGCATTCTACTTCTCTGAGAACTGAGATATCCACAACAGGGGAAAGTGGTGCCAAAAAATAATGTTATATTGTAAAGGTGCCTGCTTTGACTCAAGCAAATCTGGAAGCCGCCTTGGGAAATCTGGCTTCAGTTCCAAATCCAGAGAGTTACATAAGCCCTCAGAGCATATGGTGATTGCCAACTTAGTAGTTGTACCCAAGTTAGTATCTATCTCAACTGGTAATCATGCTTCAATTTAAAGACTGAACTTTCTGTTTCTTCACCTTGAAATCCCGTATTCTGAATTGCTCCAGATATTTTCCATGGGAGGAATATTTCTAACAGCCTAGAACCAGGCTTCTTCCTTGAAGGTAGAATCCTGCAACAGTGGTCTTCGTCTTCCAAGTGATGTGTTCTGGTTTAAGAGTTGACCATGTTCAAAGAGTCTGCAGTATCTTTTTTTTCCTAATAGGCAGTTTGCATGGTAGATTATTTAATTGCTGAAGTCTTCTCTAGCAATTAGGAAGAGATTTAAGTTCATCAATAGCTGTTTAAACACAATTCTTTATAATAATTATATTTCTGATAATAAATAAGTCCTTAAATGTTTTGTAAGCTTAATGTGAATGATATGTGTAGGTTTCTAGGCATCCCTTCAGTAGGTATTGATCATGACCACATGTTTTCCATATATGTAGAAGTTTTTGGCATGTCTTAATTACATTGTTGGCATCTTCTTGTCCAGGTGAGAAATGACACAGTACCCCTTTTAGATACACACATAGCACAGTTATTCTTTCAGTGACTGCTAATATTTAACAATTTAAGGGCTTCCAAAGGGCTAGAAGTTTCAGTAAGAACACCTTTTTTTCTTTTCTTTTGCAATTAGTTTATTTGTATCTTATATTGCAGACAGATTCCACCAACGGGGAGAATCCAAGCATCAAGAAATCCCTCTTTCCTCTTTTTAATTCAAAGAATCATTTAAAGCATAGTTCTTCTTTGAAAAAGCTTCCTGTAGTCACTCCACCCATGGTACCCATTTTTACGTATGGTAGCCCTGAAAACTGCTCCAGTAAACTTGTTTTACTGATGACAACAGCATGTCTTTTATTTTCATGGGGTCATATTCTCTTTGTGCTAGTTAAGTACCTGAGCCAGTTCCATAAATTCACTGAGATATAAATTCTTAGCCATTCTGGATATTCCGAATTAGTTCAGGAGGTTGAAGTATAAAAGGCTATTGAGCAAACAAAGTAGTGAAAGGCTAGTTTGGGTTGTCTGATTTGCCAATTGTTGGCAGACAGCATTCATAAAACCCCTTATTTCCTCTAAAGAATTCTATTAACACTTGTAATTCAGAAATGTCTTTTTGTTTGGCTCACAAAGTTTGTTAACACTTGGTTGGCAGTTTGTTTCTTTGAAACCAAGTTGAATTGACCAAATTGAGTGAGCTAGCTGGCTCCATGAAAAAAACAGCTTCTGTTAGTTGGTAATTTGTTTTTTTTCTTGCCTGGCTCTAGCTTTTGCTGGTCACTGGGTTTAAAGCCAGGGCTTTTGCTTGGCATTTGACATTACTCTACTGTGTTCACCAAAATTGGTGAATGGACCAGTTGCATTCGTGTGGAATTTGTGGCACAAATTTCCAGCATTTTCATCATGCATAATGCTAGACCCAGATTCTTTACTGGGCAATGTCTTGTGATTATGATTCAAACATACTTTTCCACTTTGCTACCCTTGAAAACCTGCTAGACTTCTTTGAGTACCACCAAACACAGTGTCTGGATCATTTTCCCAGCAGGAACAAATTTTTGTTTTATTGAACTGGTTCATAACCTAACTGCAATGTGGAATGAGGATACGACAACAATTCCTGGTACAGCCCAATTTAACTGCTCTCTCTTACAGCGACTAAAACTAACAGCATGGGAATGCTTAAAAGGTTGAGGTTTTAACAAAGCTGCATGACATCTGCCAATTTTTCCTAATGCAGGGAAAATTATTAAGAGGGCAGCAGAATTTAACTGGCATCACTTGCATTGTGAACATTGGGAGAGTTTGGGTTTCTTTTTTTATTGTTTTTTTTCTTGGGTTTTTTTTTGGGGGGGGGGGTTCTTAGGGAGGGTTGAGTTTTGGTTTGGTGTGATTTGCTTTTGTTCTCCTCTTGGGTGTGGTTGCATATCTTAGTTAGGCTTATTGGTGTGCTGATTGAATCTTTGTCTATATCCTGCTCTAGCTGTCCAATTCTGAAGGCCCTGATCTTCTGACATTGCAGAAAGCCATTCACTCTAACACCACAACTGGCAGACCAAAGGAGTGGCGTCCTGAGAAGATCTCTGATCTACAGCCTCAAGTGAGTGGCCCATGCATCACTCCTAGACTCTTAGACTGCATATTAGAAGGGGCATAGTTGAGAAATTTAGCCTGTCAATGTTTCAACAAGTCTTAAGATCTCCCCAGAATATCCAGGTGTATTTTGGGGGTCCAGATGGATCTTGCATCAGTGACCCTTGTCCTAGGGAAAATAGTGATCTTCCATTAGACTTCACCTAGCTGGGGGTTGGGGTGGGGATGGGATTAAGGGATTAATAAGACATGGCCCAGCCCACGAATACTTTGTGGCCTAAAAGAGATAGAAAATCCATAAATAACCATAATTGGTGATAAAAAGTGAGGTATGCCATAAAATGTAAGGGTAGATAAGAAGAGGTAGTGGGAAGATTTAAGGTTTGGGCTTTGAAAGATTGATACAATAAACTTTCTTGAAAGAATATTAAAAGTTTTGAAATCCATACTATATTTTTTAATATTTTTGGTTGATTTCAGAGAGGAAGGGAGAGGGAGAGAGAGATAGAAACATCAATGATGAGAGAGAATCATCCCTAGGCTGCCTCCTACACACCTCACACAGGGGATCGAGCCCACAGCCCAGGCATGTGCCCCAAGCGGGAATCAAACTATGACCTCTGGTTCATAGGCCTCCGCTCAACCACTGAACCATGCATGCCAGGCATAGGCTTTTTTGTTAAAGAAAAATAACTCCAATCTTGTCTGGAAAAGAAAAAAAGAACAGATAAGGTTGGATTAGGCCCTCCTTCCCCCTCGGGCCCACCCTCTCTGGCTCCATGAATTCATCTCAGATCTGCTTTCCAGTCTACCCTACACACACTCTCATCTTGTCTTCCAGAGCCAGCCATTAAAATCATTGCGCAAGCTGTTGCATCTCTCTTCAGCTTCCAATCACCCGGCTACTGGGGACCCGCGCTTCCAGCCCTTAACACCTCAACAAGTCAAAAATGCCTTCTCGGAAATTCGGATTCACTCCCTGGCCCAGGCCTCTGGCGCGAGCAGTAACATCCGGCAGGAGCCCACACCAAAGGGCAGGCCAGCCCTTCAGCTGCCAGGTCAGATGGACCCTGGTTGGCACGTGTCCTCTGTGACCCGGAGTGCCACAGAAGGGCCTTCCTACTCTGAACAGCTGGGAGCCAAGAGTGGGCCAAATGGGCACCCTTATAACAGAACAAATCGGTCTCGAATGCCAAATCTAAATGATTTAAAAGAGACGGCCTT
>NW_005362534.1:371415-403579 GCF_000412655.1 Myotis brandtii
GGGAGGGGAGGGAAGGGGTTGGAGGGTGGGATGGGAAATGGGCTGGGCCAGAGTGGTAAGCCAGTATTTTCAGCTTTATGAAGGTGTGTGCAATATCGTATGTGAGGAGCCATCTGGCTCCTCACGGCCACAAATGCTAGTCAGGGATCTTAGAGCCACAGGAGTTCCTTAGGGATTGCCAGTCTCCATGGGTCTTGTGTGAGCATGGATAGGGTATGCCATTGAGGAAGAAGACATTCTTGCCAGTTTCTCCCCTACATTTCAGCTGTAGTGCAATCCCTGTTAAACTTGGGAAAGCCAGGATGTGTTCTGGCACTGCAAGGAAAAGAAAAATCCGTGTTGACTGATGCCCTTACCACAGATTTTTTTCTGCCTAGACTAAATGTGGGGTTTATTGTAATCCAGGAGTATCCCTTTGAAGGGTTAGCAGATGAACTAATTGTATGTCTTAAATTGTTTTCTAAACTTCCATATTTGATAGGATTTGTAACATTTATTTATAATTAATTAATATTGTACTGTTATAATCATACCTTTTATGTTACATGTAAAGTTATTTTGAGCTGTTTGGAACATTGTGAAGCAGTGGGACAGCTACAGTAGTTTCTATAAAAACTAAACAGTAACATTTATATATTGCATCAGGAGTACTTTATTCTATATATAAATATATATATGATAAATATGTGTCTGTTTTATAAATATAATCATTTAAAGAAAGTATCATTATGACACTCTGCCATATTTTTATACATTTGTAATATGAAGTGAGTATTATACTTCTTATCAAGGGAGTTGAATTGTGGCTATATGTGACTGTAACAGTAGGAACCTTGCTCAACTTTTAGGCCCCAGCAGTAGCTTCTAGACATGCTCCTTGGTAGCAGACGAGACGCAGCATCTCCTTGCAAACCCACAGGGGAAGAAAGTGGGCTAGGCCAGTGAGAACTCCGGCAGGCCTTGTCTCTGTCCTCACACAGTTGGCTCCTCTTCATGTCCAGGGACATTCCTTGCACCTGAGGGAGAATAGATCCAGGCTTACTCATGGTTCTTTGTAGAGAGAATGGGCTCTTCTACTTAGCATTAGTGTAGAGCATTGACCAAAGATTTGCCAGTGAACATTCCTAGTTGCAAGGTTGTACGAGGCCCCTGTCTGCCGACCTGGCATACCAGCTCTATGCTCCCAAATCCTGTGCACTGTACCAGAGACTCGGTGGGGGGTGGGGGGAGGTATATGTGTGGCATTTCTATTTCTAAATACTTATTTTGTTACTGCTCTTTACAAGATATTTAGGAGATATTTAAAAGGCTTCTGAAGCCATTCTAGATGTAGAGGAAATTGCTATACCCACTTTTTCTTCCTGGGACCGTCCATATATAACAAGGTTAGCGCTCGCGCGCGCGCACACACCCACACACACACACACACACACACACACACCACACACGGTCAGAACAGGAATTATCTTTCTCTCATTTGATCTCCTCCAACTCCCAAGTTGCTCCCAAGTTTCATCAAGGCCTTTGGCCAACAAAGGTCATAGCCCCATGTCTCTGGGCCATCCTTGACAGAAATCACTCAACACCATCATCCATCAAGAGCATTAGATTTTTAGAAGTAGTCTCCTAGCAATAATATTTTTAAAGGTCCCCTCCTACCCCTCAAGGAGGTAATGTCTCGGTAGTTAGTACTTGTCCCAGGATTCTGAGAGTGTCAGCCTCTGAATCAAGTCAGCTGTAACTGAAATGTGCTATTACTGTTCCCCCGCCCCCACGATTTTGAGAATTATAGTTCTGATGATTATGAAGATTATAAAGAAAATGTCTTAGTTTCTTTGAAGCTTAAATTGTGTGCATATTGCATTTTATATAACTACTATAATGATGTGTATTGATTATATATAGAGGTCATTTTAAGGTGCTTTTTATTTAATTTAATAAGTGTAATAGGCACTAAAATGCAACTCAACTGGGTACTATCATTGAAACAATTTGATTCAAACTAATAGTTTGCATGCTCTTTGGTTCCTTTTATATCTTGTTTCTTTCACCAGTTCAATACTGTTCAAGTAGCTCTGAATTCTGGCTTTTCCCAGGCAGCTGCTCAGTTATATAAGTGATGTGGACCCTTAGCAGTTTTGCCTGGATACTAATGACTCTAAAAGGGTGTGAAACTCTTCTTTTTCATACTAGATCTGTACCTTGTATTCCCCCTTGCAAACCAGAAACTACATTTTTTCCTCTGGAAAGACTTCTCACTGTGCTGTGTGCTTAGGACTGCGCAGTCAACATTGCCATGTGCGGCATTGGAGGCTCGTTGTCACCTAGCGGCTGGTTTCCCATGTTTTCATCCTTGCTAACACTGGGATCTCAGATGTTTGCAGATCATTTCTATTCCTGATGGTTCTTCAAAGAAGGGCTAGAATTATTGCCTTCTACCTAGAGCAAAAGTAAACCTAAATGATGAAGAGTCAATACATACTTTTCGTACATTCCCAGATTTGAGCCAGATAATATCTACAGTGTTTTCAACTCGTGTTTTTGAGGTAGCTCTTTTATCCTCTTCTCAGCTTTTGTCCATTTTGACTTTTCATTGACCTCAGTGAGTTGTAAAGTGAACTACAATCTGCATTTCTAGCATGTATAATGCTTTTCCTACTCGCACAGGGGAATAGTCATTTCCTCTCCAATCTAATGGGCCCTCTCTTAACTTTTAACTGTTATTTTCCTGTGTTGATGAATTATGGACCTCACAGAGATTGCCATCCGTGATAAGGACTTGATTTAAAGTCATAAAAGCTGGCATTTTTCTTTAGGAAGGGAAATTTTTATGGCATCTGTGCTCTGTTATCTGCCCTAACTTCCTAAAGAATAAAAAGATTGAATGAAGGCTTATCAATTACTTTGTTTTATGGAAGTATCACTTATCTCCTTTTGAAAAGAAACTCTGCTTTGCTGGTTTTCTACTTTTGCTTTACCACCATCCTCGTTTTTCTTCTCAGAAGTTCTAAATGAACTTTTACTGAACCTTGTTTGGTCTCAATCTGAGGTTTAGCCTCTCTCCAGAGCCCTGAACCAAAAGTAGTCCGCACTAAGGGGCTCAAGAGAGCTTTACAGCAGGGGTTCTCAATCAGGGCCGATTTTGCCTTCTGGCAGCAATTGGCTCATATGTGGTTATGATAACTGGTGTGGTGGGGTGCTACTGGCATGTAGTTAGTAGAGGCCAGGGATGCTGCTACACGTCCTACATGCACAGGACAGCCCCCCACAACAAAGTGATCCAGCCCTAAATGTTAGTAGTGCTGAGGTTGAGAATCCTACTCTACCATATTCAAACCCCTGGAATCTTATTGTTTGTTCCCATTGTCTTGGGCCTGCTAAAAGGTGTATCCTTTGGGAGGAGACCACAGTTACTTTATAGGTATTTGAGAACTTAAATTCTAGGTCAGCGTCCTTAGAAATTTTTTTACAGAGCCATGATGCTTATGTTAGAAGTAAGCAGCAGCCTGGCAGATAGATTGGCACGTTTTTTACCAAGTGCTCAAAGGTATCCATGGCTTTTAGCTGTGTCTCCCCCCAAAAAATGTCTTTGTTTTTCATTTAGGTCATTTAATAGCTCTTTACAAATATTGGCATATGACAGACCAATTAGAAGCAAAAATTTCTGTATTGGTGGTTGTGATATGGCTGTTATAGGAGTATTTGTGCTGTACGCTTTGGTCAAATCTGTTTTCAAACCAGCTTTACAACTCACCATATGCAGTTGTACTTTCATTCTAAGCTCAGAGCTACGCTGGTTAGTTTCTAGTCACTTCATGTATTATAAAGTTTGTTGTGGTTGTAGAGTTAGCCAGTTTAGCATGTTCCTAATTGAAAATTAGTGGACTTCTCTAGGAAATGCTATCCCATTTTCCAGTCCCAGCTCCTCTTAGTTAACATCATAGTATCCTCACTTCTTAAACTAGTTTTTAGAGTAAATAAGGAAAAAAGCCATTTATTTTCTTCTAGCTGTGTATTGAGAATGACTCGTAAGTGTACAGCTTTTTTTAAAGGCCAGAGGATTACTTTTCAAGTGCGTGGAAGGCGCTGTTTATTTCTATTCACCTAGGTCCTGGTGGTGACCCAACTTTCAGCAAGGGCAGTCGCTCATTGGGACTTATTCCTAGAGCTCAGCTGGGACTCAGAAATCTGCATATTCTCTCCTGATCAGAACATTGTTTCTGGAGAGCACTGCTTTTATATCTAGAAGTTCGTTACTTCCTGCATTATAGTGGGATATTGAGCTCCATGTGAGCACTAAGATCCACAGACTCATGCTTTTATGAACTGGGAATGTGGTATGATACACTGAACCAAGTCAGAAAATACTGAATTATTTCCTTACCTCCTTCAGTTCATCACAAATAAAGTGTGTAGGCAGAGAAAACTTATCTACAGTTAAAAACAAATGGTTTCTTTAAAGGGGGCAGCAGAAAACACGATGTCCTGTCGCTAATCCCCAGGGCCAGAATCTCACAAGGAAGTTCTCTCAGAGACTTAAAGGGCCAACTTACAAAACAAAAACTTGTAAGTGGTTCTGATTTTTTTCTTTGTGTCTTGACCAGCTGAGATATAGGATATCTTGAGGTCTGATTCAGCTGGATAAAAAAAATCTGTCTTAGAAACCATAAGTAAATACAAGAAAATGAAGCTGTGACAGGACGAGTCCCTCGTCTGTATACACACATGTGGTGAAGGTAAGGTGGCTAGGAAACTGGGCCTGCTGCCCTAATCTACCCTATTTCTTCTTTTTTAACTGAATGTACTATAAAAGATCATAGACTTTTGTGCCAAGTCAGTTACTACGTGAATATTCATTTCCCATAGTGCTTTGTTAATTCATCAGCATTAGGCCTGGTCCTGACTATATCTTTTTTCACTCCAGGCACTGACCCACCTTTCTGTGTATTTTCCTATAGGCTATTAAATATGATCACGACCTGCCTTGTATTTTCATTCATTAACTGTTTACTCCCTAATTTGAGGGAGGCTTGTCTTTTTGTTTTGCCAGAAAAAAAATTGTAATAGTTGCACGTTGGATTTCTAGGGCCAGAGAGCTGTGTCAGTGAAACCAGTTTCACTTCTAAGACCCTTCATTACCGACAAGGTTAAGCTCTCTGAACCCCATTTGATCCTTGGGTCATATTTTGATCCTCCTTTGGAATCTGAAAAAAATCGGTCTCTGTGTTGTATGCAGAATAGAAGTTGCCTTGTTTGTTACTCTTCCAGCGCAGAGTATCAGGGAGAAAGAGGCCTTATCTGTTCCTCCATCCCCTCCATTTTGACAGACTGCTAAGAATTCCTCAGGACTTCCTTTGGTTTGGGATTGTACTTTCCCAAAAGCCTGATGTGCTTCATTTCAGGCATAGACAAGTTTGTCCTAGTGTTCTGCTTCAGGGTTAATCAGACGAAACCCAGGAATAGAAAAGGTAGATGCCTTGACTTTTGTCCCTGTTGGGGGATTAAAGTATTTATTGCCAGAGTTGTCAAAAGCTTCAGTTGCAAAGCATTCAGAGGTTCAAGGAAAAAAAAAAGATACTTTTCCTTCTGGAGAACTTTGAAGTTCTCCATGATGGCTTAGGTTTTCCATAGTGGAAAGCAACGTTTGTACAAAACCCATTTTCACTAGAGATATACGATTGGTTATATATAGTCCTCTCAGTCTATTTCCCTCTCCTTGTTTCCTCTTTGGGCACTGATGGAGTCAGGCTGGAGGGGTAATGCTGTGAATGCAGGAAGTTAATTCTCACTGTAAACTTGGATTGATTAACAGAAACAATTAAACCAAACAAAATAGTGGCCCCTACTTCCTATCTTCAGGAATTGCTTTTGTGACATTTTAAATTCAGGTAGTTATTCTGTATATACTTAGAAGACTATTCCGAGCTTCTTCAATCTCTAGGAGGTTTGAAGGTGGTATCTGGGAAGACACAGGGCAGGGTAACTTTGAGAACCCTGCTCATGCATGAAAACAAAAATAGGTATAAGTCAGACTGATGTAACATCCAAATTTGTGGTAGTTGAAGAATCAGTGGAAATTCTTAATTGCACAGACTTTATAAATCCATAATGCAAAGTGTAATTCCATACTTTTTACTGTGGCAAGGGTGTGCTGTAGTGTTAACCTTTTTAATTTTTGAATCCAAACTGAATTTAAAGTGTTGAATATTTAAATTCCTCACAAGCTAATTATGAACCATTTGTAAAATGTTTATATAACTCTTTGTATCATGTGTTCCTACATCTTACCAAGTTTTTTCTGGCATGTATTCCATTCTAAACTTCTGTAAAATTTCTATTGTTGTTGTAAATATTATACAAATATCTATTCCGTGGTAACCTAAATTATCAGCATGAAATGGTTAATTTTTACTGAGCACAATGTATTTTTGAATGGATCTTCCCAAATGTCTTTAATAAAATGCAGATTTTGCACTGACTGAAATGATTGCCAGGCCATCCCAGTCTTGAAAACTGTTGTCCCTTGAGTTTGAAAAGCAAGCTCTTCAATTAGTTCCTTCTTTGTAAAGAACTTGTTGGAATTCAAATGAGAGAAAATGGGCCTTTGAAGTTGGAATCAGTTTAAGGGACCGAAATTAATGTAAAGCAGGGCAAATCCTGTTATTTAATGATGTTGATAATTTTTTTTGTATTTATAAAGCTTTTTTCCCCTTCTGGCATTTTGAAAACTGGTTTCTTTTACACTTGAGTATTGTCTCCTTTGCATGTTCCTAGTCGTTCACTTGGTGGGTCTTGGAGGATGGGAAGAGATGCCAGCCTCCTGCTCAGTGCCATGGAGAAAGCAAAGATGGAGAACTTAATAAGGGTTTCTTTGTGTTTTAGAGCAGGGGGTTGGCAAACTTTTTCTATAAAGGCCCAAATAGTAAATATTTGAGACTCTGTGAGCCATAGGGTTTCTACTACTCAATTCTGCTATTGCAGTGCAAAAAGCATTTGAAAATGATGGGTGTGTCTGTGTTCCAGTAAAATTATTTACAAAAACAGGCCAGGCGCCAAATTTACTAACCTGTAACCTGTTCTTGGCCTGCACTTTTGTCTCTGAGGATAAGAAGACCTAATGAGTAAATGCTCAATCAGGGAGGAAAGAACTTAAATTTTGAAATAACACATCTAACTATTCTCCAACTTTCTTTATCTTCCTAAACAAAGGACATTCTTATAAGCATTGTCATCGACTTCTTTGCTCTAGATTTCTCCTTAAGTCATGGAAACCAGTGATTCAGTTATACTTTTTATCAAGACATAAAGAGTATCTGGGGCTTGTAATTTTTTTTTTAATTTTCATATTACTATGACTGGGCACAATGCCAAGTGTTTTGCTTTTATTAATTACATTTACTTTTCACAGCAACACAATGAAATGGGTTGTATCCCCATTTTGTAGATGATGAAACTGAGGCCTGTGGGCTTTACATTAACTTGCCCAAGGTCAGCCAGCTAGGATTTAGAGCTTAGTATGTTCACTGTAAAGCCCGTCCTTCATCACTACTAAATAGTGTGGTTGCTGTGTCTCCATGTATAGAAACTGACATTGGTGATTCGTGTACCACCTTTCCTCCCATCTCCCAGCAGGTGGTAATTGATTTGATTTGAGAATATAACATTTCTTTGAAATACATCACTAGAGGTCCAGAGACTGGTTAAGTGGTTAAAAGCACAGGATCTGGAGTCTGCTTGCCTGAGTGCAATCCTATATCTTGTACGGCTTTAAGTAAATTACTTAATTTTTCTATGCCTCAGTTACCTTATCTTTAATTGGAAATAATAAGAATGATACCTACCTCATAGGGTTGTTTTGAAGATTTGATGAGATGATACTTTGCAAAGCACTTGGTAGATTCTCAATAAATGTTAGGTATTACAACATTGTTGCTAGTATTTGTGCCCTAGTTAGCAGCCCTATGAAGTTGAAAAGGAATGTCACAGAATTTTGATTGCCAGCTATGGAGAGCTCATTAAGCACTTCAGATGCATTTATCCTATTTGATCTTCACATCAGCCCTGTAACACTGTCCAGGTTAAGAACCATTGTGACTTGAAGTTACTTATAGTTTGGAGCTACTCTTGGATCCTGGGGGAAACAACAGCCCTTACAGCTGTACATTTGTCAGCAGGCCTCAGCAATTGCAGGTAGTCAAAAAGGTGGGCTTCTGGCAGTGTCTGTTCAAAGGCTCACTTTAGGTGTGCAATCTTCCAGGTTCTGAGACTAGATTCATAGTGCCATTTTTATTTTGAAATACCTTTGCTATGTCCAAGTGACCTCCTCCCTCACTGAATACCCAAATCAGTTCAGACCTTTTTCTTTATCTTGGCAAAAGTAACTGCCACTTTTTATGTTCATAGCATTTAATTTAGCTGTTTTTAAATCTGCAATATGTTTTGTATATTTTACCACAATTTAAAAAAAATCAACAAGTGTAGACTACACTAGCATTTCTGAAAAGAAAAGTAAACATGTTAACATAAGGTAATAGAATGAGTTTTTGCTACACTATATATTTTTTAATTGAAAGTTTCCCCCACAAAAGAAATAATGCTGCAAACATAGTACATGTGTTTAGTAGCAAAATTCTGCTAGGCTTCAGATGTCCCTCAATAAAAGTTTTATTTTTATACATTCTGGCATGAATTCAATGAAGTAAAAAATCATATGCTGTTGTAAACAAATTACCTGCAGATAAACATTTTACGGATTTCAGTATCTCATTGTTTATTAAATTCTGAAGTATTGAACAATTTCCCTTGTGAAATCTCAGCTGACTTCTTTGTAGAAAACAAGTTGATCCTAAAATTGATATGGAAAGTCAAGGGACTTAGAATAATCAAAACAATCTTGAAGAAGAACAAAGTTGGAGGACTCACATGGTCTAATTTCAAAACTTACTACAAGGGCTACAATAATCAAAACAGTGTGGTGCTGGCATAAGGATGCAAACAATGAAGTTGGACCTCTATTTCATACCATATATACAAATTAATTCAAAATGGATCAAAGATCTAAATTTAAGAGGTAAAACTATAAAACTCCTGGAAGGAATCATAGTAAATCTTTATGATATGGATTTGGCAATAGTTTTCCAGATAAAACTCCAAAGCACAAGCAACTAAAGAGAAAAATAAATTGGATTTCATCAAAATTTTAAAATGTGTGTTTCAAAGGACTCCATTAAGAAAATAAAAAGCCAATCCACAGAATATGAGAAAACATTTTCAGATCATATGTCTAATAAGGGAATTGTATCCAAAATAAATTTTAAAACTCTTACAATTCAAAAAGATAGCTGAATTTAAAATGGACAAAGAATCTTAATTGACATGTTTCCAATGAAGTGTACAAAAGGCCAGTAAACACATGAAAAGATGCTTAGCATCATAAGTCATGGGGAAATGCAAATCAAAACCACAATGAGATACTACTTCATACTCCCCAGGGTGGCTATAATCCAAAAGACAGATAATAACAAGTGTAGAGAAATTAGAACCCTAATAGACTGCTGGTGTGAGTGTAAAATGGTATAACCACTTTGGAAAATTGTCTGATGGTTACTCAGAAGTTTAAACAGGGTTATCATATGACCCAGCAGTTCCCCTGCTAGGTATATATACCCAAGATAAATGAAAACATGACTACACAAAAACTTGTACACAATTGTAGCAACATTATTTGTAAATAGCCAAAAAACGTGGAAATAATCCAAATGTCCATCAACGAATGAATAGATAATATAATGTGGTCTACCTCTATAGTGGAATGATATTCTGCCATAAAAAGGAATGAAATATGATATATGCTACAACATGAACGAACCTTGAAAACACCACTAAGCGAAAGAATCCAGACAGAAAAGACCACATATTGTGTAAGATTCAATTTCTAAGAAATGTCCAGAATTGGCTGTAGAGACAGAAATAGATCAGTGGTTGCCTATGACTGGAGTGGGCAAGTGGGTTAGTGGGGTGATAGCTAATGGGTGTGGGGTTTTTTTTGGGGGGGTGATGATTTTTTTAATTGATTGTGATCATGATTCTCAACTCTATACTAAAAGTCACTGAATTGTACACTTTAAATGGGTGAAATTTGTATGGTGTGTGAACTTTATCTCAATAAAGATATTACCAAACAAAAATATTCAACATGAACAATTATTTGGAGAACCTTTATTCCTGCCTCACACCATTTCATTCTTTTTTCATCTTGACTCGACTTACCTCCTGGGTCCAGAGTGCCAGTTGTAAAGGGCCTGAACTTAGACTTTTCTCTGACAGTGCATGTCATGATAAAAGTTCATTCAACTTTCCCAGTTAGGATATCCAATCAGGTGTTCTGTTCAAAATGCATTTATTTGTGTGTTCTAAGACCAGAGAAGGATTTTTCCCCACCGTAAATTGATTTGAGAGCAGATAGAGCAGGGAAGAGTGTTTTTCCAGGTTCAAATATACAGCATGAGGAGAAGAAAGAGGCTGTGTTAAATATGAAACTCCTCTAAGCCCAATGACACCAGGGAAGAGATTGGGGATTTTAAGAGGCTGCTCACTCACAGAGAAGGTGAATGTGATGTCTAGGATCATGTTAGTGTGAGTCCAGTCACTCAGCATGGTATTTGAAAACAGTAACTTGGAGAAATGAGCTGCTAGCAAAGGGTGTACTGCATCAGGGCCAGGATAGTCAGGTTCCCCAGTCTTTTTGAAGGGCCCCATTCTCTGATTCCACCCCCTCTCATCTCCTCCTTTCAAATCCTCTCCTGCCCACCTGCCATGTCATTAGCCTTTCCCAGGGAAGAACCCAAAAACTCAGACTGAGCTATAAATGACAAGGGAGTCTCAGACTGTCTTTCCCCAAACTCCCTGCTTAAGGAGCTTCTCCAGAAGAAGGCCACGCCCATTCCTTCCCAAGGAGGTTGCAGTCAGGAACAGGCAGGTTTGTGTGTTGCAAGGCAAGGTGTCAGAAGTTGGAAGGTGGGCTCACCAGGGGTGTAGTCACATCTCCCTTCTTAGGACATAGGTTCTGATTGCTTCCTACAAAGGTAATGGGCTCAGCTAATGGGCCTCTTCCACGTAGCCAATGATAGCTCCTGGGCCAACTGTTTTCAAAGTGTTAAGCTTGTTGAAAACAGTAGCCCTAGATAAAGGGAAATTCTGGTATGTTCTGGTCATTTGGCGTTCCTATATACAGTGGGGCCTTGACTTATGAGTTTAATTCGTTCCGAGACCGAGCTCGTTAAGGAGCTCATTAACTCAAATTACTCTATCAACTCAATGCAAAAAATCGGCCGAGAGACAGCTGGTATCTCAAAAAACTCGTTAATTGGGACACTCGTAAGTCAAGGCCCCACTGTATAATGAAACTGCTACTTACATGTGCAGCCTGAATGGGCTGTATGTAATGGGAGCTCTGGAACCCCCCAATCCCGGTGAACATGGGGGTAAAAGCTCAGCAGCTGACGCCCTTCTGCCTGGGGCCTTTGGTCGTGTATGGCTCTCAGGAAACTGGGGCACAGGCTCACACCCACTGGACTCATCTCACCGCCCAGTCACCCTGAAATCTTTCACTCTGTGTCCCCGGTGCTCTACAGTCCTCAATGGTCATGATTTAATCAAAACTTAAGAGAAAGCTCACACTTGCTCCTCCTTTGCATTCAAAGCCAGGCTTTATGAAACATTATGTTCCTGTTTTGAATAAAGCAAAAGAAATTTCAAATGATCAGGGCTGCTTTGTGTTCCCTTGGGACTCCACCTTTCACAGTGTTGCTGTGACAAAACAAAACAAAAAAATAGCAGCCAATTACCCCTGCTACTTAAGCTCTTGTATGAAAATTGTTTCTAGAGACATTTTCTTTGTTCTTATTTTCTTTGGCCCTGAGTGGGGAATGTTTATTTTTCTTTCCTTTTTTTTTTCTCACTTAAATTGGAAACTATATCTTAAAAAGTGGAAAGAAAGAAACATTCTCTACCCAGCTCTGCATTGAAAAGAACTTGTAAAATGCCACCTCGCTTGTCACAGGGGTGTGTCAGGGTCTCCGTGGGCCACTCTGCACGCCTCACCCCTGCAAGCGCCCAGCTCGCAGGTGTCAGGCACACTTGCTGGCGCATTCCAGCAGCTCCATCCTGATGGCAATTCGGACGTGCCAGCCCAGCGGGATCAGCCGGATGAAGCGGGAAATGATGGGCGGCCGCAGCAGGTTCTGGACTGTGGAAGTCCTGTCCGAGTTTCCATAGAAGACCTAAAGAAAGGGGTGAAATCCTGTCTCCATCACAGCCAGGGAGGGAAAAGGAAGACTGATTCCTGTCTGGAGCTGGCCCCAATATGTAACTGGAAAGTCTCAGAAAGTGCTTAAAGTACAGAGAATTTGCAGATGCCCCACAAAATCTGATCTTGACTGGTTGTTAGCACCTATACGCTCCAGACCTCTCTGAGTCTGGAGACATCTAGAACTACACTGTCCAGTATGGTAGCCAGTAGCTACATGTGGCTCTTTAAATTTAAAGGACTTCAAATTAGATAGCAATTCACTTCGTCGATCATAGCACCCAGGCGCAGCTCAAGTGCTCAATAGCTGATATGGTTAGTGGAGGTCATATTGGACAGTGCAGATATTAACATTTCCATCATCTCACAGAGTTCGTTTGGATGGCGCTTATTTTAAAAATTGCCTCTTGATTTTGCATTTTAATTCTTTGCATTTTGACAAGAATTTTGAAAAGGCCCACATCACACAAGAGGAATGTTCCCATGTTCCAAAGGTATCCAAAGTGGGACTCAAGTAAAAGCTTGTGAGCTGGCTCTGCAGTCGTGAGTCATGAGCTAAAGCTTAATGGTGTGTCTCTACATCGATACAAATAGCAAGGACTTTCTACACTTGGGAATGTTTTTTAAAAGAAAAAAACGAACTAGAAGGAAGATTTGCAAGGAGGAGGGCAGTGCCCAGAGAATAGAGATAAAGGGTTTGTTTTGTGGTTTTCAGGATATAATATGGCATGATGCGGTGGGTGAAGCATAAAAGGTGCAGTGGATGTTTGGCTGTATTTCCAAAGAAATTATTCTTTTCAATCTTTCCAGAGTCATAGTGTTCTGCCCGATGTCACCAGAACATTTCATTCCCTTCTGGTATTATCTTCAGAAAAAAATTGACCTCATCCATCCACAAAACAAGAAGGACCTCATATGCATTATCTTACCCTTCTTCCCAATAATAATGCCCCACATCCCCTTATCTACCCTATTTGCCCTTGAACCTATTCAAGGCAGCAGCCAGGTGCAGAGGGAGGATGGAACAGGCTCTTCCAGATTGCACAAGTACCCAACGGGCACTTTGCAAAGAACCTCAAGGCCTTCAGAAGCACAGTGCTTGAAAAGAATTCCCAAATCTTTTTGAAAAGCCAATAAGAACAAAATTGGAACAAAATGTCCAAGTATCAAGCTGGTTTTACCTATTGTGTTCAAACTCCTTAAAATCTCAACCCATGAATGTTCTTGCTATACAAATTGGCATCAGAGAGTACAAAGCCTTCTGATTTTCAGCTGCACATGTCTATTTAATGTGGTTAAATGTCCAAATTAACTGGGAGAAGTCCTCACAGGCAAAAGGGCAGTTAGTATTTCCAAATAGCTAGTAAATTTTTAGTTTCTCATAAATATACATTATAGATAGATAAATAGATAGATAGATATAGGTAGAGATAGATAGGTAGATAGATAGACTTGTGTTCAGTCTATGATGAACAAGAGTTGGGTCTTGGTGCTCAGTGGTTAGTGGCATATAAAAGTTTAAGGGCCTCTTCGTCTGCATAGCTGGAGTCGTTTTAAACATTACTGTAGTTTAGTGGCTAACTTGCTGGGTTGTCCAGAGCTTCCCAGCTGTAGGTCTCAATCAGTAGTAAGGAGGAGCCATATCTACATCAATGGAACAGGACCTACCTGCATCAATAATGGATCATGTCAGACCTATGCAGCAAAGTGTTCAACAATCCAATGAGTTTGGAATAGCCCAGATAGTTGGCTTTGATTATTCAAGCAACTATATGATGGTATGAGAATTCAAAGATTTCTTCTGCATGCAAGAGTGACACTAATTTGCAGACAATCTAGGCACCAGGGATATAACAAGAAAGACACCTGCCTTGGGGTCAGTGCTCTGACAGAGGGCGGCGATGGGAACACAGGAAGACAGCAAAGAAGAGAGTCCCAGAGAGTGTGCGCTAAGGTGATTTGGGGTAGGCCTGACTTACCCGGTTGTTTCCGGTCTGGTCCTTATAGTAAATCCAGTTCAGGCTCTCATCGGTCCTGTACTGCACACTGTATTTGGTCATCCACTCATCGATGTCACAGCGACCCTGGGTGAGGATCCCTGAAATCACCTTGACCTCCTTCAGATCTATCTGTAACCACTGGCTGCTGTCCTGGAACTTGGAGAGCCAGGCACACCTGCCAGGGACACACAGAATCAGCAGGAGCTTTCCCTGTGAGTGCCTCCAAAGAGCCTGGAAACATTGACTTTTGAGGAGATGTCAGCACCTGAAGAGCCCCCTCTCCTGCTAAGCTTGGGTTGAGCTACAATCTGTGAAGCACCCAGAGGCTTGTCTCCAAGACGTGCCCAGCCTCTGTGACATCCTCTTTCTCCTTGCACCTCTACCACCCAAGTAAAAATTGTCAGATTCAACTAATTTGTCAAAGAAATGCCTTCAAATGGAGCTGAAATTATCTTTGGGGCGTGGTTGAGCATGTCTTTCTTCAATGCATGGTTATTGCACCCATCAGCCCCCTTCCCTTTTCATTAGTCTCTCCTGATGTTTCTTTCACCATGAATCTTTTGTTTTTCTTTAATATCACTCATCACTCCCTTCATACATATCTGCATCTCCTTCGTGTGCTGTCATGCGTGGCTTTTAGGGAGTGTCTACGATGTGCAGAACAGTGAGATGAGTGGCTTTGGGAGGGCTTTTGACAGTTACAAGCTAACCAACCTTGAGGAACTGATTTGTTTTTTTAGCTTTATCCCTCATAAATTGTGGAAACCTATAGCTCCCCCACTTTTTATTGCGTATTAATTAGCTTCTCAGAACTCAGTCCTTGGTTGCTTTCTCTTCTAATTCCAGACTTGCTCCTCAGGTGGCTCTGACTTTCTACTTCCACCCCAAACCTTTTCTAAATTCCAAATCCTGAGAACCAATTGCTAGCTAGTCAACCTCTCCCGGATGCCAGAGCATCTCAAATGAAACAAGTCCAAAAGTGAGTTATGAATTATCCCCACCTGAACCCCTCCTTCAGTGCTATACATCTCTCTGAATGCAACCCCTGTCTTTCCAGGTCTTCATGCCAGCAACCTGAGAGCCATCCTTGACCCCTTCCTTTCTGTCACCTCAAACAGCCAATCCATCTATCGGCTCCATCTCCAAGTGTTTGTCAGTCATTTACTTCTCTCCATTTTTCTGCCACCACACTAGCCCTCAATTGTTGCCTGGACTGCCACCATAGCTTCATTAGTCTCCCTGGCTTACCCTTGTCCCCAAACTACACAGCTCTCCCTACAGGAGCCAGAAGATTTTTTTTATTTTCTTTTTTAAAATATATTTTTATTTCAGAGAGGAAGGGAGATGGAGAGGTAGAAACATCAATGATGAGAGAGAATCATTGATCGGCCACCTCCCACACGCCCCACACTGGAGATCAAGCCTGCAGCCCAGGCATGTGCCCTGACCGGGAATCGAACCATGACCTCCTGGTTCATAGTTTGATGCTCAACCATTGAGCAACACCGGCCAGGCAGAAGATTATTTTTCTTAACACAAATCTGATTGTGATACTCCCCAACTTCAAATTTCTCTTAGTCTGCTAATTGTCTCCCAATAGCCTCTTCCCCTCTCCCTTTGGTAATAGAACCCCTGAATTTTATCTGGGCAAATGGCCACCAAAGATCACATTTCTTAGTATTTCTTGAAGCTAGGTGGGGCCATCAGACTAAATTTTGGTCAATGGGATATGGGCAGAAGGGGCCAATAGGGTTGTCTGAATCCTTAAAGGAAAAGTGTGTGTGCTCTGCTCTCCTTTTCTCTCTATTGACTAGAATGTGGATGTGACAGTGGAAGCTAGAGGAGCTAGCTTCCAAGATGGGAAGCTTCATGTTAAAGATGACAAAACAACAAGGTAGAAAGAATCTGGACCCCTGATAGCACCCAGATGCCATAAGAACCTTAGACCGCCTAATGAAACTTTTAGATGAGCAGGAGACACACCTCTACACTAAGTCTCTGTACTTTGGGGTTCTTTGTTACAGCAGCACAAACCTGCATTCTAACTAATGCGCATTCAGGATCCTCCCATTATCCCTAAAGTGAGAACCACACTCTTTAGCATGATTTAAAAGGACCTACACGATCTGATTTCTGTCTGCCTCTCCAACTTTGCCTTGCCTGTGCTCTAACCTTGCTGGCCTTCTTTGCAGTCCCTATCCATGCCCTTAAGTGGTCTTTACTGATGGCCTTTACACCTGCTGTATCCTGTGCCCACCCCCTCACCTGGCCAACTATAAGTCACAGGTTAAATATATTTTCCTTAGAAAGCTCTTCCCTGGGGCTTCAAATGGACCAGGTGTTTCTCTTCTGTCTCCTCCACAGCACTCATCACACTTCCTAAGTGATCACTTGTGTGATTATGTGCTTATAATCCCTCTCCCCCTCTAAACTGTGTGCTTCTTAAAGGCCAGGACCTCATCCACCTTGTTCAGTGCTCTATCCACAGTCTGTGGCATTCAATCAATGTTTGTTGAATAACTAAATACATTTTGTTTCACTCATTTATTACAGAGACCTACTTTTTCAAATCACATAAAAAATCAGTTGAGCTGCCAGCCCTGCTTACCCAAAACCTTGACTGTTGAGCCGGGCCTTGTTGGCAGTCCACGACGAATACCAGCCCATGTACTGCTCCGGGTTGGAGCAGGTGATCTGGTCTGGTGTAACCTCTCCTGACTCGAAACCCAGGGGTTTATGATAGGGGCATTCTGGGAAAGGAAAAACAATGCCCATCAAAACATTCAGATTGCATTACAATACTCAACAAACAGACCGAAATGACAAATCAAACCATCCCATCTGAAGATGAAGTAAAGGAATTGCTATAGAGATTCAGGACATTCGTAAAAGCATGGCAGTGGTTGGGAGTAGTTTTGAGAAATACTTCACCTCCTTCACAAACATACAGACCTAAAAACCAAGAGGTTTGCAGCGAAATGTCATACTTAAATGCCATACTCTTTATTTTCCTCGTTAATACATCAGCCATCCTGTCTGATGACATCAGGGTCCCTAATTATCCTTGGGCAGCATATGATGGCAATTATAAGGAAAAAAACAATGGTGAGAGGCAGGAAGGCAATTATATATTGAGACTGAGTTCCCCCTTGTAAATTGCAGTTGTCTCACTAGTCTAATGGGGGAAAAAAGGTGAAATGTGCTTGAGTGAATTTCGAATAAAGAACAGTAGGAAGGAACTGCTTTTCTCAAATAAGAATAGCCAAAGCGCGTTCTTATATGTTAATTATCTGCTGCTTCTCATGTATTTTCCTCTCACATTTAGTGTTGGTTTACCTGGTCAGAGACTGCCAATTGCCATCCAAGTATCCATTATCCCCTTCTTTTTCACTAAAGAACCTTAATTTTGTTGGGGACAGCAATGTAGCCAGCTACAAAAATAATCTTTCTCAGCCTTTCTTGCAATTAGAAGTCATGTGATACAATTTCTGACCAGTGAGATATAAAAGGAAGTTTGCTAGGGATTTCTGGTAAGGTTTTGCTTGCCCCTTCTTTCTAACTGTTGCCTAGAAGCAAGACTTAATGGCTGGTGCAACAGTAGCCATCTTGCACCATGGGGTAAGGCCAAGAGAATGTCAGAGACCTCAGCCCTGTTATCCTTAAGCAAATCCCTACCCCTAGTCTTTTTACCCTGTCAGTCAAAACAAAGCTAATTCAATAACCCACTATTTAGGGGGCCTCTTATTTATAACCAAACCCAGTTTCTACCGAATTCCTATCTATATATATAAAAGGCTAAGCGACCGCCCGACCAGCCGGTAGGTATGACGCACACTGACCACCAGGGGGCAGACGCTCAATGCAAGAGCTGCCAAGCTGCAGTGACTTGACAGTGGCGGTTCTTGGGTGATGCACCCCAGAACCAGAGAGGAGGGAGCCCAATTCCTTGTAGGGCTGCGCGATTCCACCTTCGGCCGTAGGTTATGTTGTTGCTGGGGCGCTATCGGCCCCAAATCTGGATTACGGCACACTTGCGTTTGCATTCCACACCCTGTACAACAGCAACTTTGCAGAGTGCCCTCTCACACTCCGGGACCCCTCAGGGGATGTCTGAGAGCCGGTTTTGGCCTGATCCCCACAGGCCAGGCCAAGGGACCCCAATTGCTGGAGGGACCCCACTCACTCTGCACATGCCCTTTGAGCCCCGGTGCCACCCCAGGTGCGGCAGATGAGGGAGGGACTGCGGGAGGCTGGCTCCAGTGGGAGGTTGGCTCCAGGGCATGTCCAGCCCATCTTGCCCAGTCCTGCCCAGCAGGCCACCTTCTAATGAATTTCCTTTCAATGTGCACGAATCCGTGCACCAGGTCACTAGTAGGAAATAAATAAGCTTATGCAAATACATTCTCCTAGTTTTCTGATTGTGAGTGATAAACTTCAGTAAGGTAAATCAAATTATTTTTCCATGTGTAAGTTTGGGTTCATATTGAAGAGCTGAATATATTTCCTGGGGCATCATCATCTTACATAGTAAATGAGAGCTGAGTTCTTTCTAGAGAATAATTTTCAGAAGTCAGTGAAACTGAATGAAGCATGAAAAAGCTTGATTGCCATCCTGAGGCTCCAGAATATCTTCAGCCCTGCCTCCAGAGGCTGTAGACAAAAGAACAGCTTTAAGCCCCTGGGGGTGGGGGATGGGGGTAAGAGCCTTTCTACCCAATGCACCAAAAAAATAGGTCCAACTCCCACCAGTAGCTGCAGCTCAGTGGGGCTGGGGGTGAAGGTATAGCATTTGTAGTTGATCAAGTACCCAAGGCTTCAGGGGCCTATTAAAATGTCAATTCCTGGGAGAGGGAACAGGAACGCTTTATGGGCTACACGCTCATGCCTTGTGTGGCCAAATCATCAAGGGATCTTCTTAAGAATGCAGTTTCCAGGATTTCACTCCCGGAGTGGCCAATTTTTAACAAGCACACTATCAAAGTGCACTGTGGAAGCCTTAGCCTACCATAGAAGGCAGTTTGTTGGCTGGTGGATTCATGGGCCTAGTGCCCATGGCCTTGAGGGCTCCTCCACCTCCTCCACCCGCCTCTAACCAGGAAGACAAACTTGGGCCACCAGATAGAGGGACAAGGCTCCAGTGTTAGAAAGCTGGCTTTCAGTTGGGCCTTTGTGGTTACTTAAATTCTAACTGTGGATATCTCTAACTCCCCTGTATCCAGAAGAAACCTCCCTTTTCTTACTCCAGGGCCACCAACTTGGAGGGGGGGATCAGAGAGGAAGGAAAAGCCATCACCACCTCTCCAAGAACTTTATTCTTAGCATTTTTATCTTTCTCTGTTTCCCCTCATATCTTTTGCCATTTCTTCCCAATTACCCATCTAACAGTTAAGAGTGTGGGCTGTAGACATGCAGGGACCTGGCCAGAGGCAGTGGCCTTGGAGGCCTGTGAAGACTTGTCCAGACATGGATCTTGCCCACACTCTCCAGGGGGAGCAATGATTTCACCATTCCCATGGTTTCAGCAGGCATCTGGGAGCCAAAGCCTGACTCCCAGGCCCTATGAATATTTTCCAGGTGAATAGTTCCATCTGTGTGACCCAAAGATACTTCATATCCATATAGCCAAAACTGAGCCCTTCAACATGCAAGCCCCAAGCCTGCTGCTGTCCAGTGCTCCTGTCTCAGCCTTTGGTGCCTCCAACTACCCAGCTGCTAACCCAGAAACTGGGTGGTTTGGCCCAGGGCACAGAGCAGAGACTCTCTGATGGGTCTCAGCCTGTGATTCACCTGGGGAGTTGCAGAAGTGCTGGTGTTTGGGCCAGACCCCCAGAGAGTCTGATGTCATTGGTCTGGGGCAGGACCTGAGCATGGGGTAAAAGTGCAGGTCATTGTAATGGGCAGCCAAGGTCAAGATTGCCGGTTTAGAGCCAGTGCAACCTGGAATTGAATTCTACTCTTCCTCTGTGAGTTTAGGCAAGCTGCTAATGTCTCTGCTTCAGTTTCCTTGTCTATGAAAGGAACACAACAGTAGAACCAGCCTCCACAAAGTTGCTGTGGGATTATGTGAAATAATGTTTGTAAAGTGTAAAGCCCATAGTGCCTGGCCAAAAGCAGCAGTTCATATTGGTAGGATAGGATGAAATTGTGAGAATATAGTCATGTCTTCTTGAGTTTGGCGTGTTTGTTTTTCTGATGAAGAGTCTCTAAGGAAGAAATCTAACAGCCCCCTATTCCACACTGTCCTGCTCCCATCATCTCTAAGAAAGAGGCCAGCTTCATGTTTCTAAAGGTTTGGGCTCTCCTTGCCCCAGGATGGAATAAGCAATGTGCACATCTCTGTGTGTGTGTGTGTGTGTGTGTGTGTGTGTGTGTGTGTGTGTGTGTGACTTGAGAAAGAAGCCTGTTGGCAACATAGCATCTCCCAGGCTTATAGATTTGGAAGGTCTAGGCCTCAAAAGGAATCAGCTGATTTTCCCAGAGGAGGAGATGGCCAGGAGCTCTGGGCTTTGATTCTTGCTAAGTTAGGTCAGGTCGTGGGGGCTCATGGTAAGGGCCTGAGCTTAGCCTGGAAATGCTGCCTCTGATGAGGCTGGACCAGGGATGGGGCCTGGGAGCCCTGAGCTCTGGACAGCTTCAGGAAACTTGGAAAGGTCCCCAGGACTGAGTTTGGTTCAGAGGGGAAGCTGTTGACCTTGGAGTGGGGCTGTGGGCCTGGCAGAGAGCCTACTACGTAGCCTGGACCCAGGCAGCCCTTGCAAGCCCGTGGTATGGGTTCATGTAGTCCAAAGGGGAGAGAAAGGACCTTCTAGAATCCTTTCTTTAGATTCTTCGCAGGCCATGACAAGAGGGGACTCAAACTAGGATTATCTGAACTTGGTAAAATAGAAAATGTAACATTCCTTGTGCTCTTTGTGCTGTGGAGTGAACTGTAGTACAGTTTCTTTATTATTTTTCCTGACTCCTCCTTTGCCCTCCTCCTCCTCCTTCCATAGTCCTGGCTGAGCTGCCTTCAGGTCCTCCTGCAGGCCTGAAGGCCTTCCCTTGAGGCTGTTCCCTCTGCCTATGACATTCCTACCCCCTCTTTTCCCCCTTCACCTCTACTCATCCTTCAGATCTCTGCCCACCCTGAGCTAGGGAAAGGATTCTAGGTACTCCCAGGCACTCTACATCTGTCACTTGTCCCTCTTCCTGTGATTATTTAATCATCAGCAGCCCAGTTGGTCTTTCTCACCATTCTGTCCTCTGAGCCCTGCAGAATGCCTGCACATGTAGGCACTGCATAGATATTGATCAGATGGATGGATGAAGGATGGATGGATGAATAAACATCATCATCCCCCTCTTGGGTGGCCACTGGGAATAAGCAGAGAAAATTGCAGAAGCAGGAAGCAGTGAGCTCAGGGAGAAAGTAGAAATTAACTGACCCAGAAGTCCCAGAGGCCTATGTCTATACTAATTTTACTCTTAAGGAGAAACCCGAATCGTTTGTGGCACAAATGGCTCTTATGAGCACTGATGTGATACTTAGATGGATAAAGGCATATTCACATTGTGCTGCTAATCCAGACTATGAATATGTAGCATACTAGCTTTTCTTATTGAGTAGATAATTTCTCAATCTGTAGGCATTCAGGCCAGACATGCTTATAAAAGATGTTCACCTAAAGGGACACAAAGAGAGCTGAGGGACATTCTTGTCAAGAAAGATGTGAATATTATTATGCATGGGTATTAGACTTGAATATTTCTGACAATGTAGTAGAATATAAAAGAATATTTACAGAAGAATAGAATATAAATTTGAATATAATATAGAAATATAGAATCTGGAATACATGTAAAGCATTGAGTCATTGGATTTCTTATACTTTGACACCTTCCCTACCCTATTCCTGCATCTCAGAGTGCCCAGGTAATCTTGACTCAATGGTGGAAAAGACAGACCTTTGAGTATCTTTAATAGTGTTAAGATGAAAATTAGGAGGCCACAATGCACCTAGCCTTCTGCTCTATGGGTGGGGCCCCTGGGCAGTAAGAACCAGTGTGCATCTGGGAGCTCCATTTTGGCAGCTATGAATGACATTCCTGTCCTCCTGTGCTTTCTAGGCTCTTCTTCCTCCCAAAATCGGAGTGTGCAGAAAGCCTTGAATCATAGAGGCCAGAGACTCCAACATCATTACCAAAGTTCTAATAAGGATCTGAGGCACTGATGGGCAACTGACTTCTGGAAGCTTGTAGTCCTGCTGCCCTGAAACATGACTTTCATGGAAAAGCTAATTAACACCAATGAATCAAGCATTTAACACCAAGGTTGTGTGTTTTCTTTCTTAGAAATATCTGTGTTGTTATAAAAAAACAAAAGAAAACAAACAAAAACAGCGGGGAAAGAATAGGTAAGCTAAAGAATTTCTGATTTCAGAACTTCCAGTTCATGACTGTGTAGGGGAGATAGCTTTAGGGACCGGTTGTCTTCACATTCCTCAAACACAAGGCCCTCCTCAGCTTCACAGTTGATTAGGTCAATGAATCCAACCTGCATAAATAATCTCTTTTCAATTTCTTCTTAGAAAGAACTTCCTCGGAATGGAATTCCAGTAGCCTCCTGTCTCTAGTGAAGAGAACATTTGTTTTCACAAATGGTAAACTCCTCCAGGATGGAGACAATGCCTTCATTTTTGTCTCCCCATCAGTATCTGGCACATAATAGGCACATGATAAAAGGGGGCGGATTATTAATGAGGGTGCATCAGTATTGACTGGGCAGATCATACCAACACATAATGGCTGCAGGAGCTCTGGTCCAGTGGGAGAAGCCCACTGAGCTAAACAGCACATACTGCTTTCCTCACTATAGGGACCCCACTGTTCCCTTGTAAGACTTAGTAAATAGGAAAACGGAGGCAGTAAAAGCCATTGTAGACTCCTTCCTTCTCTCCCCCACAATTTGCTATTTTAATGCAAATTTAATGAAATAATGAAGAGAAGCTCACAGGCACACACACAAACCTGTCTCTCCCGGAGCTATTATTAGGCGATTATGTAAAGTGGATGACGTTACAGGCGCTCTGTAACCCTGGAGAGGGGTGGCAAGGACAGTTTCATTCCAAAGAGGCTCTGAGCCTGGAAAGGACTGAGCATTGCAAATATTTGCGGGCCACCTCAGCCTCTGAAAGCCAGAGTGTGAGCTCTTAGAAGGCAGGAAGAAAAGGAGCTCCAATTTGCCAAGTACAGCATAAAGTGCTGTAATGCCTCATCCGAGTTATTCCTCATAACAACTTCTTGGAGCAGGGGCCCACAAACTATGGCCCTTGGGCCAAATATTGTGCACTGCATGTTTTGTAAATAAAGTTTTATTGGCACACAGCCATGCACATGCATTTACATGTTGTCTATGGATGCTTTATGAGCAACAATGGCAGAATTGAGGAGTTGAGAAGGCACGACCCACAAAGCTGTAAATACTTATTGTCTGGTCCTTTACAGACAAAGTTTGCTGGCCCCTGCCTAAGAGGAAGGTAGGCATTCACATTAGTCAGGAAAGGTCATGTTATGCTGCAGAACAAACCGTCCAGAAATTTCAGAGGGTTAATACAACAAAGATTTATTTTTCACTCAGGTGACTGAGCCATTGTGGGTGGGCAGGGGTTCTGCTCCACAGAATTTCCTGGGCACCCAGGCTGAGGGACAAGCCATTTTCTCAAGCAGGAAGATGGAGAGCTGGAGAGTTGAGAACCAGCGACCCTTAAATGCCTCACTTTGGAAGGACACTGCTCACTTGGGTGGGAAGTGCTAATATGAAGCCTCTGATTGTGGGGGGGGGGGGCTGGAATGTGGGGAAGTACATTGCTGTTTGGTCAGCAATGGCTATCTAGGCACAGTAGCATTGATACCATTGTAACTAGTTATTAATAACTGGAGGCCCAGTGCATGACATTCGTGCACTGAGGGGGGGGGGGGGTCCCTCAGCCCGGTGTGTGCCCTCTCACAATCCGGGACCCCCTGAGAGGTTTTTAGCACTGCCACAGAGGCTAGAGAGGCTCCCGACACCGCCGCTGCACTCACCAGCTGTGAGCCCGGCTTCTGGCTGAGAGGTGCTCCCCCTATGGGAGCGCACTAACCACCAAGGGACAGCTTCTGTGTTGAGCGTCTGCCCCCTGGTGGTCAATGTGTATTATAGCAACCGATCATTCTGCTGTTTGGTCAATTTGCATATTAGCCTTTTGTTATATAGGATTAGAGGCCTGGTGCACGAAAATTCATGCACTGGGGGGGGGGGGGGCCCCCTCCCCGGCCGCCGATCAGGTGAAGGCGCTACCCCCATCACCACGCCGCTGCTGCTGCCTCTGGCCTCCCTCTGCAGGAGGTGACTGGGCTGATCAGGGGAAGGTGCTGCCCCCATCACCCTGCTGCTGCTGCCATTGCTAGCTGCAGGCCCTCCTCGGCCCTCGCAGCCGCCGCGGCTTTGTCTGGAAGGACATCCGGAAGATGCATGGTCTATCTGGTCTAATTAGCATATTACCCTTTTATTCTGTGGGAGGCAACCAAGCCGATCAGGTGAAGGCGCTACCCCCATCACCACGCCGCTGCTGCTGCCTCTGGCCTCCCTCTGCAGGAGGTGACTGGGCTGATCAGGGGAAGGTGCTGCCCCCATCACCCTGCTGCTGCTGCCATTGCTAGCTGCAGGCCCTCCTCGGCCCTCGCAGCCGCCGCGGCTTTGTCTGGAAGGACATCCGGAAGATGCATGGTCTATCTGGTCTAATTAGCATATTACCCTTTTATTAGTATAGATAGGAAAGGAATAAAGGGAAGGCCAGATATTATAGGCATGTCATTTGGGCAGCTACACCAGGAAGCTGCAAGTTTACACTCCCCAAGGATCCAACAAAGAGAAGATAGATGCATGCCCACTAAAGTTGGAGGGCCTAGTGAAGGTGCTTGCTGTCAATCACACCTGGGGATAGAGTTGGTCAGCCAGAATGGGTGTGGCTACTGCAAGGGCACGAAGATTTGGGATACATAATCTCCTAAACAAATAAGTTCCCCCTCTTGGCTCTCTTGGGACTCCTGTGACTCTGGGCTTGTGAGGCTCTTTTGCTCCTGCTTCCCTGCATTTGCCCACATGGCCCACAACCATGGGACCCCCCACAAAATGGAATAATGGATTGTAAGTCCATTACTGAACTGGACTCTGCTCCAACGTGGAAAGGAAATTCTGGACACTGGCTCTGATTTTTGCTCTACTGAAACCAGCTAAACTTCTTCTATGACTGGACTAAGGGAAATGGGACTTTGGAAAGGGGTATAATTCCATGGAAATAAAGTTTTCTACCATATCTCATCCTCCCGTGGGGCCCTCTAGAAATGCTCCTTCCAGAGGTACCCCAAGAATCCCACTCCCACTAGCAACAGGGGAAAATGAAACATATTTTTCTCCTATAAAAGTGTTGCCTCCGCTTGATAGAAATAGGGCAAAGTGGGAGTCCCAGAGTTAATAAATGACACAGCCAGGACTCCAACTCTAATTTTTCTGGCTCAAAAGCCTAAGCTGTTCTTAAAATTCCCTTCCACCTACCATTAATTTAATTTCAATTAATTATCCATTAATCTCTTTCAAAGGGTTCCATCTTTAAGAAGGACATCAGATCAGTTTAGTGTAGTGGTTCTCAACCTGTAGGTCGTGACCCCTTTGGTGGTCAAACGACCCTTTCACAGGGGTCACCTAAGACCATCCTGCATATCAGATATTTACATTACTATTCATAACAGTAGCAATATTACAGTTATGAAGTAGCAACGAAAATAATTTTATGGTTGGGTCACAACATGAGGAACTGTATTTAAAGGGCCAGAAGGTTGAGAACCACTGGTTTAGTGGATCAGTGGCCATGTGACATTTGAAGCTCAGAGGCCAACTAGAGAAAACCGAGAGTGTGGCATTCAGGGGTTTAATTCAGCTGGGTTGAAAGAAAGGAGAAACAGGATGTTCCCAAGGACAACCCAAGGGTCTGGTGCCCCAAGGAGAGGGGATACTCACTCACCTGGTATGCAGTCTAAGGAGTTGGTGCCCGCAGACCACAGGGTATTGGCACCTCCTTGGCAATCACACTTGCACACTTTGTGATACCAGGGGTCCTCGCCCTCATCCTGTGGGAAGCCAGAGAGGCAGAGTGTCAGGAAAGTCAGGGTCAAAGGTAACTGTGGTCAGCACTACTGGAAAAGCTTGTGTTCAAAAACCGTGCTCATCATTACTATTGTCTACAGCTGCTTTCACACTGCAACAGCACAACTGAATCATTCATCCAGCCTTAATGCACACAGTTGCCACTCATCTGTGAGTCTAGATCAGTGGTCGGCAAACTCATTAGTCAACAGAGCCAAATATCAACAGTACAACGATTGAAATTTCTTTTGAGAGCCAAATTTTTTAAACTTAAACTATATAGGTAGGTACATTGTTATTAACTTAATTAGGGTACTCCTAAGGCTTAGGAAGAGCCTCACTCAAGGGGCCAAAGAGCTGCATGTGGCTCTCGAGCCGCAGTTTGCCGACCACTGGTCTAGATAAACAAGTTTCTGCACTGTTGGTGACCCGTTAATAATCTCACAGACACACTCATGTAAGGGGCAACGTTCACCCCATTATAGTTGTCTTCAGGGGTTTGGGGTGACCCAATCCAAGGTCAGGCTCCTTACATCCCCTGGATGTCCGTTTGGAGGACCCAGTTTTAAAAGGTACTGGATTCAAAATTACACCATCTGAATTAAGACGTGGTTTATTTGCATTCTCTCAATGAAACATGGAACTTGCTCAGATAAAATGTGCTATTGCCATAACCAGAAAAAAAAATCTTTAAAAGTACATTGAAAGAATTCATACCTCTATGCATTATTTTTGGCTAGGAAAAGCCTCAAAAACAGTAAATCCCAGCCTTCTTAGTGTAACATACCTCAGTAGATGATAATCCCAGCGTGGCTGAGCAAGAGGATGAGAGGAAAAATCAAGTTAAAAAAAAAAGAAAGAGAAATTCAACAAAATGATACATTGCATGGAAAAGTGAAATGAAGTCACATATAAGTTAAAGCCCCTCTTAAACTGATTGTTTAAAGCTGTACTATTCAATGCCCTAGCCCAGTGATGGCGAACCTATGACACGCGTGTCAGAGGTGACATGCGAACTCATTTTTTTGGTTGATTTTTCTTTGTTAAATGGCATTTAAATATATAAAATAAATAACAAAAGTATAATTCTTTGTTTTACTATGGTTGCAAATATCAAAAAATTTCTATATGTGACACGGCACCAGAGTTAAGTTAGGGTTTTTCAAAATGCTGACACGCCGAGCTCAAAAGGTCCACCATCACTGCGGCCTAGCCATTGGTTCTGGTGGCTATTTGAATTGAACTTAACTAACATTGATAAAATTAAAAATTAAATTCCTCAGTCACACTGGCCCCATTTCAAGTGCTTACCGGACTGGCCACATGTCATTAGTGGCTACTGCGCTGGACAGCACAAGTACAAAGCACTTGCATCGCCGCAGAAGATTCCATTATACAGCACTTGTTTAAAGGACCAAAGCGCCACTTCTCATTTTCAACAAAACAAACACCTTCATTTCTTTTCTGATTATAAAAGCAACACATGCCTATATATATAAATCTCAAACAAAACCCGAGTGTAGACAGCAGGAAATAAAAGTCCCTCCTTAACCACTTTCCTATCTAAAAATCAGATCTGATTACCCCCAAATGCTTTCAGATTGTTTACAGAATAAAGGAATGGTCTCATCTTTTTCATCACAATTATAAAACTCCTCTTCAAGTTGTGCCTCTATTTAAATAATACATATTTACCCATTCCACAAACCCCTTTTGCGTGTCCACTGTGGGACTGGCACTGTGCCAGGTGCCTTCTAAAATGGAAGCCTCACTCTCTGCCCACAGGGGCTTGAGAACCCAGGAGAAGACCACCTACAGGATGATGCACATGGTGAATGGTCTACCAGGCTATGCACGGGCTGCAGTGTGAGTCAAAGGAGCATATCTCTTTTTAAAATATATTTTTATTGATTTCAGAGAGAAAGAGAGAGGGAGAGAACGAGAAAGAAACATCAATGATGAAAGAGAATCATTGATCAGCTGCCTTCCGCACGCCCCACACTGGGGCTTGAGCCCATCACCTGGGCATGTGCCTTGACCGGGAATTGAACTGTGAATTCCTGGTTCGTAGGTCAATGCTCAACCACTGAGCCACTCCAGCTGGGGCATATCTTTTAGCCTGGACAGATTCAGGACCACCCCTTACCTGCATCACCAAACTGCTATCTCTCCTGGGCCCTCGTCCTCTCGTTATTCATTCCTAGAGACTCTTTGGCCTACCTGCTATGGGCAGAACTGGCCCTCTCAGGTAGCAATGAAGGTTAGGGAGTACCATCTTGGCAGGAGGCCAAGCCCTGTGCTGGCAAAGACAATCACCAATGACTTCTTGCTTTCCCATTCGATGGACTCTTTCCAACACTGAGCTTATGTCTTCGTGGTACAATGTTGGGTGCTGTCAGTCCCTCCCATCGTCCTACAGCTTCTGGCACCATTCTGAATAATCCTCCTCAGTCTCTCTTGAGAGCTTTGCTTCCTCCCCGCCTCCATCAATGTTGCTAAATCCAAGATTCCAACACTTGCATTGAATGGCTTACTGGACATCTCCATGTAAATTTCTCTTCCTATGTAGAACTGGCTACAACCAAGTGTTGGCAAGGTCGTGGAGCAACCTGAACTCTCATATGGTGCCAACAGGGTATAAGTTGGTCTAACCTCTTTGAAAAAGTGCTTGGTAATTTGTACCAAGGCTGGTCATGTATGTGCCCTATGAACCAGCAATTCCACTCCCAAGTATTTACCCACCAGAAATACATATATATGTTCTCCAACAAGCAAAAACATGTACTAGATTATTCACAGCAGCAGTATGTATAATAACTCCAAACTGGACACACTTATATACCCATCAAGAGTAGAATGGATGCCTGTGGCAGATTCACACAGTGGAACACTGTACTGCAATGAAAGGGATGATCTACACACAATATGCTGCATCTCACAATGTTGAGTGTAAAGCCAGGTGCTAAAGTGAACATACCATATGAATCCATTTAGCATGCACAAAAACAGGCCAAAGTAATCCATGTCACTAGGCACAGGGTCCTGGTCACACTGGGGGTAGGGAGTGGCGTGTAGGAAGCCCAGAAAGGGTGTCTGGTAATGTTCTATTTCTTGATCTGAGTGCTAGTTACTTGGGTGTGTCTCATGGTAAAAATTCATTGAGTTGTACACTTACCTGGACTCCTTTGTATGTCTATTGTACTTAAATAAATGTATGTAGGTTATATATTTAAAAAGTTTTTTAAAAAACCAAACTCATTATCTCTTTCCTCAGATTGTTCTTTATTTCTTAGCCTACTGAATGGCTCCACCATCTACCTATTATCCCATTCAGAAGCCTGGGACTCCTCTAGTCACCTCTTTTTTCTAACCACTCACACCCAGTGTCTACTAGGGGACTTCTTTCCTCTCCACACCCAGTTACTTCCCCTTTGAGACTCTGCCCTCTCTCCCCTGGATTCTCTCCTTGCTAAAAAGATACTTTGCGTCATAACCGGTTTGGCTCAGTGGATAGAGCGGTGGCCTGCGGACTGAAAGGGCCCAGGTTCGATTCCGGTCAAGGGCATGTACCTTGGTTGTGGGCACATCCCCAGTAGGAGGTGTGCAGGAGGCAGCTGATCGATGTTTCTCTCGCATCGATGTTTCTAACTCTCTATCCCTCTCCCTTCCTCTCTGTAAAAAATCAATAAAATATATTAATAAAAATAAAAAGATACTTTGCTCCATCTATTCTTCACGCTGCTGATGGAATGGAATGTAAACCTGATTTTGTCGCTTTCCTGACAAACCCTTTGGTGGGTCCCTCTGCCATGGTCTGAGTTCCACCTCCGACACATCTTAGTAGCATGACTGCATGTCTCCATATCCTCATTCTTAAAATAGATATAAAAATTTATCTTTTGCCCTCTGTACTATCTACAATTCATCAAATGTGCCAGGCAGTTTCCTGCTTCTGTGCATTTGGCCTCAAATGCCTTCTTCTCCCAACTTGTCTGCCCTCTGAAGAGGAATTTTTCTGTCCCACATGTAGAATTCACCACTTGTTCTGGCCTTTGTGTCACACCTCTTTCTTGTCCACAGATGTATCTAAGCACCTGTACAATTATAGAAATTGATATAAATGATAGCTGGTAATGACTGGTCCCAAAGCATTCATTCATTTATTAATATTCATTGAGCATCTACTATATTCTAGGCCCAGCTTTAGATGCTGTAGATATAAGTAAATCAAATGGGAAAAACACCTGCCCTCATAGAATTTATAGTCTAATGTGGGGAGTGGGAAAATAATGAATAAGAGAATGAACTATAAAGAGCCCAAGGTGGGTGGGTGCTTGGCAGTCATGCCAGGGAGAGATGATGGTGGCATGGCCCAAAGTGGTGGCATGAAGGTAATGAGAAATGGCTGGATTGTGACTGTCTTTGGAAGGTGGTAGCAATAGGATTTTCCAACAGATGATGTGGATGCAAAAAAAAAAAAATAATGAGCGCCTGAGGCCTGAGTGACTGAGAGAACAGAGCTACCATTTACTGGGGAAGGAGAAGGCTCCAGGGAAGCAGAGATTTGGGGGCAATGGTGTGGAGATCTTTCATTTGAGAGGCCAAAGGGACACCCAAGTGTTGGGGTTGAGTGGGCAGCTGGCTAGAAAGTTCTGAAGCTCAGGGGAAAGTCCAGCTGGGCTGGTAGTACCCTACACTCCTCATAGTTAATGTGTACATGAACCCATAGCCTCAGTCCCATAGCTGCTCCCCCAAAACTGCACAGTAGATGAGCAATTGGCACCAGTTTATCTGGGAGCTGTTCATCCAGGAGGCACGCAGCTCCACCTCCATCTTCAAGAAAAGCTGGGATGGCTGAAATGCAGAAAGGCCCTGTCAGTTGGGTAAACATCAGTTGTGCCAAGACCCTCTTTTGGAGGAACCAAAGATGAGGTGAGTGATCACTGACAATGTCTCCTTAATAACCAAATCAATTTGGCCCCGAGGCCATGTCTGTTACTGAAGAGGGTCTATGCAGCTGCAACTGAGCAAACCCAGAGTTCAAATGAAGCTCAGGACCTGTCCAGTTGCCTTTGCAATATCTGGTCTAGGGGTGGGCCCTGCAGGGGCTCCACATCCTGCAGAAACAAAGCAGAAAACAAAAAGGAAAGGTCAAGGAGGTCCTGCCACTGTGTACCTGTGGAGAGAAAGACCTACGAGGAGGCCTAGTTTTGGAGCCACTTCCTGTGTTCACTCAGAGGTTGGGCAGATTTCTGGAGTTTTCCATCTTCCCAGCTCCCCTCTCTAGAAAGCAGTCTGGGGTTCTGAGGCACCAGGTCCTTATGGAAATGAGCAGAGAGAGAAGGGACAACAAGCGTTTGACAGGAAGAGCTGTCAGCAAGGGAGCAGCAACATGGCTGCTGTAGTCCCCAAAATGATTAATCACAAAAGCTGGCGAACAAAAGCAAAAGCATGTTTGACTACAATATCTTATAATAGCAGAAGCTAAGCAAAACTTTGCTCTGGTCAGGTAGCTCAGTTGGTTAGAGCATCATCCTGATATGCCAAGGTTGCGGATTTAATTCCTGGTCAGGGCACATATAAGAAACAACCAATGAATGCATAAATAAGTGGAACAACAAGTTGATGTTTTTTCTTCTCTGTCTCTAAAAAAAGTCAGGAAATAAAAATAATAATAATAATAATAATAATAATAAT
>NW_005362534.1:403676-416253 GCF_000412655.1 Myotis brandtii
AAACATTGTTGGAATAAGCAAAGAAAACAGGCCAGCCTTCAAAGGAAAACAAAGAATAAAAGATTTAGATTATGCGGCTTTGTATTTTTCTCCCTACTGGGACTGTTTTTGAGATTCCTCCACAGGTTATGAGTTTCCACTAGAGCAAGCATGTCAAACTCGAGGCTCGTGGGCCGCATGCAGCCCACAACGAATATTTTTGTGGCACAGCCAATAAAACGGTATGTAAGAAACGTTTTAATAAAAATTTCGTAACTTAATTTTTGCAATATTCTGTTGTACATAATTATTAATAACGAACTACAACGTTCGCTAGTGAATGATTGCTATAATTGTGTTGCATTCATTTCCCTTAAGCGCCTTACATGCAGGTGCACCATTTCTCTCCACTAATACTAGCAGCGAATATTTTAGAGCCGATGGCCACATCATTAGTCTTGGATTGACCTGTTTGGTGTGCGCAACAGGAAATATTTCACTTTCAGAGAACAATAGCTTTATTTGTGTTATGCTTATTAATCTGTGCAGTTATTCAGTGTCTGGTAAGTTAATGTTCAAGAAAAAATATTAATTTGTATTAAAATGTTCTATTATTTTATGTTAACAATGACTCATATATTTCAACCCTTTGTATTCAGCATGTCTCTATCAAAATAAACCTGTTTCTATGAAAATGGAAGCTTTTTTTTTTTTGGCAGCCCACATAAACTTACACTTTTTTTATTTGGCCCGTGTTAGCCTTCGAGTTTGACATGCTTGCACTAGAGCAGTGGTTGGCAAACTCATTAGTCAACAGAGCCAAATATCAACAGTACAACGATTGAAATTTCTTTTGAGAGCCAAATTTTTTAAACTTAAACTATATAGGTAGGTACATTGTTATTCACTTAATTAGGGTACTCCTAAGGCTTAGGAAGAGCCACACTCAAGTGGCCAAAGAGCCGCATGTGGCTCGCGTGTCGCAGTTTGCCAACCACGGCACTAGAGCATCTGAGATGTCTGCCACTCACCAATTTTAGAGTCATGCAATACGGGTTCATTCTGCCCTTTTGCCCAAAGGGCCACGCCATAGGGAAACACTTGTTACCACAGCGAGGAAATTCAAGGCATAGCTATTTCTTGAAATGTACCTTGCAAGCCCAAGAGGAGAAGTATGTATTGGACGCACATAGAAAAGACTCTTTTAGTCTCTTTGATTGGATTTCACTAAATATAGAGCTTTCCTTCCCATGGAAACAGATGAAGCTGAGGAGAAAAGTATAAAATTATGAATGATAAAACTGTAACCAGCTTCCAATCTACTTGAGAAACAAGAATAAGGCATGGGAGAAAAACAGTAGGTTGAAATAATGTCCCTTTCCATGAAGAAAGAAGGAAATTGCTTCTGGTGTGAAAATGTTACTATTTTAGGTGACAGACATATTCATGGGTAAATCTGTTATCTGTACCTGCTTCACACAGATGAACCTCAAAAACATATGCTATGTGACAGAAAAAAGACCATATGCTATATGATTCCATTTAAATGAAATGTCCCGAATAGGCAAATCTATAGAGACAGAAAGTAGATCAGTAGCTGGGCTAGGGAGTGGCGGGCTGGGTGGAGGTGGGGAGTGGAGAATGGTGAGTGACTGCTTAATGTCTAACAGATTCTTTTTGGAGTGATGAAAATGTTCTAAAATTAGATTGTGTGCTCCACAAATCTGTAAATATACTTACGAAAAACCATGGAATTGCACACTTTAAATGGATATGTAAATTACATCGCAAGCAAGCTGCTTTAAAAAATAAAATCTGTTGTCCCTGATCGTTGACACACCAGCAAAGAGGACACTTACCTGTAAGATGAAGCTTGGTAATTTTTTTTTGTTTTTATATAATAGCCATGAGCAATTAATTGACTGATATAATTTACTAAGGAGGGTGTTTTTAAAATCCTTGTTGGCTTTGAATCCAAAATGTACAATGTAAGATAAATAGAAGCCTGCTTCAGTTATAAGACATAAGCAGTGCTTTACTCTGATGATTAGTGCATTCCCAAGTGAACCTTCATCTAATGCGTATGTGAGGTCAATCCATTTACCTTATGTCACTGTAGTAAAGAGCCACTGCCACCATGGAACAGAAACAGCGAAGAGTAAATTAGACAAAGAACCTTTGTCTTCAGGTTCCCAGTGTGCAATAAAACACATCTTTCCCATGCGCGTTACGCCTTATTCCTCTATCTGGATTGCAAGCTGATTCAGTGCAGTAACTTTATACTGTATTTTTTTCCTCTGCCTCCTGGAACATCCCTCTAGTTCAGGGTAGAGCACTGGTCATTTTCTGCTGGCTTCTTTCCTTCCATGCCGCATGAGGATGGAGGGCCTTGGTTAGGTGGGTAAGAGAATTTAAACTTCTCAAGCCTACCCACTGGACCATATTCCATTCCACTCAGACAGATGAGATTCTCTAAATGTACATTTCTGGAGCTCCCTAGCCATGCAATAGAAGCTTAACAGTAGAACAGGGAAGAATGCAGAGTTCTGTGCCTCCTGACAGTGTGTCTTTTATTGCAGATATCGCCCAAATGAGCAGGTCTAATTTAAAAATAGGTTGGTACAAGAGGTCACCAGTTCGATTCCCGCTCAGGACACATGCTCGGGTTGTGGGCTCGATCCCCACTGTGGGGCCAATGCAGGAGGCAGTGCAGGAGGCAGCCAATCGATGATTTTCCTGTCTCATTGATGTTTCTATCTCTCTACCCCTTTCCCTTCCTCTCTCTCTAAAAATCAATAAAAAAATATTTTTTAAAAATAGGTTGGTAAACTTTTATAGTATTTCTTCACATTTGGGGGGATCACAGAACAGGGTTGTTAGACTCAGCATATGTTTGGCCCATAGCAGGTACTCAGGGATGGGTTCTTGAATGAACAGGCAAACGAATGAATGGATAAACAAATCTCAATGACAATCACAAAGAGAAATCTGAGGATGAGCCCTGTGGATATCTGAGAACCAGAGGTATTGGGATCTAAACCTTTAAAGGTTGTTTAGATGTTCTTGCTGAGGAAAGGTCAAAGAGGAAAGGAAAACAACAAAACCACAAAAGCATCTTAAACTATTAAGAGTTATTGAGACAGTCCTGGCCTGTGGGTTCAGTTGGTTGGGCTTTGGTGCTCCAGGTCAAGGGCACATGCCAGGTTGTGGGTTTGATCCCCGGTAGGGGGCGTGCAGAAGGCCAATCACACATAACAATGTTTCTCCCTCCTTCCTCCTCTAAAAAAGTCAATAAACTATTATCCTTTTTGTTTTTTTAAAACAATTTTTATTGATTTCAGAGAGGAAGGTAAAGGGAGAGAGAGATAGAAAGAATCATTGATAGGCTGCCTGCGCGCCCCACACTGGGAATCGAGCCCACAACCCAGGCATGTGCCCTGACCGGGAACTGAACCGTGACCTCCTGGTCCATAGGTCAACGCTCAACCACTGAGCCATGCCAGTCGAGCAAACTGTTATCCTTTTAGAAAAATGTTCTTATTGATTTTAGAGAGAGAAAAATAGAGAGAGGGAGAAAGATTGATCGAGTGTCTATAGTCAGACCCGCAAACTGGGTATGTCTCCTGACTGGGAATCCAACTGGCAACCTTTCCATGCACAGGACGATGTTCAACCAACTGAGCCACGCCAGGGCAATAAACTATTCTTTTTTAAAAAAAAGTTACTGGGACATGTTGCAAGGAGAAAAAAGCAGACAATTAGTCTGAATGATCTCTACTTAGAATGATCTCTACATCATTTGCAAAATGATGTTGGGATTATATCTTTACAAGTCTTTTCAAATACTGAGAAATGTGACTAAATAACAAAAGCTGTGTGATTGGGGAATCATGAAAGTGAGTACTCTACCAGTAAAATGTGAGAGGGTAGAAAGGAGAATGATTCAAACCAGGAATTCTGAGTCTGCTTAGGTGAGTTTTGTCATGTCTGTCTACTAGGTCATTTACAGAGTGGAGAGGCCTCCTCCTCCTCCCTGCCCTCTTTATTTATTTTCTGTTACTCACATAAATACCCAATGACCATAAAGAAGATATTTTGTTCAGAATTAAGTAAAAAAGAAATCCTGAGCTGATGGGCCCTTGAGAGTTGAAGATTTAAAAGTTGAATTGGATGACATTTTAGATATTTGCCTTTAATTTCTTCTTATTTAAGCATATCACTCCTGCTGGGACCATATTTAGCCATTTAAAAATAATTTAGTATATTGAGTCTTTGGCGGTTTCTGACTGTCAATTGGATTATTCTTTCTATTAGAGTCCAGTGGTACTCAGCATGTTTTGTTAATCTATATTTATCTACTTTATTATTTTTATTTTTTAATCTTTATTGTTGAAAGTATTACATATGTCCCATTGACCTCTTCTACCCCACCCCTGCCCCCTATGTTAATCCATATTTAAACTAGGGTGACCTCACGTCCTGATTTGCCTGGGACAGTCCTGGTTTACACCTGTTGTCCCAGCAGAATTATTAATAGCAACCTCTTCTACTCTCAATAGCATCCTGGTTTGGAAGATTAAACTCTATAATCACTCTAACTGTGACTCCTAAAAATTTACAAGAACATGTCACACTTTTCTACTAATTGTTGAATTTGTGGCTATTTTATACAATTTCTGAGACCCTTTCTTCTTTCTGGCCCATTTTAAGCATCCTTTGAACTTCAGAAGGCTCCTCACAGAGCCAAAAAGCCAGCGGTGAGACAGAGAGAACTGCATCCACACAAAGGCAACTGTTGTTCATTAATAACACATATTAATTAACATGCTTTGCTAATTAATAATATTTTAATGATTTAGGTTGCATTTCTATTAATCAGCTATATTATTAATTCAATTATATTAAGTGTTTAATGAATGCTAATGGTTGGCTGGCACCTACCTTCATAGCCAAACAGAAGTAAGAACAAGAAGCCTTCTATCTTGAGTGGCATTCTCCCCTTGTCCTTGGCTGCAGCTCTACCTTATCCAAGTGGAGAGCTTCCCCAGGAGCAGGAGATTAACTTGAGCACTGGCCTCATTAAGCACCTTATGGCATTTAGTTCTTAGGGCTTTGGCTGAGCCCCACCAAGTTAACCCATATAGTTACCTGCTTTAACAAGGAAGTCTTAGACAAGAATCTAGTGTCAACTGAGGTCTGTTTAGCCAAGGAAAATATTGGTTTTATTCTATCTTTAAATGTAGGGAAGCACTGGAGGGAAATGGAAACTAGAATCAGAAGATCCAGGTCTTAATTCTTTCTCTGCCATCGTCTTCTATCTAGTGGGTGACCTTGAGCAATTTCCTGCCAAATAAGCACTAACATTCAAGAGTTCTGTGAAAATGACATGGATTCCTCTCAGAAAGCAACTTGGCTTCATGTTCATACCTATTCACTCGGGAAAATATTAAAATACATTGCTGTGTTATTTATAATAACAAAAAGTTGGAAACAATATACGTGGCCAGTGCAACAGGTATGGTTAAAAGTGCAACAGGTAGGGTTAAAAGCAGATTCCCAAGCCAGGCGGTGCAAATCCCAGCTCAACCATTTGTTTTGTGACCTTGGGCCAAGTTACTTAAGGTCTCTGTGTTTCAACTTTTTGATCTGTAAGGTAATGATAATGCCTACTTCAAGGAGTTAGTTTGAGAATTAAATGGGATTATATATGTAAAAAGTTCTAGAGATCTTTTTCACAACAGTGTGAATATAATTCACATTACTGAGCTGTATACCTAAAAATGGTTAAGACAGTAAAAAAAAAAATAAAGTTAAAACTTGAAGCGATTGTAATAACAGGGACAATCACATGTCATGCCCTAGAGTTAGAAAAGGTTACAGATTTACACACTGTATGAGCAACACTGTGGAAAAAATGCAGAGAAAAGGACTGTGGTTTCCCTTGCCTTTTTGCTTCTTGGCCACCACTATCCTACCTCAGCTCCCAGGGTCCCAGACACCTTTCCTTCATTCCTCTTGTCAAAGAAGAAAAAGGCCAATATTAAAAAGATAATGACCCCTCAAAATGAAAGTGTAATGAACTAATAAAGAGGAACAAAAAGGAACTAGAGAAGCGTTGTTCAATCAGCATTTATTGAGTGTCTACAAGCCTGACATTTATTCTGTATTGTATATGGATTCATTAAACAGACGAAGGTCTATTTAACAAACTCCACTGTTGTATTAAAAAGAAAAAGACTGTAAAGGAGACATATGTAGTACTTTAAACAATAAAAGAAAACAAAAGAAAAAAAAGGACTGTTTTATTAATTTTTTAAATAGAAAAAGACTGTTTTCCCTATTCTGTATAATACTAATAATTATTTAATCAATAATAATTTGATAAACAATAATTATTCAAGACAGAATAATTATTATTAATCATTAATAAATAATAATAAGTAATAACCCTTTAATAATTGAACAGCAATCAAAGAGCTGTGGTATTGCCATATTTTATTTGGAGGCTTTGGGGGGCGGCCTGTCTTGGCTTGCAGGGAAAGGGCCACGCTGGGTGGTTTTGCTTCTCCCCAGAGCTAGACTTTCAGGCCGCCCTGAAGTAGTGGAGGAAAGGTGGGGGTAGGGTCCTGGAGGGCCGGGGGTGCTCCCAGACTACAGCATTGCCGGGCCCCCACCTCTGCTGTTTTTCAGTTGAGGCAATGGCGGCCGGGAATGGAGGAGCCGGGTATCTTTCATTACGCTTCTGTTATAAAAGCATTCTAAAAATTAAAGAAATAAAATAAAAATCTGTTTAAAGGGAGAAAGGAAAGTACCACGTTTTTGTTTTCTATGTTTTCATCTGGACAACTCACAGCACTTTAAAATCAAAAATAGGAGCCGAAGCACCTGAGGGTGGTCCCACTGGGGCTCGAACCCAGGACCTTCTGCGTGTAAAGCAGACGTGATAACCACTACACTATGGAACCTCCATGTAGAGGAGGCTCATCGTTTACTTACTTATAGTCTTCCGTCATAAACCGCGTCCCGCTGAAGCCACGCCCCTCCGCCGTAACTCCACCCCCGCGCTGGCCCCTCCCCCTCCCGAGAACCCGCGTTCGAAGTGGGGCGGGGCGGAGCTCACGCTCCTGCGTTTAGACCGCTCGCCGCCGTCTGCGCGCCAGATTGTTCTCCCTGCGACCCGTTGTCCCTCTATCCTTCCCCCCTTCCCCGCTTAACCGCGGTGTTTGCGGGGCGGTCTTGGCGGGCTGAAGAGGACCACATCCGGGGCACAACCCCTTAGGGCAGCTTCCCTCAGCTGGTGAGGGGCCCGCACTTTTCTCATTTTCCCCACGGGCATACTGAGCCGCTTCTGGCGGTTTGAAGGGCGGACAGGAGCGCTACTAGAGTCAAAGATTCAGGCGGCGTGGAGTGTGGGGTGGGCTGGGGGCGGGGATCACTTTTATATCGGCATTTATTTTGCCAGGGTTGGAAAAGGCCGCTGGGGAGTCTGCCTCTTGCCCCAGAAGGTAGGCTCTTACTGCTCCCCTGACCTTTTCCACAGCCTTCTCTCTAGAGGGGCTAAACATTGCAGGACTTTTGTTTGCTTTGGCTGGGGTAGGGTTGGAGTGGTGGTGTAGACAAAACACCGCTTTATGGCTGGGGTGGGGGGTGAAGCAGGAGCGGACACAACATTTGAGGGACCCAATGCAAAATAAATAGTGCCAGGCCTTTTGTTCGCGTTATTAAGAATTCTGAAACGGTGACCTCAGAGCACTAAACCCTTGAACCTGGCGCTGTGGTTCCAGGACTGTGGTCCCTATAAGGTGCTGGGACCCTTCATTACAAAGGGCGCCTGCATGGTTTTTTTCCTGGTTTTCATTGTCAGTGCCATTTATTCATACCTTCTCTCTCCCTCCTCCCCCCACTTGTGCCTCTGGCTGGATCTCTGTCACCATCCTAGGATTGCTTGCCATCCTCAAGCTTGAAAACCACGTAAAACCATATCTTTAAGTGCTGAGTGGGACATGGCTGAAGGCTGCGGCTGTCCTTTTCACTGGAGTTTTCCTCCGAAGCTACCAGAGTGATGGAGAAATGATACTGATTGTATGAAAACAACCCCTTCAGATAACTCCTGTCTTCCTGGGAAGGCCCCTGAAAGAAACAGGTGTGTGGAAGGTGCACTAATCTGGGGACCTGATTTGGATTCTAGTCCTCTCTTGGCTACTTACTAGCTGTGTCCTCTGGAACTAGTCAGTTCACCTCCCAAGCCTTTGTGTCCTCCTATATGAAATGCATGGGTTGGACTAGACACCCCCCCTCCCCCCACTTTCCCCTCTGGGTCTAAATGTTATCCCAACTCTCCAGGTGGGAAAATGGAGGTAGTTATCTGCCATGTCAGTTTTTTCACAGAATTAGAGGCAGGCCTGCAGTTAGTGCTTGGGTTCTCTAGTACCAGGTTTCCTATGTCCTAGTCAGCGCCCTGGAATATTTATCGCGGGGCCCCTTCCAGAAGGCCTTTTTGTTGATACATTTTGAGAGGACTCTTGAGCACTTGGTGCTTAGGTCAAAAGCCACGAGATGACTATGAGTGCATAGCCACCAGCGGAGGATGACTTCATAAAAGCTCCATGTTTCCTCCTAGTCAATGAGTCATAATGACCCTAGGATGCTCAGTAATAAATATGTTCCACCTGTTTCCAAACCCCTGTGAGTTCAAAACAAGGCTTCTAAGAATTGGGTCTGTAATTATACTCACCAGTTGTGTTTTTGGTTTGTGTCTCTAGACCAGTGATGGCGAACCTTTTGAGCTCAGCGTGTCAGCATTTTGAAAAACCCTAACTTAACTCTGGTGCCGTGTCACATACAGAAATTTTTTGATATTTGCAACCATAGTAAAACAAAGACATATTTTTGATATTTATTTTATATATTTAAATGCCATTTAACAAAGAAAAATCAACCAAAAAAATGAGTTCGCGTGTCACCTCTGACACGTGTGTCATAGGTTCACCATCACTGCTCTAGGAAGTGCTTTGCTCTTCCTTCAGCTTTCTTCCTGCCCTTGCTCTAAGGGTGGGTTTGGCAGGTGCAAGCTTTGGTCAGGTTGCCACACATATACTCCATGTAGAAAAGAAGCTGGTGCACCTCTGATGCATGCAGCACAGGGTTCTGCCTTTAGTGAAAAACTCCTCTTGCTTTTCTCCATTTTGACAAGGAGGGAGACTTTTGTTCTACTCCCTGCTGCTGTCAAGGTGTAGTCACAGTCTTCGTAACTAGTGAAGTGCAATATGGTTTACAAAGCCCTTTCGTATACATTCCTGTGAGGTAACCATAGTAAATATTACTATATATTTTTCAGCTAAAGAAGTTGAAGCCGAAGATATTGAATGCCTTGTCTGAGACCATTCTGCTGGTGAGTGGCAGGGCTGGGCTCATACTCACTCTTCTGATACCTAAGTGATTTCGGGAGGCCCGTGTCCAGAAAGGCTACATATTTTTCCCATGAGGTCCATGGTCTTTTGTAATATTTTGTATGCATGCCAGCGAGGAAATGGATACTTTTTCTTTTTTATCTTTTGTAATTTCAAATGAAATCCACAAAAGCAGGAACCAAGAACCTGCAGAAACAGCTGTTGATTTTCACATTGAAACCACCAGAGTCATGGATAGTGCCTCAGATGGCCACAGTTTTGCCCGGCACTTCAGTCTGTTCAGTTGGATTTGTGAGACCTGTCACCCCCAGGTAATGCCTATGATCATCTCAACAAGTATAAGACAAACACACAAAGTAGTAAATAAAGACTAGAAGTCACTTCAAGGTTTTTGAGTCCTTTGATTTCTACTATGTTCAGTGTGGCTTCCCCAGTGTTTGGCTTCACTGATGGAGGGAAACTCAACCAAAGGGACTGCAGTCCCAAACACTGACCTGATTTAAAAAGCTCAGTGGACTTGGTTTCATTTTAGAAACAATTGTACTATGTCTTTCAATGAGTACTCAAGTATTTATTAAGTAAAATGAGTCATTACCTCGGTATAATAGACTTCACCTTATTTTTTCCCCTTTTTCGGCACATCATGTTCAAAACATTTGGAACTTTTTTTTTTAAATATATTTTATTGATTTTTTACAGAGAGGAAGGGAGAGAGACAGAGAGTTAGAAACATCGATGAGAGAGAAACATCGATCAGCTGCCTCCTGCACATCTCCTACTGGGGATGTGCCCGCAACCCAGGTACATGCCCCTGACCGGAATCGAACCTGGAACCCCTCAGCCCGCAGGCCGACGCTCTATCCACTGAGCCAAACCTGTTTTGGCATTTGGAACTTTTTGCCCACCTACCTTTTCATAGTTGCTTAAATCCCTCTGTCTTCTTACCCTGCTCAAGTTCTGTGGTCATTTTTATCACTTATTTGCCTTTTTTGTTGCTTGTAGCAAGATCACAATCTGCTAAATTCTACTCTCTCCTTGCCACTCCACCTCTGAATGAGGCCCCAGGAAGAACACATATTCAGGCCTATGGGTTTCATATTAAATTCTTGACTACTTACCTCAAGTGAGCCCTTGATGCGGCCCAGAATCATGTTCACTTCCCTTGTCCATTCATTGTCCACCTTTCCTAAAGGACAGTTTCATATCTTCTCTCCCTAAACTTCTTGAACCTCCTTCAACAATCTCACAGCTGATGAACTTGCTTCCTATTTCAATGAAGAAATGGAAGCAATCAGAAGAGAGCTTCCACAAGTACCCCCCCCCCCCATCTGCCTACCTACCTACATCTGTGCCCTCAGAGATCTAGACACGGGCTCTTCCTCTAGATCAGGGTGTCTTGACCACAGTCCTATTGACTTTGGGACTGGGTAATTCTTGGTTGTGGGGAACTTTCCTGTGTACTGTAGAATGTTTCAGAGTATCCCTGGCCTCTACTCACTGGATGCCCATAGCATCCCTCCCTTAGTCGTGATAATTCAATATATCCCCTGGGGGAACAAAATCTTGGGGGCTATTGACAGTATCTGCAGACACTTTTGGTTGCCATTGAGGTGCTATTGGCATCTAGAGGATAGAGTCCAGGGATGCAGTGAAACATCCTGTATTGCACAAGGCAGCACTCACAACGAATTACCTGGTCCCAAATGACGATGGTGCCATGGTTGAAAAATCCCACCCTAGATGAATAGTTTGCATTCCTGTTGAAACCCACCCCCCCACCTGCTCCTGCAGGAGTTGGAGGAGACTCCATGGCATGTAACACACATACAATTTTGACACTATGTTTAATCTGCCCACCAGCTCTGAGGAATTGCCCGGTGTTCCAGTCCCCTGATTAAAGTTTATTATCACACTAGTGGCCCAGTGCATGAAATTTGTGCACGGGGGGGAGGGGTGGGAAGGGGGTTCCCTTAGTCCAGCCTGTACCCTCTCCAATCAGGGACCCCTTGGGGGATTTCCAACTGCCCTATGGGATCAGGCCTAAACTGGTGGTCGGACATCCCTCTTGCAATCTGGGACTGCTGGCTTCTAACCGCTCCCCTGCCTGTCTACCTGATCTCCCCTAACTGCCTCTACCTGCCTGCCTGATTGCCCCTAACCCCTCTGCCTGCCTGCCTGATGCCCCTAACCTCTCTGCCTGCCTGCCTGATTGACCCTAGCTGCCTCTGCCTGCCTGATTGCCCCTAACTGCCCTCCCCTGCTGGCCTGATCTTGCCCCCAACTACCTCTGCCTGCCTGATCACCCCTAACTGCCCTCCCTTGCCGGCCTGATCTCACCCCCAACTGCCCTTCCCTGCTGGCCTGGTTGCCCCTGACTGACCTCCCCTGCTGGCCTGATTTCACCCCCAATTCGTGCATGGCAGGGTGGGGGGAAGTTCCCTCAGCCTAGCCTGCACCCTCTCCAATCGGACATCCCTCTCACAATCTGGGACTGCTGGTTCCTAACCATTCACCTGCCTGCCTGCCTGCTCGCCCCTAACTGCCTCTGCCTGATTGCCCCTAACCGCCTCTGCCTTCCTGCCTGATCGCCCCCAACAGCCCTCCCCTGCTGGCCTGATCTCGTCCCCAACAGCCCTCCCCTGCCGGCCTGATCTCATCCCCAACTTCCCTCCCCTGCTGCCCAGATTGCCCCCAACTGTCCTCCCCTGCTGGCCTGATTTCACCCCTAACTGTCCTCCCCTGCCAGCCTGATCTCGCCCCTAACTGCCTTCCCCTGCTGGCCTGATCATCCCTAACTGCCTCTGCCTGCCTGCCTAATTGCCGCTACCTGCCTCTGTCTGCCTGCTTGATTGCCCCTAACTGACCTCCCCCACTGGCCTGATCTCGCCACCAACTGCCCTCCCCTGCCACCCAGATTGCCCCCAACAGCCCTCCCCTGCTGGCCTGATCTCGAACTTAACTGCCTCTGCCTGCATGATTACCCCTCACTGCCATCCCCTGCCAACCTGATCTTGCCCCCAACTGACCTCCCCCGCTGGCCTGATCTCACCCTCAACTGCCTCTGCCTGCCTTCCTGATTGCCCCTAACCCCTCTGCCTGCTTGTCTGATCGCCCCTTAGCTCTCTGCCTGCCTACCTGATTGCCCCTAGCTGCCTCTGCCTGCCTGCCTGATTGCCCCTACCCCCTCT
>NW_005362534.1:416283-422712 GCF_000412655.1 Myotis brandtii
GTTTTTTCCCCCACTGTGTGCAGGGGGGGGGGGGAGTTCCCTCAGCCCAGCATGCACCCTCCAATCAGACATCCCTCTCACAATCTGGGACCGCTGGTTCCTAACCGTTCACCTGCCTGCCTGCCTGATTGCCCCTAACCCCTCTACCTCCCTCCCTGCCTGCCTGATTGCCCCTAACTGCCTTTGCCTGCCTGCCTGATCGCCTCTAACTGCCCTCCCCCGCCGGCCTGATCTAGCCTCCAACTGCCTCTGCCTGCCTGATCACCCCTAACTGCCCTCCCCTACCAACCTGCTCTCATCCCCAACAGCCCTCCCCTGCTGGCCTGATCTCGTCTCCAACAGCCCTCCCCTACTGGCCTGATCTCATCCCCAACTTCCCTCTCTTGCCGCCCAAATTGCCCCCAACTGCCCTCCTCTGCTGGCCTGATCACACCTAACTGCCTCTGCCTGCCTGCCTGATTGCCCCTAACTGCCCTTCCCTGCTGTTCTGATCTCGCCCCCAACTGACCTCCCTTGCCGGCCTGATCTTGCCCCCAAGTGCCCTCCCCTGGCAACCTGGTTGCCTCCACTGCCTTCCCCTGCCAGCCTGGTTGCCCCCAACTGCCCTCACCTGCTGGCCTGATTACCCCTAACCCCCTGCCGGCCTGATCTCGCCCCCAACTGCCCTCACCTGCCGGCTGATCACCCCTAACTGCCTCTGCCTTGGCCCCCACCACCATGGCTTTGTCCAGAAGGTAGTCGGATGTCCGGAAAATGGCCAGTTGACCTGGTCTAATTAGCATATTACCCTTTTATTAGTATAGATAGATTATATAAAATAGGATTGCTTAAATGAGGGGCGGGAGGCTTTTTCTGCAGGAGGAGATGCTCTTGGCAGACAAAAACACCTAATCCCTTTATCTGGACTGATAGCCAGCCATATGCACTATACTATCAAAGCGGTCATTTAAAAAATTGAACTGCTTTCTTACATCTTACACCAAATAGCTGTTGCCCTTAAAACCCCTCCTCAGCCCCCACCTTAGGTTCTCCCTTCATAGTTCACCCAGATTTGGTTCTGATTGGTCAGTCAGCATCTCCAGGCCTATGTCTGGGCCTGATCAAAGAGGCGGGGCTGATCAGCAGCCCCCTTGGAGGCCCAGAGAGAAACAGAGGCATGGCTGCTGGCGAAGCCCGAGAGAAAGAGAGAGGCAATGGCTGATCAACAGCTGCCACTGAGGCTGCAGATCAGACCCTGCCTCTTTCTCTGCAGACCTCTCTCCGGGCCTAATCCGCAGCCCCCTCGGCAGTCAGTGCTGGGTCACCACGGCAACCCAGCACTGACTTCTGGTGTTAGGTCGAGCCTTAGTTTGTTATGGACCCTGGCTCTTTATATATATAAATGTTTTCAATATGCCTAGAAGCACAGTGTTGGGCAGTGTGGGAGTTTTACAGAGAAGTATATGATATGTGTGACTGCCACATCCATTTGCGGCTGAGGTTCAAGGTCTGGAGAAGGGGCTGATGCACAAACGGATATACTAGACAAGAAATATAAATTTAGAAGGCATCGGGGGAGCCAGGTGGAGACCTTACTCTCTAGTCGAGAGGTTCTCTGAATCTACGGACCCATAGCTTTTTATTTACTAGAATATACATTTTCCCTTTAGCAAAGCAAACACGCATATCAAAGTTAAGGTTTGGTAAACAGTAAAAGATTATCAGGTTAGGGGATTGCCTTGAGCCATCATTGTCTTGACAGAACTATCGGTGCATAGCTTTCAGCCCTTGCTAAAGCCGAAGGTCCATCAGCCTTCTGTGTTCCTTGCTGCACTTTCATGATAGTGTAGACAATGGGTAGCTTCCAGCAGATATGGCCCCATCTTAGGCATTTGAAGAACATTAATTAACCCAAAGAGCTATTTTGTTCTAAGATATCAATGGATGATAATCATTGCATGTAGTTTCCTAACTTAGGATATTATTGGATTTTAATTAGACCCTGTCTCCTCTCTCTTAAAAAAGAAACTCAAAAGTGGAGAAGGCAGAAGGGAGTGGGGCCACGGTAATATGCAGAAACCTGTCCAATAGTAAAGATGGCCTCATGTGGCATTCCTCTCAGTAATAGCTATCTATAATCTCCCAAATCACCCACAACATGTTCAGTGAGCTTAGATTTGATAGAGATAGCCATTTAGGAGATAAAGAGATCAGTTCAAAATCTTTTGTCTCCTCTCTTATTTATATATCTTGAGATGCCTCTAATTTTAAAGTCACTCTTTTGGGGCTATGTAATTGAACACAGAACAATTTGGCTACTCCCCACTCCTACAGAACCCCACTTAAAAGAAAATGTCTGATAGCAGTGTCTAGCCAGTGGTAATTGGTGAAAGAAATGAAATTGGCTATTCCCTCCACTTCCCTGACACTTAATGTCTTCTTTAGATTTATAAGTGGATTCAACTGTGCACACAATGTGACTTACCTCTAAGCTTGATGGGAAGGTTTTAGGAGTGGTGCAGGTATTAAACAAAAAATCATATATTATATTTTTATTAGTGATTTTAAGTATTCATGATTTTTGGGGTATAATTAGGGTATAGTCTGAAGGCTATATGTAATAATAAAACCAAACTAATTAGGTTAACTCAGAGGCTGTCTGCAGGCGAGTAGCTTTCCTCTGCTAAATCTTGTTAAAATGAAGTGGATTCTATTTTGTACAGAATGAGCAGGCTGCCATGACAACTGACTGTGAATAATATTTCAGTATTAGTCATACATTTCCAGTGTCTGACTCTGGGTCCAACGTTTATTCTAAAACCCAGATGCACATCTGTTCTTAAAGGAGTTCTCCTGGACGTATTTACAAAAAAAAACAGAAACAAAACACTTTCAGTTGCCTAGGTTGTTTTCTTTTGGAATAGCTATTTGAATGAATTTACACTATTGCAAATTGTAGATTTTATTGCTGTTATTTTCCTTTGGAGAGATGATTTGGGTATGAACTTATATTGTACTTGACTATAGAGTTGATTAAATAGACACACTAGACCAGAGTTTAGAAAGTTCCCCTCTAGGTGTGTAATCTTTATGTTAAATTCTTTTTTTTTCATCTAACAGTTTCAGAAGGAATCTGAGGTTGCAAGTGACAGAAAATTCAGCCCAAACTGAGGACGCAAAACTGGTCTCAAATGAATCTGACTTGAAAATTCCGAAGGTAAAATTTCATCCACAGTTTTACAGTGGAGGGCCCCAGCTCCATTTCCTTGCCTTTCCTTTGGTCTGACCTTCTCCATGTATCAGTTGCACCCCCCCAGACTGGCTCTCCTCATGGTGATAGCCTTGCTCAGAGCACAACATTTGGGGGAGAAGAGTGAGTTTGTGTCCCAGCCCTGAGATTTGCTTGTAGTGCCCGTCTTTAGCTACATGTTCACACAAACACTCCCTTGTGCTAGAAGACAATGTAGGTCAAACCTGTGACCTTCCAATGTATAGGACAACACTCCAACCACCTGAGCAAAGGGAGTTTATTTTTATCTCACACACTATAAAATCCAGAGCTTCATTCATAATATGAAAGTGCTCATTACAAATAGCTCTTATTTACCTGTTTAAGTAAAAGAGTTATTAAACATATAGACATTTCCTGGCTTTAGTTACATCAGGTTAATTTATATTATGTTTCCTTGAGACTGCTGTGTAAATCAGACTTTTAACTAATTAGGAATGACAGTTCACCTTACTGGGATAGGTTAGTGACGTTTCACTACATTAATGATACCTCAGTTTGCTTATAATTGTTATTTCTCTCATTCGTTTCAAATATTTGAAATCGTTAGCTTATGGCATTGTTTTTATTATATATCACAGCATTCTTTTGTTCTCATGATACTACTGAATTGACCAAAAACATCACAATAACATTGTAGAATATAGTTTGACTTTAATAGTCATGAAAGGGTGGGTTGTTAAAGAAATAGAGATTTAAACAAATAAAAATCATACTGTGTTATAGAACAGTGCTGCTCAAAGTATACTTCCCTATCACTTGGGAGCTTCTTAGAAATACAGATTCATGAGCACCACTTCAGGCCTACCTAGTCAGAATTTCTAAGTGGATGGGCCCAATAATCTGTGTTTTAACAAGACCCCCAGGTGGCTTATAAACACATTAAAGTTTGAGAAGCACTGTTTTAGAGAGTTTTATGGAAATGAGAATCACAGATTGTGTATTCTTTGGAATATTGGTGAAAATACTAACTTTAGCTTTAGTAAACTAAGACCTATATATTAAGGCCTGGATTTCCCTTTGAAAGCCTTCAGGTCATGGAGTTCACTAATCTACTCCAGGTCACTGAGCCTCAACTCAACATCTAAGCTTGACTCTCTCCCCCTATCAACACCGTCACCTAATTAATCTGTGTTCATCTTGCAGATGTCAATACAAAGGTTATTTCCTCAGAGAAGCCTTTTTTCTTGACCTTCTGATTCACTGTCATGATACACGTACTTCTCTGCAAATTTACATTTATTTTTATGATAATTTTTATTGGTTTCAGAGAGGAAGGGAGACTGAGAGATAGAAACATCAATGATGAGAGAGAATCATTGATAGGCTGCCTCCTGCATGTCCCCTACTGGGGATCAAGCCCACAACCTGAACATGTGCCCTGACCAAGAATACAACTGGCACTTCCTGGTTTATAGGTCAACGCTCAACCACAGAGCCACACCGGACGTGGTATTTTTATAATTACTTGATGAATGTTTACTTCCCTCACTAGACCTTGTCAGTTATGTTAACTGGGTCTAGAACAATGCTGGGCACACAATAGATGCTTGACAAATATTTGTTGAATGAATATATGAATGAAACCAAGACAAGAATAAGTGCTCTTAGAGAAAATTCTCTAGTTCTGGCCGGTGTGGCTCAGTTGGAGCATAGTAACGTGTACTGGAAGATTGCAGGTTTCGTCCCTGGTTGGGTCATGCAGGAGGCAACTGATCGGTGTATCTCTTTCACATTGATGTTTCTCTCTCTCTCTCCTTCCCTCCTCTCTAAAATCGATTAAAAAAAATAAGAAAATTCCCTAAAACTTTTCCAAAGGCTTCACCATAAGTTATTAGTCATTTGAGACTATAGTAGCAAGGGTTTTGAAAATAAAGCCATGGATCTTTCTGAGGTCTTGTTTTAGCTAATAATTTCAACATTTTCCCAAGAAACCAACTGTTCTTTATATTTTGTTTATGAATACAAAAATGGTTGACGGGGGTAATGGTGGCAAAAAGAAAGCTTGAAGGACCTTGTACCTGCCTTTTCAATAAGTAGGAAGTGGTTTTTGTATGCAGGTTGTGTTGTTCACCTTATGTTGGCAGGTGATGATGTCATAATTGCATCTGACATCATGGGGTTGTCATGGCAACCTACTGAAAAATCACTGTATAATCATCTGTGCAGTTAAGTCTCAGTCCTCCTCAAGTAACACCTATGAGCAAGAGGATGGATTGAGTCCGAGCCTCCAGCCCAGGCCGAAAGATACACCAACGAACCAAGTAAGTATCTAGGAGTGTGGAACTGTTATAATGTGGAAGGATAGGAACTCTTAAAGGAGAAGATTAACTAAATGAAATCTGGGTAGTCATGGAAACGTTTGAAAGTTAAGCTTCCTGTGTTTAGTTGTTTGGCCAACTCTTGTGGGCTTTATGTTTTGTGTATGGAGTTTATTGTACTTTAATATCTCTATATAGAAAAGCCTAAGCGACCGTCTGACCATCCGACCGTCCGACTGATAACTATGATGTTCAATGACCACCAGGGGGAAGACGCTCTGACAGGTAGCTATACCGCACACTGACCACCAGGGGGCAGACACTCAACACAGGAGCTGCCGAATTGCAGTCACTTGGCAGCTACAGTTCTTAGATGATGCACCCAGAACCAGAGAGGAAGGAGCCCGACTCCAGGGTGCATTACCTGAGAACCACCCTCTCGCTATCTGGGACCCCTTGCGGGGATGTCAGAGAGCCGGTTTCGGCCCGATCCCTGCAGGCCAGGCCCAGGAACCCCACTGGTGCACGAATCCATGCACCAAGCCTCTAATATATTATAAAATTTGTGCACTCGGGGGGTTCCATCAGCCCAGCCTGTGCCCTCTCGCAGTCTGGGACCCCTCAGGGGATGACCACCTGCTGGCTTAGGCCCGATCCCTCAGGGGATCGGGCCTAAGCTGGCAGTCAGACATCCCTCTGGCAGTCCGGGAGCCCTCGGGGGATGTCCACTTGCCAGCGGGGAGCAGGCCTAAGCTGTAGTTGGACATCCTTAGCACTGCTGAGGAGGCAGGAGAGGCTCCCACCACCACCACTGTACTGGCAGCTGTCAGCCTGGCTTGTGGCTGAGCAGAGCTCCCCCTGTGGGAGCACACTGACCACCAGGGGGCAGCTCCTGCATTG
>NW_005362534.1:423081-428285 GCF_000412655.1 Myotis brandtii
GGGGGTTCCTGCTGGGGTGCCTGGCCAGCCTGAGTGAGGGGCTGATGGCTGTTTGCAGGCTGGCCACAGCCCTTTCAGGGTGGGGGTTCCTGCTGGGGTGCCTGGCCAGCCTGAGTGAGGGGCTGATGGCTGTTTGCAGGCTGGCCACAGCCCTTTCAGGGTGGGGGTTCCTGCTGGGGTGCCTGGCCAGCCTGAGTGAGGGGCTGATGGCTGTTTGCAGGCTGGCCACAGCCCTTTCAGGGTGGGGGTTCCTGCTGGGGTGCCTGGCCAGCCTGAGTGAGGGGCTGATGGCTGTTTGCAGGCTGGCCACAGCCCCAGCCACCCAAACTCCCAGTGGAGGTTGGCTGGAAGCAGGTATCTGGGATTGATTTAGCTTCTATAATTGAAACTTTGTTGCCTTTTGCAGAGGCCACAGCCGGCCAAGGCAGGCGGGAAGCTTGGGGCTTCCTCCATCACCGGGGCAACCAAGCCTCCTGCTTGCTCCAGCTCCGTGGCTGCCAGCCACCATCTTGGTTGGGTTAATTTGCATATAGTCACTCTGATTGGCTGGTAGGCGTGGCTTGGTCGTAGGGAAGGTACAGTCAATTAGCATCTTTGTCTTTTATTCGTGTAGATTGGAGCTATCTTTATAGGGTTGAATTGGGTAACTTTGATGTAATAGAAAGAGTATTGGCCATCCAGTCATAAGACTGTGACATTTGGGAGCACTTACCTCCTCCTATGAAATGTAGGGCCTGCCCTGGTAAGTGTGCTTGGTTGGTTGGAGCGTCATCACTATACCGAAAGGTTGGGGGTTTGATCCCCAGTCAGGGCACATGCCTGGGTGGCAGGTTCTATCCTTGGTTGGGGCACGTACGGAAGGCATCCAATTCATGTTCTCTCTCACATTGATATTTCTATCTCAAATCAATAAGGAGGATTAAAAAACATTGGGAGGATTAAAAATCAAAAAATGGAGAGTCTTTCTGAACAAGTCTAGAGGGCCATAGTATCTTGCCATATCATAGACTCACCTATTATGGAGCTCTGGTTCAAGAACCTCACAGTGGTCTTGCAAGGGAATTCCATCATTGGTGCCTTGATAGTTTGCCCAATTCCCAGTGCTTGGACATGAGAGGGAGTTGAGTAAAAGTATATTTTCTTGTTTGACTTTTGCCTTGGAATGGCAGATTAGAGCCCGCGCAAAAGGAAAATTAGAATTACCATTGTTCTTCCATTGACTCATGCTAGATATCAAACTGAGATACTGCAAAACAGGAGCACATGCAAGCTAGAAGGGACAGATTGTGGAAATATTTAAAAATATCACAACTCTCTAAATAAGCTGGTCTGGTAAGTGGATTTGGAATTCAGACAAAAATACCCATAACTCTGAAAATCTGAATTGTACATTGCCAAGGTAAATTACTTCTATGCAGTAATTACAGAAGATATGTTGGATTATATGTTAATACCTATTTCCCTTGGTATACAGACATCCCTCTCTCCTGAGCCTCTTCCTTTCCAGATTGTTCCTTTGTTCGCTCCTTAATGCCTTTTATCCCTATTGCCTTCTTACTCTACAACAGTGGTTCTCAACCTTGGCTGCACATTAGAATCACCTGGAAATCTTTTTAAAATCTTGATTTCTCCCAGGTGATTTTAATGTGCAGCCAAGGTTGAGAACCACTGCTCTACAAGCTTACTCAGGCTATTTTATCTTCTCTAATCACTTCAGCTGTTACTGATACCCTGATGACCTCTTTAATCAGAAAGACCTGATTTATTTCCTGGGCTCTAAACGCCAGCTTCTAAAGCAGTGGTTCTCAACCTTAGCTGCACATTAGAATCACCTGGGAATCTTTTTAAAATCCTGATTTCTGGGCCTCATCCTCCGGAATAAAATCTTGATTTCTCCCAGGTGATTTTAATGTGCAGCCAAGGTTGAGAACCATTGTTCTAAAGCATATAGAACATTTCAACTTGTTCTTTTTCTCCACCATAAACACACTTGTCCCCTTTCATGTCCTACCCCTGTACCTGTTAATACTCTTCTGCAGTTAATGGTATCACCTAGACCCGTGATGGCGAACCTATGACACGCGTGTCAGAGGTGACATGCGAACTCATTTTTTTTGGTTGATTTTTCTTTGTTAAATTGCATTTAAATATATAAAATAAGTATCAAAAATATAAATCTTTTTTTTACTATGGTTGCAAATATCAAAAAATTCCTATATGTGACACAGCACCAGAGTTAAGTTAGGGTTTTTCAAAATGCTGACACACTGAGCTCAAAAGGTTCACCATCACTGACCTAGACTGTAAATTGTAAGAGAGAAGGACCAGTGTTGTACCTCTAACATCCAGTATAGTATCTGGAACAAGGTAGACACCCAGTAAATAGTATTAAATAAGTATGAATCCATTTATTATTCCAGACTATAAATCTTGGGATCATTCTTTTTTTTAACCCTCACCTGAGGGTATGTTTTTATTGATTTTAGAAAGAGAGGAAGAGGGAGAGAGCAAGAAACATTGATGGACTGCCTCTTGTAGCACCCCAACCATCGAACCAGCAACCTGGGTTTGTGGCCAGACCAGAATGGAACCTGCAACCTCTTGGTGCAGGGGATGATGCTCCAATCAATTGGGCCACATTGGCTAGGGCTGGAATCATCCTTTTTTTTAAAGTTTTTTTTTAATCCTCACTCAAGGATATGTGCTTTTTAAAAATGGATTTTAGACAGGAATGGAGAGAGAGAGAGAGAGATGGAGAGGGAGAGAGAGAGACGATGATGTGAGAGAGAAACGGATCAGTTGCCTCCCATAGGCACCCAGACCAGGAATCAAACCCACAACCTGGGTATGTACATGTACCCTGACCTGAAATTGGCCTGCCACCTTTGCTCCCTATACCTGGTCTGGGACCAGTGGCATTTTGTACCTAAAAGGCTTTTATATTTGGCCCCTCCTCTTCATACCCACTGCCAGGGCTTAAATTCAGCCCTTATATATCTACCTCCTAGACCAGCTGTGGGCAAACTACGGCCCGCGGGCCGGATCCGGCCCGTTTGAAATGAATAAAACTAAAAAAAAAAAAAAAAGACCGTACCCTTTTATGTAATGATGTTTACTTTGAATTTATATTAGTTCACACAAACACTCCATCCATGCTTTTGTTCCGGCCCTCCGGTCCAGTTTAAGAACCCATTGTGGCCCTCGAGTCAAAAAGTTTGCCCACCCCTGTCCTAGACTGTGGCAGGAGCTTCCTCATTGGCCTTATGGATGGTGTTTTATCACCATTTGACCCTCAGAGGGATCTTCCTAAAGTTTGAATCTAATCAGATTACTCTCAGGCTCCCCTTCACTCAGAGCTTGCAATCTGGCAGCCTCACACTGATCCATGGAGTTTATACAACGTTTGGAGAAAATGAGAATTACAGTATTTCATTGATTCTAAGATGCACATGTTTTTCACATTTAACAGCTCTGAAATCGGAGTGTCATAGTTTGGTAGGTGGCTTTTTTCTTTTTTATTGGTACATAAAATAGTGATGCACCTTATAATCGACGGCATCTTACATTTGCAAAAATATATTCATACTCACATTTAAAAATAGGAAGATTTTACATAAAAATATGTTTAGCTTCTCTTGAAAAATTACATCGGGCAACACGGCCAGGATTTCTGTATGGCAGCCTAAGAAGAGCTACCAGTAAGTAGCAGCTGTCTCGTTTAGACAAAAACTCTCTAGAATGTCCCATCGTTTCCACCCAGGCTGCTTTATTCATTTATATTATCTTCCCAGTTCATGTAAGCATTTGTAATTGCATTCCCTGACTGACTGGTTAAACTCTGAATTCTTTGTTATGATTTACAAGAACAACCACAGGTACCAACCTACCTCTCCAGATTCACATCCCCATCCTCCACTCTATATACCCTCTAGCCCTCAGTCTCAGGAAACATTACTCAAATATAACATGCTCCCATGTTCCCTGGAATGCTTTGCTCACCTTTTAATCCCCTGTGAAACATTTCCTGGCTTGTCCTGACCAAACTGATATACTTCTGGACTCCAATAGTAAGTGGCATATCTCTGGACCTACACTTTTGTTTTGAAATTATTTGTGGACAGGCCTGTGTCCTTCATTACGCTGTACACTGGCAGGGAAATGAACCAGAGCTCATTCATCTTTGTATCCCTGCCTCATAGTTGGAACATGCTCAGTAAGTATATGTTGAGTAAAGAGTGGATGGGCTGTGTTTTCTGACTGGGAGCTCTGTTCTTTGCATTTTGCCCATGGTTAGAGAGCCAACAGTAAAATCAGAGGGAAGGGCAAGTGTTTTCCTTAGTATTCATAGTTTACAGCAGAAAACACTGCTTCTGGCTGTGATTTAAAAAGGGCCCTTGGTAGTCAGAGGCCATCCATGGGGACTTTAATATCTATAGACCCAAGGCACTAAGCCAAGCCAGAGCCAGCTCTGTGAATCTTTTTGAAAATTTTATTTTTAAACTAGAGGCCTGGTGCATGACATTCGTGCACTGGGGAGGCAGGCCCTCAGCCCAGCCTGTGCCCTCTCACAGTCTGGGACCCCTTGGGGGGAGTGGGCCTAAGCTGGCAGTAGGACATCCCCCAAGGGGTCCTTAGTGCTGCCTGGGAGCTGGAGAGGCTCCCGCCACTGCCACTGCACTCCCCAGTCCTGAGCCCAGCTTCTGGCTGAGCAGCACTCCCTGACCACCAGGGGGCAGCTCCTGTGTTGAGCATCTGCCCCCTGGTGGTCAATGCGTATTATAGTGACCCATCTTTCTGCCATTCTGTCGATTTGCATATTAGGGTCTTATTATATAGGATTAGTGTACAGTAAAATCAATATGCTGTACAGTTCTGTGAATTTGGTCCCATGGATAGATGAGTGTGACCACGATCATAATTAGGATAGAGAACATCACCCTCCAAAACTTCCTGTGCTGCCTGGCCAGTGTGACGCAGTGGTTGAGCATTGACCTATGAATCAGGAGGTCATGGTTCAATTCCTGATCCGGGCACATGCCCCAGTTGTGGGCTTGATCCCCAGTGTGGGGTGTGCAGGAGGCAGCTGATCAATGATTCTCTCTCATCATTGATGTTTCTATCTCTCCCTCTCCTTTCCTCTCTGAAATAAATAATATATATATACTAGAGGCCCAGTGCACAAATTTGTGCATGGGTGGGGTCCA
>NW_005362534.1:429042-439573 GCF_000412655.1 Myotis brandtii
GCGTGGGGGAGTTTTGGCTGGCTGTCCTCGACCTTGATTGGGGTGGGAGAGTCCAATCAGGGGCTGGCCAGCCAGGGGAGGGGCTTCGGGAGGTTGGCTGGCTGGCTCCACCCCTTGATCCAGCCAGTTTGCTGGCCACAGTGGGCATCATAGCAACCGCTCGTTCCAGTCTTTCTGGCGTTATAGTTGCTGGCTTTTTATATATATAGCTACTAGAGGCCCAGTGCACAAAATGTGTGCATGGGCAGCATGGGGGGGTCCCCTCAGCCCTCTCCAATCTGGGAGCCCTCAGGGGATATCCTACTGATGGCTTAGGCCTGCTCCCCATGGTTCTCTGCTGTCTGCGGGGCCCGCTGGGCTGCTCCCGGGTCACTGCAGGTGATGGCCAAGTAGGCCCTGCTGTGCATGGTCTGCAGGGCCCGCTTGGGTGCTCCTGGGTTGCCGCAGTGACGGCCAAGTGGGCCCTGCTCTCAGTGGCCGCCCCCCAGGACTGGAAGACTCCAGCGGGGCTGAGAGGACTGGGCACCGCTATCTTGTGGCTATGGGCGCCACCATCTTTTGTCGGAGTGATGGTTAATTTGCATATTACTCTTTTATTAGATAGGACTAGAGGCCCAGAGCACAAAATACATGCACAGGTAGGGTTCCTAGTGGCTGCTGGCTGCTGCTGCCGGCCAGAGCCTCCCTTCCCTCGGCTGCCTGCCGCTGCCACTGGCTGGGGCCTCCCTTCCGCTTTGGCCTGGTGCCGCCTGCTCACCTGCTCCTCCATCTCGCTGCAGTCTTGCTCTTGTTGGGGCCCATCGGGGCCGGTAGTGCCTCTACTGCTGCTGCTGCCAGTGCCGCTTCGCCAACACCTGCCATGTTCTACACTGCCCGCTGGTGGTCAGCACATTTCTAACTCCTGGTCAATTGAACTCCTGCCTGTGGGGACAATTTGCATATTAGCCTTTTATTATATAGGATATATCTATATCTGTATCTGTATCTATATCTATCTCTATCCCTGTGCTATTCCTTTGTAGTCATACCCTCACCCACTCATCAACCTTGGAAACCACTGATCAGTGCCCCATCACTGTGGTTTTGTCCTTTTGAAACTCTCATATAAATGTACACAACCTTTTAAGCCTGCTTCTTTTACTCAGCATAATGCCTTTGAGATTCATCCTCATGTACATCGATAATTTGTTGTTACCCACCTTTGATTTCTTTGAATAACTTTCTAATTAGTTGCCAAATCTGGCCTCCCTTTTCTCCTACTTAATGTGGTTTTTCAATACCCAGAATTTATCCCTGAAAACATATGTGATTTTTTCTCTTTATTAAAATTTAATATTACTTGCTATTCTTTCCCTCTCTTCAAAAGGCAGCAGGCTCTTTAAATCAAGGTTCTTTAAATGTATTTGATTGTGAAGCTCTCACAGTAAAAGCTTTCTGAGAATGAACCCCTAATACAGGTATATTTATTTATTTGCAGCTAATACTGCTGAACTCATATTGTGTATATTACCAAACATACATGAAAATAGAAAATTCAAAAAAATAATAAATAGATAAAAATACCAATTCTAATGGTTTGCTTTCTATTCTCCAACATATCTGTGCTGCTCCTGTTGGGTAGGTACCTCAATTTAGAGACTACCAGTTGCTAGGAAGCTAAGATCGGGTATGATTTCTCACCGCTAGCCCCAACACCAGGAGGCTAGCTGAGAGGCTAGACCAGGGGTGGGCAAACTTTTTGACTCGAGGGCCACAATGGGTTCTTAAACTGGACCGGAGGGCCGGAACAAAAGCATGGATGGAGTGTTTGTGTGAACTAATATAAATTCAAAGTAAACATCATTACATAAAAGGGTATGGTCTTTTTTTTTTTTTAGTTTTATTCATTTCAAACGGGCCGGATCCGGCCCGCGGGCCGTAGTTTGCCCACGGCTGGGCTAGACCCATTTGAGTTACTTCCTTTGGTTACTACCAGGTATTGAAGTATCAGGGACCAGACACCGTAAGTACTCACTGCCAAACAGATCTGCACACATTGTTGTTTTCTCAGTTGACTCCCAAATCCAGCTGCTTTGCCTAGATTCTAGCATATTCCCCAGTGTGTAATATGACCAATTAGAATGACTTTTCTTTGGTAGAAAATGGAACTGTAGCCAGCTCCAGGAAGCTTGTGAAATAGGACAGGTTGGCCTGCACTGCCCAGTCTCTCCCTTGTGAGGTAATCAGCCCTCTCCATCCCCTCTAGCTTTCCATAGTTTGCTACTAGCATAGACTAACCGAGATGCTGGTTTAGACTTCCTCAGCAGCAGACCCTCAGACAAGCGTTTGAGAGCAAGAAGTTTATTTGGAAGATGAAGGCAATCCCAGTAGGGGAGTGGGGAAGTGAGAAAGGAAGGAGAAACAGCCAAGATAGCCAAGAAAGTGTAAGTCTAGCCTACAGAGGTGGAAAGGCAACCACTTTTCTCTACCCTCTCAAAAGTCTAACTGCAGCATTGTAATTAGGACCACAGTTCATTCTCATTTTTACTTTGCCTGTCCCATTTCACATCCTTGTTAAGTACTATAAAATAGACATGTCTACAGGAACACCCTCGTCTCTCCCTTACCTCTTCTTCTGGCTAACTCTTAACTCTGGCTGCTCAATCATCAGGTCTTAGCCTGACCACCACTTCTAGAAAGCCTTCTCTCATCCCCCTTTTTGTGATGGGGCTCTTTCTCTGTGTCCACCTATCCTGTTAGAGATCTTATTATACTGTATTCTTTCATTTATTCATATAATAAATATTATGTGCCTGGCACTGTTTTAGGTACCTGGAGCTTATATTGCAATAGGGGAGAGAGATTTTAAAAAATATGTTGTATTGATTATTAGAGAGAGAGGAAGGGAGAGAGAGACAGAAACATTGATTGGGCCCTAGCTGGTTTGGCTCAGTGGATAGAGCATTGGCCTGTGGACTGAAGGATCCCGGGTTCAATTCCGATTAAGGGCACATGCCTGGGATGCTGGCTCGATCCCCCGTAGGGGGCGTGCAGGAAGCAGCTGATCAATGATTCTCTTTCATCACTGATGTTTCTATCTCTCTTTCCTTCTCCCTTCCTCTCTGAAATCAATAAAAAAAAAACAACAACAACAAAAGAAACATTGATCGGCTGCCTCCTACACATCCCCTACTGGAGATCAAGACCGCATCCTGGGCATGTGCCCTGACTCAGAATCGAACCAGTGACCTCTTGGTACATAGGTTGATGCTCAATCACTAAGCCACACTGGCCAGGTGGGGAGACAGATTTTAATTTCTCATTTACCTATGTGTGTGTCTCACCTAATTGTTTCCATTTTCTTCACCATTTATGTCCATCCCTCAGCACAATGTCTGCCACATAGGAGATGTTCAATAAAAATGTGTTGATTTGAATGAAACAGCACAAGGCATCTTAGTTAAGGATGATTTGGTATTTCTATGGCCTTTTCTGGGGGGAAAATGAGCTCTCATCTTTCCTATTGGCTGTTACCCTATGATGATGTGCCCATTGAGAGAGAAATTGACCCATTATTTTTTCTTTTTTCAGACTAAGACAACACATCCATCTTCAGCTGGAGGAAAACCAGATAACATCTGAGTAGAAGCTGGAAACATCATTTTACAAACATATAAGGTGCTGACTGAGGCAGTGTGGTGTATTTATTATAAGTAGAGGTTGTAGAGTCAAAGTGCCTGGGTTCATATCCCAGCTCTGCTACTTATTTGCTGTTTGACTTTGGGCTATAGTTCCTAATTCGTAAATAGGGATAATAGTAGTCTCAGACGATGGTGTGTGGATTAGGTAAGGTTAACACATTTAAAATTTGTAAGTGCCTAGAACATAGTAAGTACTTAGTAAATCTGATACTGTCATTGTGATTTGTTAACATACATCAACACTCATTCATTTAATAATTGGAAGCTGGCTATAGGACTCTGTGGTGCTCAAAGTAGCATTTTGGCGTGCTTTGTACAATGGAAAAATATGGTTAAATTCTTCATTTTAAGCAAATTTTAAGTTTTGGAAAAGTCACATATAGGGCACAGCCAATCCAATTCATGATCCAGAAGCTGATCATTAAAATAACTACCTAAATCACAAGTTCTTATCCTCTTTTTCTTTCTTTCTGAGATTAAACAAATATTTGCATTTGGTGCTGGAAATGCCAAGAGGAATGAAATGGATCCTTTCCCTTCAGGGTTTCACATGTAAAAGGACAAATTACAGTGCACTTTGGGAAGTTCTATAATTGGACACACACATGGCTTTGAGTGCCAGAAGACAGAGTGACTAAGTCCCCTTTGGTGATTCAGGAAAGACATCACACAGAGGAGGTGACATTTGAACAACTGTATCTAGACCAGCCGTGGGCAAACTACGGCCTGCGGGCCGGATCCGGCCCGTTTGAAATGAATAAACCTGAAAAAAAAAAAGGACCGTACCCTTTTATGTAATGATGTTTACTTTGAATTTGTATTAGTTCACACAAACACTCCATCCATGCTTTTGTTCCGGCCCTCCGGTCCAGTTTAAGAACCCATTGTGGCCCTCGAGTCAAAAAGTTTGCCCACCCCTGATCTAGACCATAGCCATCATTTAATCACTGGATTGAATAGGCATTTGGCTGGAAACTCAGCCATACAGTGACATTATCCATTATTTTTGGGGGGAGCCTGGCTAATTATGTTATCATTTGCAATGTGTACGGCAGTCTCCTCAGGTTCTGGGCTTGGAGTTCCTGCCATAGAAAACTATATGGTTACATTATCTCATAAGAGGCCCTCTGATAATGTTTAATATGCTAATGAGAGTAGATAAGCCCAGAGCTACCTTTCCAGTTATTTTTAAAGTGACTCCATTAGTATAAATATCAAGCTAGGTAACTGCTTTACTGGATCTCCTGTGGTACCAAATTGCAGAAAGGAATTGGCTAAAGAGTAGCTTGGGTGGGGTTATGAAATAATTATGTCTGGAGTCCTTTAAATCCTAGCTCTCTATGCCTAAGACCAGTAAGCTAAGGCCATACGCTGTGTAACCAACTAGGAAGAGTTTGGGAGGAAAATTGCTGTTAGTGCAGCTGCACTCAGCGTGAGACCCTGGGAACAGGTCACCCCTGATTGCCTCAAAAGACAGCCCGAACTGTGGCTGGTGGCATCCAGTACTGACATCCGCACTTCGATTATTCAAGTGTGTCTTCGCTCCTCATCCTTCTCAAACTCAGCAAAATTACAGGTCAACTTTCCTTTTCCTTTCTGCTGATGGTGGGAGGTGAATCTCCCTTTCACAGATGGGTTCTTCAGCAAGCGGCTAATTGAATAGCTGGAGGAATAAAAATGTCATATAAATAAATTTGCAGCACAGCACCCAGCAGCTGCCCCTTTAACCCATGCTTTTTCAAGTCCTAAGGAGGAATGGTTAGTGATTCCACTTCCTTTTCTTAATTGTACTGAGAGGTTACTGTATTGTTTCCTAGAAATCATTCTTGATTTACCTAAAGAATCAGCCATTGAATGCTTTTCTGCCCTTATTTGCCAAAATTCTCTTTTATACTTTGTACTGATGCATATTATTTATGCAAACAGCGGCCTGGTCCTGCCCTTACAGAGCCTGGTCCCCTTGGAAGCAGTCATGTGATCACAGCCCATTACTTGAGCACATCCCTATCTTCTAGCTTGAAACAAGGTTGGGGCAGAAAGCTGTGGCTGCTGGGCAGAGCTCAGTCTTTCCCGGATCTGTGGCTCTGGGCTCGGCTTCCAGGCTGAAAGGCAAAGCAGCTGTGGCCTGTTTGGGTTATTTCTTTGTGTGTGCGGGTGTGTGTTTATTTCTTGATTTATTTAAGCCGGAGCTCATCCTGCAGAGAGCTGCAGAGATGTGAGATGTGTGGAGTGCGTGTGTATATGTAGGGGGTGTTCCAGAGAGAGAGCTGACTTCTATCTTTTTTCTTTCAGACTTCAGTATTCCTCATAGAGAACGTTTTTTTGGGGGGTGAGGAAAAACCTCTGCATTGGCCAAGCAAAAGAACCAGGTAATATGTTTGTTTGTTCTTAGGTATTTGGGGGAAGCAGAAGTCTACATTATAAGCATATATTATGTAGCAAAAAAACAGGGAATGTGTACTCCTTGGAGTTTATTTGATTGCTTTGCAATTTCTCAGATTGATTTTTCTCAAGGATGCTGATTGCAAATCACTTGCCATCGTCTTAAAAAATGTGCACAGATGACTTTGCAATCTGAAGGGTTATGGCCTATTTCAAATGAACGTGATATTTGGAAAAACTCTGTGGTCACTTGGGTGAGAGCTAGAAAAGGAGGGAAGGGATACTTTAAGAAACTCTTTTAGGCCCTTCATGGGGTGTTCCCTAAACCCCATTGTGCAACTTCGTGTTCAGAATGTTCAGAAATCTTTTTTTAGCTCCCTTGGCCTCTTGTTACCACAGAGCACCACAGGGTTTCCATCTGTCTGTAAGAAAGGGAAACAGAATTCCCTGCAACATTAAAGAATTCTCATTAGTGATTTAGTGCTTACATAGATTGGCCAGGTTGGGTCCTGAAACCAAGGCATAGCAAACCTTTTAGTGGACAGACATTTTTGTTTTTTAAGATTAAACAGAGCAGGTCTTCAGTTCTGCCACTGATCAGCGTGCCACGGAGTACAATATTTAATTTCTGAGTCTCAGTGTCTTCATCTGTAATATGGGAGTGATGATATCATCTTGAAGATTGCTGTGAAGATTAACTGGATTAATAGAAATACAAAGCATCCACTGTGCTGGGTAAATAATAGTTCCTTAATAAGTAGTCGTGATTTTAGCTGCCATTATTATTATTATTATTATTATTATTATTATACTGGTATAGTGTTCTTTCAGATCTTAGCGTTCTCAGGGAGAAAGAGCCCATATCTTGTGAATCTGCAATTATCCCAGAACCTGTAGACACCCAAGGGATTTAGTCTCTGGAAGGTCCCAGACAATGCATTTGGAAGGAGGAGATTAGAGCAAACACAAGTTTCATTTCAACACTTCTACCACAGGGGTACCCACCCATGCATAGCCCCTCTTAACTCATCAGCTAAGAATTGCTCCTTCCTCAGTACAAGTATGAGAGGTATGTTATTATCCCTAGTTCCTTATGAGAAAACTGAGGTGCAGAGGAATTAATGACTAGCTGAGAAGAATTTAAACTCTGGTTTGTCTGACTTCTAAACCCCAGGCTCCACTGGGCCAACATTAAGCAGTTAGGAACCATAGGTGTTTTTGAGATGGTTTCCTTCAAAAGGGTTCCCTGCTAGGCTGTTTGGGAAACAGTGGACACTGTAGCTCTTTCTTAGAAATTGACGATGCACATTAACATATTGAAGGCTCTGAGGAGTCCTGTAGTAAAGAAACCTGTGTAAACCTACTTCTCCTGAACTTATTTGATAATGAGATCTTTTTTATTTTTTTGGCCTTATTCCTAGAATTATAAACAACATGGAACTACACTTCCACAAACACACTTTGGAAAACCTGGCACCAGGCCAAGTTGCCCCTCATCACAGTCCTTCCTCATATAATAGCAGATACCCTCAGATACCTTCTAGTGGCCAGTATAATTTCCACCCTTTTCTTATCCTTTAATCTAATGAGACCCAAGAAGAATCAGCAGCTCAGTCCTACAGATTTCCCCTTATTCATTTAGGACCCCAGATACAAGCAAATGCTACAGTGTTTTACTGGAAAGGTAGTAGTGGAAGGAGCCTCTCTAGCATGGTCTTCCAGGGACTCCTCTACTCTATGCCCTTTAGTTATATTTAGGCCACAGACATCAGGTTGTAGAACCCCTGTTTATAAAAAAAATATATATTTTTATTGATTTCAGAGAGGAAGGGAGAGGGAGAGAGAGCTAGAAACATCAATGATGAGAGAGAATAATTGATTGGCTGCCTCCTGCATGACCCCCACTGGGGATCAAGCCCACAACCTGGGCATATGCCCTGACTGGGAATCGAACCGTGACCTCCTGGTTCATAGGTCTATGCTCAACCACTGAGCCACACCCACCAGGCTAGAACCCCTCTTTTGATGAAGACCAAATGTCATGCAGCAGAGTGAGCCTGAAGAGGTATCTGGAGGACACATCTGTGGTGTTCACAGTTGAATGACTGGGTTCTAGATTTGGCTTCCTCAGGGCCAGAGCTAGAATAGGCATTTCTCACAAAAGCTGAGTTTCTGCTGGGAAAAGCTAAGTTTCTAGCATGGGAAACCAACCATAGTTCACATCTAGAATGCCAGAAGTGGAATCAAGATCAACGTGGCTGAGCCAAGGTGTGAGGGTTCAGTAGAGATGTACTTCGAAATAAAATAATGAATAAGAACAACTTGAGGAGACTGGGCTAGCTTAGAGGGTACTTGATGGCCAAGGTTAGCTTGGCTCCAAGGACCATCTTTTGTTCTTTCTTTGTATCTTCACCTTTGGAAATGAAAAGTGGCCAGGATGAAAAGAAATGAACATCAAACCGTTCAACCCTCCACTTCTCCCCCTCACCCCCCCTTCCACACATACACTCACACACACACAGTGAAAACCTTTTAGTGGAAGCCTTAGAAACCTTTCGTTTTGCAACAGTTTAAATGAGTGCCAATGATGAATCACTATTTTATGTTTATGCTTAAAAAGCATCCTCGGTATATATGTATGTATCAGTAAGGGATGGTGGCACTGGGCAAGTTTCAAGCTATTTTTTGACTGACTGTGGCATCCTTGGGTCTTTGTGAATGCTCCTGACGCTCCCCACCTCTAGAGCTGAAGAACCCATTTCAGGCCCCAGGAAATTGTTTCTTCAGAGACTCTTTAGCACACTAAATGCTTTTCTAATGCTGACAGAGGGCAGGAAATGGAAGGAGCTTATGTTTTCCCAAATAATGGAAAATCCCCAAATCATTTTTATCAGCTTAGCAACTAGCCAGAGCTGTCCTCAAAGGCACATCTTTAAAAACTTGCTTCCCTCTCTGCCTTTAAGTGGATAATTACAGTCTAAGTTGGGCAGTGTGTGGGAGTAGGAAGTGGCATCTGGCTTTAACCAGGTCTTGTTTTGGCGAGAATTAAAATGAACTCTCTTTTTCTTTTTTTTAAATTTATTGATTTTAGAGAGACTGAGGCACTGGACAAGTTTCTGATTCAGCAATAGGAAGTGATATATTTCAATCTCCATTTTCTTTTTCCAGAAAAAGAAAGCAAGCAATATATAATAATGTAAAAATTCTAAAACTATTTTTTCTAATACCAAAGAATTCTAAAACAATTCTCATTTCCATCATGATTTAAAAATTTTGTTTAAAAATGGATGTATAAAGTACTATCCATTTTCTGGTTTAATAAAAGGTTTATAATCAAATAGCCAGCATCTGTGCACAAAATTATAGACTAGTAATTATCTTTAGTTATTAATTTTTAAAGGACTCTGGCTTAGAAATATTCATTCATTCATGCATTCAGCATTTATCAAATACTTGCTATGTTAAAGACACTGTGTAAGTGCCAGAGATTCAAGGAATGTTTAGAAAGTAAGATACCCTAGAAGCTTACAGTCCGGCAGAAATATATTTAACTATGATGCTTTTCAGTTCCTAGTGAATCTTTTATATGGACTTTTGTTGTGCAGTGAATTAACTGAGAACCAAATGCCTTTGGAGAGATATATTGCTTTATTTATATCTTTTTCTGAAAAAAGAAAATCACGATTGAAATATATCACTTCTTTTTGTTGAATCAGTGTTTGTTGCCTACTCAATGCCCAACTCTTATCTATATACTAGAGGCCCGGTGCACGAAATTCGTGCACGAGGGGGGGGGGTCCCTTCAGACCAGCCTGCACCCTCTCCAATCTGGGACCCCTTAGGGGATGTCCGACTGCCGGTTTAAGTGCAATCCTGGGGATTGGGCCTAAACTGGCAGTCTGACATCCCTCTCACAATCCTGGACTGCTGGCTCCTAATCACTCACCTGCCTGCCTGGTCACCCCTTACTGCCCCCTGCTGGCCTGGTTGCCCCCAACTGCCCCCCTCTGCTGGCCTGGTTGCCCCTAACTGCCCCCCTGCCAGCCTGGTTGTCCCCAACTGCATGAGTCATTTGGTCGTCCCTTACTAACCCCCTGCCAGCCTGGTCACCCCACGCAGCCTGCTTATTCAGTCGTTTGGTCGTCCCTCGCTAACCCTCCTGCTGGCTTGGTCACCGCATGTAGCCTGCTTGTTCAGTTGTTTGGTTGTCCCTCACTAACCACCCTGCCGGCCTGGTCATAGGCAGCCACCTTGTGAGGGTGTGATGGTCAATTTGCATATTACCTTTTTATTATCTATGCTAATAAAAGGGTAATATGTTAATTAGACTGGGAGACCTTTCGGATGGCCTTCCGATCAAAGCCATGGTGGTGGGGTCGAGGCAGAGGCAGTTACGGGCGATCAAGCCAAGAGGGGAGGGCAGTTGGGGGTGAACATGCCATCGGGGGGAGGCAGTTGGGGGCGAGCAG
>NW_005362534.1:439905-446580 GCF_000412655.1 Myotis brandtii
GGCCGGGCTGAGGGGCCCCCCCCCCCCGTGCACAAATTTCGTGCACTGGGCCACTAGTATCCTATACAATAAAAGAGGAATATACTAATTAGCTGTTATGCCCTGAGACGTAATAACCAATCATGTCACCACCAGATCACAGATCAGCAGGAGGGTGGGCCAGCGAAATACAAGGGAGCTTTGGAGAGTTACAGGAGGGGGCAGGGCAGCAAGCTATGAGGGGTTGGAGGGGGGGAGTGGGGCAGGGGAAGCTACAGGAGGGCGTGGCAGTGGGCGGAGTGCTACAGGAGGGTGGCAGTGACCTATGGGCTACAAGCAAGCGGCAGAGAACTACAGGATGGGGCAGAGCAGCAAGCAAGTGGGAGGCGGAGAGCTACAGCAGAGGGCAGGGCAACAAGCTATGAGGGGGGGCAGCGGACGGAGAGCTACAGCAGGGTGGGGCAGCAGGCAGAGAGCTACAGGAGGGCGGGGCAGTAGGCAGAGAGCTACAGGAGGGCAGGGCAGTGGGCGGAGAGCTACAGGAGGGTGGCAGTGACCTACTGGCGCATGGATTCATGCTCAGGGCTACTAGTAGGATATAAAAGCCTAATATGCTAAGTGTCTGGTTGTCCAGTTGGCTGTTCAACCAATCAAAGTGTAATATGCTAATGATATGCTAAAGCTGCTCAACTGCTCACTATGACGTGCACTGACCACCAGGGGTCAGATATTCGACTGGTCAACCAGTCACTATGATGTGCACTGACCACCAGGGGGAAGATGCTCTGACCGGTAGGTGAGCTTGCTGCTGAGGTCCAGCCGATTGGGACTGAGATGGGCTGGACATGCCCTGGAGCTCTCCCATGGTCCCTCCCTGGCTGGCGAACCTCCTGTGTCCCTCCCCAGCCTCAATTGTCACTGGTGGGGTCCCTCAGCCTGGCCTGCACCCTCTCACAATCCAGGATCCCTCAGGGGATGTCAGAGAGTTGTTTTTGACCTGATCCTGCAGGCCAGGCCAAGGGACCCCCTGGTGCACGAATTCGTGCACCGGGCCTCAAGTGTATTCATAAAAAGGGTAGGAAAAATAGCATGACGATGGAAGTGAAGCTCAAGGAAGAGATGGAGAGCAGAGTTTCTCAAACAGATACAGGGAGTGCCTGCGCCAAAGCCCCCTGAAAGGTGCAGGCCACCCAGACTGCTTGAATCCAGTATTGGCAGTAAAGCCTGGGAACCTGAATTTTAATTTTATTTTTATAAAATATATTTTTATTGATTTCAGAGAGGAAGGGAGAGGGAGAGAGAGAGAGATGAGAGAGAATCATTGATCAGCTGTCTCCAGCACACGCTCCACTGAGAATGAAGCCTGAAACCTGGGCATGTGCCCTGACTAGGAATCAAACCATGACCTCCTGGTTCATAGGTCAATGCTCAACCACTGAGCCATGCCAGCTGGGCGGGAGTCTGCATTTTTTAAAATATATTTTATTGATTTCTTACAGAGAGGAAGGGAGAGGGATAGAGAGTTAGAAACATCGATGAGAGAGAAACACCAATCAGCTGCCTCCTGCACACCCCCTACTGGGGATGTTGCCCGCAACCAAGGTACATGCCCTTGACCGGAATCGAACCGGGGACCCCTGAGTCCGCAGGCCGACGCTCTATCCATTGAGCCAAACCAGTTAGGGAGGGAGTCTGCATTTTTAAAAAAATATTTTTTTATTGATTTTAGAGAGGAAGGGAGAGGGAAAGAGAGATAGAAACATCAATGATGAGAGAGAATTATTGATCGACTGCCTCCTATAATGGGGATCGAGCCTGCAACGTGGGCATGTGCCCTTGACCAGAATCAAGCCAGGACCCTTCAGTTTGCAGGCCAACGTTCTATCAACTAAGCCAAACCAGCTAGGGCAAGTCTGCATTTTTAATAATCTCCTCTGGTAAGTCTCGTAGTACTCATGTTGGAGAGCATTAATATAGGCACTTGGATAAGGTCAGCAGGAGTAGATGAACTACTTCAAAGGCTGATGAAGACCCCAGCAGATGTGTTCTCATAGGCATTGCAGATAACCTTAGAGATATTTTTGAGTATGGAGAGAAGGCAAGCGATGTGTAAATAGTGCCCCAATTTCAAACATGAGAAAAGGGTAGATGCCAGAAACCACAGCCTTATAAGCCTGACATGACCTTTGGAAAAATCTTGTTCCAAACAGATGAAGTCAAAAAGCATTCAGAGGAAAATGTGATGTTCACTAGGCATCATCGTGGATTCACTAAAACATTGTCTCTATTAGAGATTGTCAAACTTTGCTGCATATTAGAATCATCTGGGGAGCTTTAAAAAATCCAGATTCCCAACTCCACCCAAGGGGACCCAGGCACCAGTTTTTTAAGCCCCCAGAGATTCTGATTTAATAAGATGCTGTCTGATCAATGAGAGTTTGAAAGCTCCCCAGGTGATAACTAAAATGCAACGAAGTTTGATAACCATTTTGTCTATATGATAATTATGCAAGATGCTTAACTTCCTTGTACTTTCTGTCAATTCTAGGTAATTTTAAAGGTCTCTCCCACCTTTACACATCTATGATTTGTTATTAAAAATCATGCCAAACTGATTTCCTTTCTTCCTCTCTCCCTGACTTCCCACCCTCCCTTTTCCTTCTCTTCCTCCTCTTCTTTTTCTTCTTCTTCTGATTTGCCATAGCTTGGAATGTCAAGGTGTCAAAGTACATATCTTAATTTCATTAAAATATTTAGCAAAATTTCCAAGGACCACCCTGGCTGGTTTTGCTCAGTGGTTAGAGTGTTGGCCCATGGTCCAAAGAGTCCTTGGTTTGATTCCCAGTTAAGGGCACGTACCTTGTTTGCAGGTTCCCAGCCCCTGTAGAGGTGCGTGCAGGAGGCAATCAGTTGATGTGTCTCTCTCACATAGTGTCTCTCTCATGTAGGTCTCTCTCTCTCTCTCTCTCTCTCTCTCCCCCCCCTCTCCCTCTCCCCCCCTTGTCCCTCACTTTCCACTCTCTCTAAAAATCAATGGGAAAAATATCTTCTGGTGAGGATTAAAAAAAAAATTTCCAAGGACCTCTCATAAATACATAAGATGATAGGTATGATGGATGAATGTATCACCTAAGTGTACAAATATGCTCAAAGGATGTGATGAATCTGCGGTAACCTTGGAAAATGGTTTGGAGTGGAATGCTACAAGGGTTGTTGTGCTCTTGGAGCTGACCTTGTTACCATTTAGGAAAGATATAGCCCTAGCTGGTTTTGCTCAGTAGTTAAAGTGTCAGCCTGCAGACTGAAAGGTCCTGGGTTTTATTCCATTCAAGGGACTCATATGTTGGTTGCAGGCTCGATCCCTGGTTGGGGCATGTGCAGGAGGCTACCAGTTGATGTTTCTCTCTCTCTGTTTCTCCCCCTCCCTTCCATTCTCTCTAAAAAAATCAATGGAAAAAAATATCCTCGGGTGAAGATGAACAACAACAACAAAGGATATAAAAGAAATCCCTATTAAATTTGTAAGTAAGTCCAAATTTAAGAGGGTTAATTGATTCAACACGTAAAAGAATCAGGCCTGTTCTGATTAGAATATCTGTTTATTAAGGTTATTATTTTAAAAATATTTTCATAATTAAAATATTTTGCTCATTTTTGTTTTCCCTTTTCTTCAGTTGAGTTGAAATTTTGAAGCTTTTAGTGTAGCACTAATGGAAACATAAACATGCCTGTAGGGTTCCTAGTTAGTTAGTTGTTCTATGACTTTGTTCCTATAAGAAATGTAAATATATTAGATCAGGTTGCTTTGGAGCATCAAAAAATAAAGGAAATGTGGGAGCTAAAAAAAATAATAATTTTCCTCCCACCTTCTAGTTTCTTCTACATGGGCTAATAATCAAATCAACAGAGACAAACCAACAGGAGAAAATTAAATTTTAATACATGCTCACAGGGGATTCACATAAGCATGGAAATTCCAAAGACAGTGAAGTAAAATTGGGTGTACTGTATAGGTCATTTTTGAACAAAGAAGAAAAGGGGGCCTGAGATTTCAAAGCGAGTAGGCAATTTACAGGTAGTTGAGGAAGAGAGGAACATACTTTTGCTAGGCAACCCAGAAACAGTGAGACACAGGGTGGTCTAGTAAGTGGGCACCTGCTTGGAGTCCTCCTGTCTAATACTAAGGTGATTGTGATAAGGTTCTCTTCCTGAAGCAGGTTATTTTTTCCTATTTGAATCTCTTAGGCAGGAAAGGGGGAAGGTCAAAGGTTCTTTCTGAGTCTTTTTTTTCTCTTAATATCCCTACTTAAAGATCAGTATCACCAAAAGTTCAGCTCCAAGAGCACAACAACCCTTGTATCACCAAAAACTTTTGGTCCCCTTCAGAAATATCACCCCCCAAAAAAGCGATGAGGAAAGGAATTTTGTCAGAAATTCTCAGGGAGTGATTGTGGAAAATCCCTTTAGCAGTTTCATCTAACTTGTCAGAGGGGCTGGTGCGCTAGTGGAAGGTAGATTTGGAAGTGTCTCAAAAACACTGGGAGAGCTTGTTTAAAAAGGGCACTTGGACAGATTCTGATGCCTTCCTTTGAGGGGGAGGCCTTGAACCTCCTTTTTATAAACAAGTGCTCTGACTGATTCTGAGAAATATTGTCAAAGAACTCACTTTGATTTGGATTTTGGCATTTAAATATCTTGTTTTTGTCTCATAGTCAGTCCTCCAATTTGTGTTTTTCAAAGCCCAGATAGATTTAATTATTTGAGCTGAAAACTAAAACTGTTAAATAATGTCAGATCTTTCATATCTTATTCCCTATATTTCAATTAGAAAATTGTACGCTCTTACATTGCCATTTTTCTTTTCGTTTTTAATGTTTTATTTTCTGCAGACCTTGATCTGACTGAGACATGAGGAAAATAAAATTTATGTGTAGCAGAAAAGCAACCTATAGCTGCTCCATTGCTGCTGCTGTGCTGTGGAAAATAAACCAGGATTAGATTATGTCTGGTCACTTTCCACATCACATGACGAACGGCAGTTGAGAAGAAGCATAAAATGAATCCTGCTGAGCAGTCAGTCCTTAGATACCTAGTTGTTAACATCCTGTTTCCTTCCCCTCCCTCCTGTGTATTCCCCATCAGGCTCTGTGACTGAAGTGTCAGCTAAGGAGTGGTTTCTCACCTCTTCACACCATCTGGGAATAAGAAGTTGCAGCTATTTCACACCATCTAGAAGACATGGGCTGTGGTAGTTCATCAATTAAAATCAAGAAATCTGCAAAAAGTGAGTGCTAGGAATGTGCCTGTCTTCCTGATGAAAAATGAGCCAATTACCTGTCCTCCTTTCTCATTTACTCACATAGTTGGTTCTGGAGCTGCCTGCTCTGTGTGATTTTGCACAAGGCATCATCACTTGAACCAAAGGTTAAATATTGGGATAACATCAGAAACTACTGTTAGGAAAATGTAGCTTTGAATTTCTGATGTACCATAAAGTATTATATGAGATATTTTATATTTGATTTGATTTCAGTTGGATATGTACTAATATAAAATCTCAATTTAAAACTCAGTGGAAGGGAACAAGAAAGTCTCTGTAAACTTATATCTGTTTATTCAATATGCTTATAAATAGCTATATTTATACCTATGTGACATTTGGTAACATCATTGAATCTTTATTAGGTTTTATAACTCAGTAATCAGATTATTTTTTATAGCTATTCAACACAGAACTTTATGAGGTTTGCCTCATGTTTTTAGAATATTCTAGGTAGAATTTGGCAAATGCTAGATCATCTGCTTCTCCAAAAGGGTGTTGTTTCTAAATAGTTGACATGCCCCCTACTATTCCTATATAATTAGAAACTTAATATTTTCTTTATTTTGTACTGAGGTTCTTTCTCATAGGTACTAGAATCTAGTTAAAACTCGAGTGTTTAAGAAACATAGTCTTTACAAAGAAATTAAAATAAAAACAAGCAAGCTGGGACAGTTATGTGAATAATTTGTTCTTAAATTCCATCCTTTTGTTAAGTAGGTATAGATAATCGCCCCAATTTCTCTTCCACATCTGGGTTTGTTTTTTTAATCTTTATTGTTCAGATTATTACAGTTGTTCCTCTTTTTTCCTGCCATAGCTCCCCTCCACCCAGTTCCCACCCCACCCTCTGCCCTTACCTCCCACTGTCCTTATCCATAGGTGTACAATTTTTGTCCAGTCTCTTCCCGTACCCCCACACCCCTTTCTCCCCGAGAACTGTCAGTCCGCTCCCTTTCTATGCCCCTGATTCTATTATATTCACCAGTTTATATCTTTACCTTTTTCTTCTTCTTCCTCTTCTTAAAGGATACCTTTCAGCATTTCGTATAATACTGGTTTGGTGGTGATGAACTCCTTTAGCTTTTCCTTATCTGTGAAGCTCTTTATCTGACCTTCAATTCTGAATGATAGCTTTGCTGGGTAAAGTAATCTTGGTTGTAGGTTCTTGCTATTTGAATATTTCTTGCCACTCCCTTCTGGCCTGTATAGTTTCTGTTGAGAAATCAGCTGACAATCGTATGATCGTATGGTTGTAGGTAACTAGCTGTTTTTCTCTTGCTGCTTTTAAGATTCTCTCTTTGTCTTTTGCTCGTGGCATTTTAATTATGATGTGTCTTGGTGTGGTCCTCTTTGGATTCCTTTTGTTTGGGGTT
>NW_005362534.1:448125-449298 GCF_000412655.1 Myotis brandtii
GCCAGCCTTCCTGTGGTTCTGGATGATGTCCGTTTTGTCTTTTAGTTGTATTTTTGAAGTGGTTGTGCGAGGCAGCAATTTCCGGTGTTTACCTATGCCGCCATCTTGGTTTCTCCTCCATGCTTGCTCTTCAATTTATCCACATCTTGGTTTTGGAAGTTTACTCAGTCTTAGTATGGAGAGTTTAGGATGAAGAGTTTTCCATGTGAGTTAGTGTGAGATGTTTTCCTTTTGGTTTCAAATGCTGTGCTCTCTCCTAGTTGAATTGTGCATGTGTAGTTGGCCATCCATATCTGTGGATTTCCCATCCACTGATTTATCCAACCCCGAATCAAAAATATTAGGAAGAAAAATATCCCAGAAAGTTGGGGGCGAGCAGGCATGGAATGTTAAGGCATTTTAAAAATGTTTTTATTGATTTCAGAGAGAGGAAGGGAGAGGGAGAGAGAGATAGAAACATTGATAAGAGAGAAACATTGATAGGCTGCCTCTTGCACACCCCCTACTGGGGATCCAGCCCACAAGCCTGGCATGTGCCCTGACTGGGAATTGAACTATGACCTCCTGGTTCATGGATGACACTCCAGCTAGCTGAGCCACACCAGCCAGGATCATGGTATTTTTGAGAAAGAGTAGCCTACATGTAAAATGGAGGCTATCCCCTTCTTGTGGGCTATCCACCTTCCATGTAGAGAAGTAGCATTTATTTTTATCATTATTGCTGTTATTTCACTCCCTTTGTGACATGCAACAGGGAAGAGAAAAATAATGGCTATACTTTACTGAGTGCCTACAACATTCATTATTTCTATTTTCACCAAAATTTTTGGAGGAAGATTTAATTAGTCTCTCTTTCTAGATGAAGAAACTAAGACTTACAGAACTGCCCTGAGTCATGCGTTAGTTGGTGGCTGAACCTGAATTGGAGCCAGGTTTGACAGATTCCAAAGAATATGCTACTTTAAAAAAAATCTATTGAGTGTATTGGGGTAACATCTATACTAATAAAAGGGTAATGTGCTAATTAGACCAGGAAACCTTCCGGGAGACCTTCTGGACATCCTTCCAGACAAAGCCATGGTGGCGGGGCCGAAGCAGAGGCAGTTAGGGGTGATCAGGCTGGCAGGGTGGGGCAGTTGGGGGCGAGCAGGCCAGCAGGGGGGCAGTTGGGGG
>NW_005362534.1:450006-453662 GCF_000412655.1 Myotis brandtii
GGGCAGTTGGGGGTGATCAGGCCGGCAGGCAGAGTGGTTAGGGGTGATCAGGCAGGCAGGCAGGTGAGTGGTTAGGAGCCAGTGGTCCCCGATTGTGAGAGGGATGTTCGACTGCTGGTTTAGGCCCAATCCCTGTGGGTACATAAGACCTTCACTTCATATGATTCTCATCTTATCTTTTGCCCAGTCGTACATCCCCCGAGGGGTCCCAGATTGGAGAGGGTGCAGGCCGGGCTGAGGGACACCCCTCCATGCACAAATTTCATGCACTGGGCCACTAGTTGGTTAATAAAATGGAATAGGTTTTAGGTATACAACTCTATAATACCTCATCTGTATATTGTATTGTGTGCTTACTACCCCAAGACAAGTCTCCTTTCATCATTTATCCCCCTTTTACCCTTTTCTACCTCCCCCTGTTATTGGTGGAAGTGGCGTTCTTGGGGTGCTGCAAGGAAAAGGAATTTCCTGAGACCCCCATGGGAGGATGGGGTTTTGTGGAAAGCTTTATTGATGATGTAAAGTTAAGGGGTTCCCCTCCAAGTTCCCATCTTTGTCCTTCTCACCATGGAAGAAGTCCAGTCTTCAGCAGGCCCAGAATGAAGGCCACGGCCCAGAGTTTCCGCTTCATATTAAAGCACAGTCCAGTCCAGCATCTGGCTAGCTTAGCTTGTGTTCCCAGCTGCAGTCCCTTGTGTATGCAAGGCCATGGGACATGTGACTGCTTAAGGCCACATGGCTATAGAGAGAGAACAGGTGATCACACAGATGAGTGTGGTCATGGAGCAAGAGAGAGCAAGAGAAGAACAAAGCAGAGGGAACTCCTTGGGGATTTTAACCAGTAGCTTCTTCAAACTAACCAATTAACTTTCTAAGATTTCACATGCTTTTGATGGGGTCCACCCCCTAGCCAATCCATTGTTCCCCAGACTAGACTGACAGACAAGCACCTCCCCTGGGCCACTCCAGCTTCCACTGCACATGTGCCTATTCCCCCTTCTTCCCCCAATAATCCAGTACCAGATGGGGGAAGGGAGGGGTGTTTATACCTTGGAGGAACAATGCTGTGTGGAGCTGTAGCTTCCTGATGAAGCTTCCCAGGTGACTATGTTTACAATGTCTGACTCCATTTGCCTTCTTTTCTTTATTAATATTTATTAATGTTCCGATAACACCCCACCCCTCTTTCCCTCTGGTAATCACCATACTGTTGTCTGTGTCTATGAGCTTTTGTTTTTATTTCTTAATCCCTTCACCTTTTCCGCCCAGTCCATGCTCCTTTTGATACACTGTCCTGACTTGTCAAATTGGAATTCAACCAAAAAAACCCAGAAATTAAACATTGCTATTTCATTCTCCTGAACTTCAGTTTACACTTAAAATTTTATATCAATGGGTTTTGAATTAATAATCTGTTTCCTTTTGCTTTTTCTCATGGAGCACTTTGAGAACACTCTGATATATTTTCTTTTGTGTCTTTACTTGAGACCACTTAGACATTCATTTATTTATTTTCTCTAAGTGCTGAGGAGCCCACAAAGGCTATCTGTGCCAAGCCAGCTCAGCCAAGGGTTCACAAGCCCGAGTGAGGGTGGCAAATGGATGAAGAAATGATAGACAAAGAGAATAAGCTGGGTCTAGACCAGGGGTGGGCAAACTTTTTGACTCGAGGGCCACAATGGGTTCTTAAACTGGACCGGAGGGCCGGAACAAAAGCATGGATGGAGTGTTTGTGTGAACTAATATAAATTCAAAGTAAACATCATTAAAAAAAAGGGTTTTTTTTTAGTTTTATTCATTTCAAACGGGCCGTAGTTTGCCCACGGCTGGTCTAGACTCTAGGTGGATCTTCCTGTGCCTGGCTGAGGCCACAGAGAGAGACCCAGACAGCAAGCTGAGCCTTTATTTTATAGCCAGAGGTAAACAAGGTAGTGGTCACTGTAGTTAAAATGTTCTTGTGAGTTTCACTTGTTCTGGCAGCACTTGCTACATCTCCCTCAGCCCATTAGTTTCCCAGATAAGATCTAGGGAGCTCATAAGGTCAAGCCTAATTATGCTAAGAGCGCTGTGCCCTCTAAGCTGGGACTTGTTTGTGGCTTTGCCAACAGGTCAGTCCAAGGCTTAACCCTATAGCCGCGCCCTACAGCTATTTAGTTTTTTAGCTTTGAAGTTTGATGTCTTAAGCTATAACAAATGGAAAATGTCTCTAATGGATATTGTTCTTTTAAAAAATACTTGTTTTCTATTTTTACTTAAAATTTTGAAAATACTAAATAGCCACCACATACTTCTTTAATTCTTGGAGTAACATCTAGTTAATGTAGTTGTTTACATATCTAACAATCAAGCCATTCAGAACTGCCTGAGAGATCCCCTCCCTCCATGCCCAGCCCTCTATTTCCCAGTTGTTCAAAATTGCCCTTTGTAACTGTTTTCCTTCCCTTGCCCTCTTCCCTCCAGTTACTCTCCTCTCTCCTCCTGCTAAGAGTTTGCTCCTGCAGGGAGCATTCACACCACTGTCCCATACCTCCTCCTTTATCCCATCCCATGAAAAATGATTTTGACGAGTTTTAGAATGACCTTGAAGTCCAGTGGTGCATTTTCAGTACTTATTTTGCTTGACGTCCTGGCAGTAGTTGGCATTCTTGCACACTCCCCTCTTAACATACTCAAGGCTCTTGCTTTCAGTGCCAGCATATTCTCCTGGATTTCCTTTTATGTCTCTGTTTGAACTATTTATGAGTCCTTTTTAAAATATATATATTTTTATTGATTTCAGAGAGGAAGGAAGAAGGAGAGAGAGAGAGAGAGAGAGAGAGAGAGAGAGAAACATCAATGATGAGGGAGAATCATTGATCAGCTGCCTCCTGCATGCCCCCCATCGGGGACTGAGCCCCCAACCCAGGCATGTGCCCTGTTTGGGAATCAAACCGTGACCTCCTGGTTCATAGGTTAATGCTCAAAAACTGAGCTACACAGGTCAGGCAAGGGTGCCACTTTCTTGCAAGTTTTAAATATTGGGGTTCCTCTGGATTCTTCTTGGCCCTCTTTGTCACTCTAATGCCCTCTTTGGGTGACTTTACTCCCATGGCTTTAATTAAGCTCAGTATCCCAAATCTGCCAATGCTTTAGTTTCAGCCCACATTTTATACTATAATCCCTGGTTGATTGGCATCAAATGCAAATCATTTTAAACAAGTACTTTTCTTTGTAAAAGATCACTTCTTTCATTTGAAAGTATCCCTCTCAATAACAATTTTTACTTAATTATTCACTTTTTGATATGATAAAATATGAGCCTTAAGATTTATATAGGACTAGAGGCTCAGTGCACAAAATTCGTGCATGGGGGGGTACCCTCAGCCCAGCCTGCACCCTCTCCAATCTGGGACCCCTCGGGGGATGTCTAACTGTCGACAGGGATCAGACCTAAACTGGCAGTAGGACATCCCTCTCACAGTCCTGGACCACTGGCTCCTAATCACTCACCTGCCTGCCTGGTCGCCCTTAACTGCCCACCCCTGCCAGCCTGATCGCCCCTTACTGCCTCTGCGTGGCGGCCTCATTGTCCCTAACTGCCCCCCCTGCCGGCCTGGTTGCCCCTCACTGCCCCCCCTGCTGGCCTAATCACCCCCAATTGCCCCCCTACTGGCCTG
>NW_005362534.1:453940-461013 GCF_000412655.1 Myotis brandtii
GTCATTTGGTTGTCCCTCACTAACCCCCCTGCCGGCCTGGTTGTAGACAACCATCTTGTGAGGGTGTGAGGGTTAATTTGCATATTACCTCTTTATTATATAGGATTGGTACTACAAACACGTTTATTGCCTGCATGAAACAGGCAAACAAAAACCTAAACAGTCTTTTTATTCTTTATACCAATTAAATGCATCTTCATCTTTTTCTGTATTGTTATTTGCTGTGTGATTAATCTGCCTCTGCTTTAGACATTTTAGGTATAATGAGATCCTGACAGGGACTCTTCAGATATCCACTCTAGAATCATGAGCCTTTAGAAGGTAGAAAGTACTGCTGAAAGAATATGAAGTCACACCTCCCCATTTAAATGCTATTTACCAGCTTCAGCCCTAACTAGACAATTCACAAAGAAGCCAGCTTTATAGTTGGAGCCTGTGATTTGTTAGAAAACCCTGTTACAGAGACACTTTTAAACTCAGTGTAAGAAAGGTCAATACCTCAGCTCCAATTGCCAGTGATTTCCCATAATCAGAATACTTTTCCTATACGATTATGGCTTTGTATTGCATTGTCTTTTTAGCAGCTGCAAAAGACAAAACTTTAGTGCTGATTGTACTTAACCTTGGGTGAATGAATTTGGCAATATAAGTCAGATTAGTAATTGATAACAAAGGAGACATAAAACATAATTGCAGGAAAGACATTTGTTTTTTTCCTCTAAGTGAGGATTAAAGATAATTATTGAATTATTAAATAGAATATTTCCTGTAAGAAAATATTTTAATTTAAAATGAGAGTTATACTTGTACATAGCTAAATTTCTTACATATTTAAGGATATGGTAGTTTTTAAAAGTTGATATTTTCACAATAATGATTCTTTTAGGAAATTAGAGATTAATATGCCAGAGGTGTCACAGTTGCTTGTAAACTGTTGTTCACCTGATTTTACTGATTTAGCCTATTATTTTGGTATTGTATAGATATAACTTCATATTTTCCCGAACCATGATTCAGCCAAGGATTACAATTCTCATGGAAACTGCCATTAGATAGCTTTATGCAATCCAAGTGTTGTCCCATTGCCATCTATACTAATAAAAGCCTAGGTGGTCCTCGCGCCCTTGCGTGCAACATCATCACAAGATGGCCACCACAAAGATGGCCACCACAAGATGGCTGCATGCACAGCAGAGGCAGGGCCCGGAAGCTGCTCCGAGCGGTGAAGCCTGGGGGTCCCATGGCTCTGCACGGTGTGGACGAGGTCGGTCCCAGCGTCTCCACTGCATCACGTGGAAGAGGCGTGTACCGGCGGAGGAGGCGGGTTGCGGCAGGGGAGGGCAGTTGTGGGCGATCAGGCCAGCAGGAGGGCAGTTGTGGGCGGTCGGGCTGGCAGAGGAGGGCAGTTGGGGGTGATCAGGCTGGCAGGGGAGCAGTTAGGTGTCAATCAGGCCTGCAGGGGAGCGGTTAGGGGGCGATCAGGCTGGCAGGCAGAAGCAGTTAGGGGCAATCAGGCAGGCAGGCAGGCGAGTGGTTAGGAGCCAGAGGTCCTGGATTGTGAGAGGAATGTCCCAGATTGGAGAGGATGCAGGCCGGGCTGAGGGACACACACCCCCCCTCCTGTGTATGAATTTCGTGCACCAGGCCTCTAGTATTGAATAAAAAAGGATCTTAAACGGGGCATTTAAAAATCCTAATCCTAGTAAATGTAGAACAAATGAGTTACAATTTGCTATTTTGTAACCACCATAGAAATAGTTGATTTAGGCAAAAATCATCAATGGATGTTTTGGAGAATAGAATATATACACAGTCCCAAAGCGTGTTCCTGCAAATTATTGACTTATTATAAAGAGAAAGAAAATATCAGTACCATTAAAGGAAAGGAAAGCTAAGAACTTGTTCTAGAATAAAGAAGATGGAAGAAATGATGGATGATATATGTGTGTGGAGAGAGAGAGCATGCAAGAGAATGCATATGTGACAAAATATTAACAATTTTACTATTCTTACCATTTTCCAATATGTTTGAAAATGTTTCAAAATAAAAAGTTAAAAATATCCTAATCCTATAGTGGCTGCAACCTAGGTTTATGTCCTTTGGAGGTACCATTTGTTAGCCCTTCCTTTGTTTTTGCCATCCACCAATTTTCTCATTCTTTGCAGACTCTGTGTGTCACATCTTGGCAACATCTTGAGTATCTTCACTGTACACATGAATAATCTCAAACATGTTGGCGTCTCAGTTCCTTGACCTCCTAAACTCCGGCAGCCCCTCCTCCACTGTATTTCAGCTGCTCACTCCCATATCCTGGCCCCTGTAGCCACTTGGATCAATTCCACCTCTGCAATCTGTATGATTATTATCCCATTCTCTGATCTCTTTTTTTAAATAGTTATTGATTCTTTTTAAAAAATATGTTTTTATTGATTTCAGAGAGGGAGAGTGAATCATCGATTGGCTGCCTCCTGCATCCCACCCCACTGGGGATCAAGCCCACAACCCAGGCATATACCCTGACTGGGAATCGAACTGGGACCTCCTGGTTTATGGGTTGATGCTCAACCACTGAGCAACTCTGGCTGGGTCCATTCTCTGATCTCTCGATCTTCATTGAAACTTATGGGCCTTAGACCTTTCCCATGTGTCTCTGTTTTCCAGCCCCATCTTGTCTTCACTTTCTTCCTCATCCATCTTCCTCACCTTCTATTGGCTATTACTTGAGCCAATTAACAGATAATATACAGTAATCAAATTTTAGGTAATTTAAAGAAGTAATAGGTGAAATATTTAATGTTCCTAGACCAATTGCTAGCAAAGTTTGGCTACAACTCCTTGATGAGAAAGTCAAGGATATTGGTGACTTGACTTGGATTTTTCTACAGGGATAATTCAGATTTTTAAAATAGTCTTTAAGATTTGTCTTCTTTCTCTAGAAGCTTCTGATTTGAGTGTTTGCATTTACACATTCTGTTTTGTCCTTGAATGGTTATTTTCAACTTCACTATGTGCAATAATAGGTTGCAGCTGTGGCATTAAAAAATAGAGGGATGAATTAAGAGTATTTTATAACTGGAAAACATCTTAGAGATCACAAAGTCCCAAATTCTTATTTTTCACACTAGAAACTGAGCACCAGAGAGGTAAAGTGACTTGCCTGAGGTTACACAGTATGCATCTGGTTGAGTTGGGACCAGAATGGAAGTCCCCAGTTTACAAATTCAGAAATTATTTTTATTACCCGATGTGGATGGGTTAAGCTAGTATATGAGCAAATAAAAAGGTCATAGACATTATCTCTAATTCTTGTCCTTCTCTGACTAAAAGGCCAGAGGTTTTCAAGCATGATAAAACTATGATTTCTTTTGTCATTTGGGGAAACTGTATAGTTTTGCTTAAAATGTCTGCCACTGTTTGGACACTGGACCTCATGCTTTACTCTCATTTACCTCTTGTTTAAGAAAAAAATGCTTTCCAGGGACAAGGAGGCTGTGCTATGCCCTTGTTCTGCAGGGATGTCACAATTTGTGGATGAGTGAGTCTCATAGAGGTCCTTGCCTTGTTTGCTGCCCAAGAATCAGGCTGTGTGACCATCTCACACTTTATGCTTTTTCCAGTGAAGTTGAAAGTCTCACTGTGACAGCCCCACACTCTAGCAGCTGACAGATGTAGAATAACTGTACACAAAAACAATAATGAAAACTGTGGTCCCAGAGTTGAGCCATACCCTATTTTCAGCATGCGTTGAATAGCTGAGGTAATAGATGCTTGTCCTCCTTGTTTAAAGCCTTTTGCCACTAGACGGTTCATTCTCTTTTCAGTTCATTTGACTTCATTTTAATCAGTTTTTATCACACTTGTGCCTCTCTCTCTTCCTGACTGGATGTCAGACCCCTTAAAGTTACATTACATATTCCCTCATCCTGGAGGCCTCTACCAGCAGAATTTCAAAAAGCAGAGTCTTTAAATGATTTATTCTGAATATAAAGTTTCTTGCTTAAAGAATGATCTGTCAAACTCTTATTTAAAAAACAAAACCAAACCAAACATAAGACTACCAGTCTGCATGAGGAGGAACACAAGATAGAAAGTTTTAACTAAATAGTAGTTTCATTCATTTAACAAATATTTATTGAGTATCTACTATATTCCAGGGACTGTTCCTGTCAGGGATACAGCAGCTAATCCAATGGACCAAAATCCCAGACTTTATGGAGCTTGCATTCTAGTGGAAGGAGACAGACAATAACACATGAGTGAAATATATGCTATATCAGATAGTGATAAGTGCTGTGGAAAGAAAATAAGGAATGAGGCAGTGGGGGAGGGGTGCCATTATAAAAAGGGTGGTCAGGAAAGGCCTCACTGAGAAGGTGACTCTTTAGCTGAGACTATGCTCTCTAAGGGAGTGAGCCCTGTGGGTCCTGATTGGCTCTTCTTGCTCCTGATTCTTGGGTTCTAAGATGGTAGCTGTTTTGTTCACAATAGTTTTGAACATTTTAGTGAAATATCATATCTAATTAGGAAGTTTTTGGAGGCACTAGAAATTGTTAGCCTGGAGAGAGAATTGTTGTCTCTTATTCCTGCCTTACTCTTTTTTTAAAAAATTAAATCTTTATTGTTGAAAGTATTACATATGTCCCCTTTTTTCCCCCATTGGCCCCTTCTAGCCCCCCCCCCCAGGCCTTCACCACCCTATTGTCTGTCATGGGTTATGCATATTTCTTTGGTTGATTTCCTACTCATCCACCCTCCCCCACCTTCCTTCTGAGATTCTGCAGTCTGTTCTATGCCTGCCTTACTCTTTATTTTTTTCAGTATTTTTTTATTTCAAGAGAAACAATTTAAAATATAATAATGTTACATGCAATAAACATTAATATGTCAAGAAAAATGATAATGTTACATGTAATAAACACCAATTATTTAAGAAAAATGATTTTACATATAATAATATTACATGCAATAAACATTAATATTACAAGAATAAAATGATTTTAAGTATGATAATATTACCCAAACTGTACTAACATAGTATGATATCACAAAAGTTGTAGGAAATATTAAAAATCTGCAAATAACAGGATTACTTCTATTCTAGAATATTTTTTCCCTCTGGCTCTATTTTTGTTCATCAGTTTATGTTGGTCATTATATTCCACAAATGAGTGAGATCATATGATATTTATCTTTCTCCATCTGCTTATTTCACTTAGCTTAGCATGATGCTTTTAAAGTATATTTTGTCGGATATGAGTATTGCTACTCCAGCTTTTTTTTCTTTTCCATTTGCATGGAAAATTTTTTTCCATCCCTTTCATCCTGTGTGTGTCTTTTGTTTTATAGACAGCATATATTTGGGTCACGTTTTCATATCCATTCAGCTACCCTACACCTTTTGATTGGAGCATTTAATCCATTTACATTTAGGGTTATTATTGAGAGGTACTTATTTACAGCCATTTTAATTCTGTATGGCTAGGTTTCTCTCTCTGTTTCTTCTTTTCAGCAATCCCTTACAGCAGTGGCCGCCAAACCGCGGCTCGTGAGCCACATGCGGCTCTTTGGCCCCTTGAGTGTGGCTCTTCCACAAAATGCCATGTGTAGGCGTGCACGTACAGTGCGATTGAAACTTTGTGGCCCATGTGCAGAAGTCGGTTTTCGGCCTGGGCAAGTCTATTTTGAATAAGTGGCGTTAGAAGAAGTGGGGGGTGTTGGTCGGTCGGGCGATGGGAGACGCGGCGCAGGCGGGCCTCGGGGTACGCAGCGCAGGGGAGGAGTGCGTGCGATTCATGCAGGAGTTGAGTGAGCCAGTCAGCAGTCTCATTGTGCAGTGGTTATTGCTAGTGGCATCTGCAAATCGCTCGCGGGTGACAAAAGTACCTACTCCAAGCATAAAGTTACCTGTATTTTTCCAACCAGCTGCAAATCCTACAGGTATTTTTGTCATCAATTTAAGAATTGTAATTATTTTGTATTGGTGGCTTTATTATTATAAAATGAAACATTTTTTTAGGTGTTCACGTTAGTGTTTGTCAGTCATTGTCATGATTTAATTTTATGGATATTGTAAGGTAAATTGTAAGGAATTTAATTTTATCAATAAATAATATCGTTATTAAGTATGATATCAAGTTTTATTCAACGTACCTATAGTTTAACTAAGACTTAAAACTTTAAGTAAAGTTTATTAAGTTAATTTTAGGGAACGTTGTGGAGTGAAAGAAGATGTCCTTTAGCATTTCTTGTAATGCTGGCTTGGTGGTGATGAGCTCCTTTAGTCTTTTTTTTTTTGTCTAGGAAGCTCTTTATTTGACCGTCTATTTTGAATTATAGCCTTGCTGGATATAGTATTCTTGGTCTCAGATCCTTGCTTTCCATTACCTTGAGTACTTCATGCCATTCCCTTCTGGCCTGTAGAGTTTCTGATGAGAAATCAGGTTTCAGCCTTGTGGGAACTCCTTTGTAGGTAACAGTGTTCTTTTCTCTTACTGCCTTTAAGATTCTCTCTTTGTCTTTAATTTTTGGCTTTTTAATTATGATGTGTCTAGGCATGGGTCTGTTTGGGTTCTTCTTGTTTGGGGTTCTCTGTGCCTCCTGAACTTGTGTGACTTTTCCTTTACCAGGTTAGGGAAGTTTTCTACCATTATTTCTTCAAACACCTTCTCTATTCCTTTCTCTCTTTCTGCCTCTTCTGGCACACCTACTATTGTAATATTGTTATGTTTCACGTTGTCCCACAGTTCTCTTAAGCTGTCCTCCTATTTTTTAATTGTTTTTTCTTTTTAGTTCTCTAATTGAGTGCTATTTTCAACTCTGCCTTCTAAATCACTGATTCAATCCTCAGCTTCCCCTAATCTGCTGTGATTCCTTCCAATGTGTTCTTTATTTGTGCTATGTCATTGTTTATCTCAGACTGTTCTCTTTTCATAGTTACTATATCTTTTTTCATTCTCTTGAGCATTTTTGACATCATTACTCTGAACTCTGTTTCAGATAAATTTCTTATCCCTGCTTCATTTATTTCTTCTGGAGAATTCTCTAGTTCTTTCATTTGGGGGTTGTTTCTTTG
>NW_005362534.1:461604-464730 GCF_000412655.1 Myotis brandtii
TTCCCCCCAGGCAAGGCAGATGTCTATGTGGGAAAGATGTCCTCCGCTGTGTGAGGGAATGACTCAGCCCAGGAAACTTGGGGTGTCTGCCTTCTGAGCTCTATCCCCCGAGTCCCCAGACCTGGGTTCTGCTCTCACAGCTCCAGTCCACTTCACCCACCCTCTGCCAGAGCAGAAGGTGGGTGGCTCCACAGGGAATTTTTGTGCGTTGGCCCATTAAGAGGGTGCTCAAACTTTCAGCTGCCACTCCCTGGCAGACAGCATCCCACTTCTTTTCACAGCTAGATGTTATGTGGGTACCCTCCTCAGTTTGGTGCTCTGCTAGGGATCCCAGATTCAGGATTAGATCCCAGAGTTCTCAGTGGCACCCCCCCCCCACAGCTGAGATATCTCTCCAGGACTGCAGTTGCCGTCTGTGGGTGCCCGGCCAGCCCTTTCATGCCTCCACCCCTCCTGCCCGTCTCTATGTGGTCTCCATCTTCAGTCCTTGGGTATCAGGTTTCTTTCCTGTTAGTTTTCCGTTGATTACTCAGGAAGCCTTTCCATATTTCAGTTGCAATTCCAGCTTGTTCCTGGGAGCATGTCTGTGCATCATCCTCCTACTCTGCCACCATTCTGCCTTAAAAAAAGAATTCTAGCATTTATTGAGTGGTTCCTATATGCCAGGCAATGTACTAAGCATTTTATATTAAGTAATTAATATATTACTAATACCTATATTAACACATTACTAATATACTCTTATGTATTACTAAAGGCCTAGTGCATGAAATTCATGCATGGGAGTGGGGGTCCCCTCAGCCCAGCCTGCACCCTCTCCAATCTGGGACTCCTCGGGGGATGTCCGACTGCCAGTTTAAGCCTCATCCCCGGGATCAGGCCTAAACCGGCAGTCAGACATCCCTCTCACAATCCTGGACCGCTGGCTCCTAATCACTCACCTGCCTGCCTGCCTGGTTGCCCCTATCTGCCCCCCCTGCTGGCCTGATCGCCGCTCACTGCCTCTGCGTGCCAGCCTGGTCACCCCTAATTGCCCCCCTCTGCTGGCCTGGTTGCCTCTTACTGCCCCCACTGCCAGCCTGGTCGCCCCTAATTGCCCCCCCCCTGCCGGCCTGGTCGCCCTTCACGGCCCCTACACCAGCCTGGTCACCCCACGCAGCCTGCTTGTTCAGTTGTTTGGTTGTCCCTCACTAACCCCCCTGCTGGCCTGGTCGTAGGCAGCCATCTTGTGAGGGGGTGAGGGTTAATTTGCATATTACCACTTTAATTAAAAGAGGTAATATGCAAATTGACCATCACCCCAACACACAAAGATGGCTGCCCCCATGTGGCCAAAGATGGCCGCCCCCATATGGTCAAAGATGGCCACCACAAGATGGCCAGCAGGGGAGGGCAGTTGGGCCAGCAGGGGAGGGCATTTGGGCCTGCAGGAGAGGGCAGTTAGGGGTGACCAGGCTAGCAAGGGAGGGCAGTTTGGGGTGACTGGGCCAGCAGGGGAGGGCAGTTAGGGGCCACCAGGCTGGCAGGGGAGCAGTTAGGCGTCAATCAGGTTGGTAGGGGAGTGGTGATCAGGCTGGCAGGCAGAAGCTGTTAGGGGCAATCAGGCAGGCAGGCACGTGAGCAGTTGGGAGCCAGCAGTCCTGGATTATGAGAGGGATTCCAGATTGGATAGGGTGCAGGCTGGACTGAAGGACACACACCTCCCCATGGACGAATTTTGTGTACTGGGCCTCTAGTAGAATTATAACAGCCCTAGAATGGCCTTTCCCAGGTGCTGGGGATTATAGCAGTGAACAAAATAAAGTCCCTATTCTCATGTAGCTTAGCTAATTGGGGATGATAGACAATAAACACAAATATATGACTATATAGAGTGTCAGATGGTAGAAAGTGCTATGGAGAACAAGAGATCAGCCAAAGAGTATAGGAAATGTGGTGGGGAAGTGTAGGAGGGAGATGTTAATTATTTTACATGCTGTCCCATTTTTTTATGGCTGATTCCAAATGCCATGCTGAGCTGTATTGCAAAGATGGTTATGAGCCCAGGTTCTGGTATTACATACATCTGGATTTGACTCTGCATTCTCCACTGATGAGTGATGTGACCCCAAACAGGTTATTTCTGAACCTTAGTTTCCTTATCTGTAAAATGAAGATAACTTCATAGGATTGTTGAGTGGACTAATCAAATCAAATCATCCATATAAAGCACCTAGCAGTGCCTATCACCACAAGGCAAATGCTCTGAATGTATCCTTCATTTTGCTCATAGACCTCCTACATAGATATCTAGCTTCTTGCAAAATACCATGATAATGGTCACCACCAAAGGAAATAATCCATTAAGGAATAACAGAAAAAAAAAGTTTGGCAGTAGAGAAACCACTTGTGCCAGACACAAAAAATTGGCCAGGTAACTTATTAAACCTATGCCGTTGCTTCCTTCTAGAAACCAAAAATAGAAGACCTTTGTGACACATAAGGCTATTTATCATAGCTTTTATTTTTGTCTTTTTCTGCATGGAGTTAATGTGATGTGGAAGCCCTGTCACACCATGAAGCAGCAGGGACCAGAAGCAGATCTAAGCTGTCCAGTGAGTTTGGAACTGGACAACACAGATATTTTCTTCTATGGGCAGGGTTGGGAGTTAGGGAGTCAGTGCCCTACCCCTGGAGTAGGGTGTATATCTGGGCTCCACCCTTTGCCATTTTGGAGGTTTCTGCTCCAGAGGAGAGTCCTGAGCTGGCTAGAGTGCCCGGCAGTGGTGAAGTTTTAGAAGTCTGATGTTGCTATGCCATTCCTGCTCTGCCTCTCCTTCCCTCTTCTCGAGAGGATGCTGGGAGAATTCTATGCCCAAGGCGCAGCAGTACCTTAGTAAGCGGCATTCACGTTCAGAATCAAAGTCCGTTTTATCAGCCACTGCCCAAGTACTCAAGATCCCAATGTGGGACTCTAGTAAGGGCCTGAGCTGGAATACCCAGGGCCTAAGCTGGGCCTACTTTTTCCACTGCCATGGGACTAGCTCATCAGGCAGGGTTTAGTCAGGAGGCAGAAACCAGGAGTGGTTTAAATAGAGAGAACTGAATGTAAGCAACTGTCAGCTAGGAATCAAGTTGTTACTAATT
>NW_005362534.1:464804-476662 GCF_000412655.1 Myotis brandtii
GGGGGGAGGAGACATATGTAAAATTTTAGACAATAAATAAATATAATAAAGAAAAACTTGAATGTATGTGGAGGTAGCAACTGCAGGAATGTTACCACCTCTAGGGCTGAGAGAACAATGGGGAAAGATTGAAATTATTAAAATTTAGAAACTTGGAGGAGGATTCCTGCAGAACTGAAACTCTGACCTTTGAGAAGGGAGGCTGCTCAACTGGTGCCCGTGTCTCTGAGGGGCTGCCATGAGGCTGGCTTTACAAGTGCTGGGTAAACTACAAATTGGATCCAATGGCTGCAACAAGGAGAATCTGTGGGGGCAAAGAGCACTTGCTAGGCTATACTAACAGGAACAGGAAGAAGTGTGTCCCCTGTCCCTCTAGCCCAGCCGTGGGCAAACTACGGCCCGCGAAGGATCCGGCCCTTTTGAAATGAATAAAACTAAAAAAAAAAAAGACCGTACCCTTTTATGTAATGATGTTTACTTTGAATTTATATTAGTTCACACAAACACTCCATCCATGCTTTTGTTCCAGCCCTCCGGTCCAGTAGTTTAAGAAATTGTGGCCCTCGAGTCAAAAAGTTTGCCCACCCCTGCTCTAGCCTCAACAGGCCCTATTGACAGAGCCAAACATGGAGCAATTGGCAAAGTGGAAATGTGGCCTGCAGAGTCCCAGCTTCCAGTACTAGCAAGCTGACTGAAGTAGAGAAGCATGGGGTGAGAGATGATAATTTAGTAAGTGGCCTTCATGCTCGGGTGTAGAGGCTCAGGTATAGGAATACAAGCCCAAACAGAGATGGTGGATTCCCAGGCCCTATTGACAGAGCCAAACATGGAGCAATTGGCAAAGTGGAAATGTGGCCTGCAGAGTCCCAGCTTCCAGTACTAGCAAGCTGACTGAAGTAGAGAAGCATGGGGTGAGAGATGATAATTTAGTAAGTGGCCTTCATGCTCGGGTGTAGAGGCTCAGGTATAGGAATACAAGCCCAAACAGAGATGGTGGATTCCCAAGTGGGGGCCAAGGTGGCTCAGCTTATTGACTTTGGAGTAGAAGAGGAAATGCAAGAGGGAACTGAGCATGACTGTTTCCCTTGCAAGGCCCAGTACCCACATCCACTAGTAAAAAATCGCCCATGAATGTACTGTGTGCTTACCAAACAAAATAACAACTCCTCCCCTTGGTGAGTGGGCTGTGGTCCCAGCAAGGCAGAAATGGGAGAGGAGACTTAGATGACCTCTTTCTCCTTGTGGGGGAGGAGTAGAAGTAGTAGTATATGTAATGTGTCTGGTTTAGAGCTAGGCACATAGTAGGCACTCAATAAATGGTGGCCATTAGTCAAGGAAGGAAAGGTACAAATAGATTAGGAAATGAAGTAGCTGGCTATATATTGTGGAGAGAGCCCAGGACTTTGAAGACCTAAATCCATACTAAGTGAATGACTTGAGCAAGATCCTTGCCTCTCTAAACCTGAAGTTTCTGTATGTGTAACATGGAGATTATAATACTTGGGACTAATGTCTTATAATAGACCTTAACATATGGTAGCTATTTTGTTCAGTTATCAATTGTAGAAATAATAAGCTTGATTATATATTACTAGAGGCCTGGTGCATGACTTTGTGCATGAGTGGGGTCCCTCAGCCTGGCTGGTGATTGAGGTCTATTGGGGGGGCAGCTGGCTCGGGAGAGGGGCCCTGGGAGATTGGCCAGCTGGCCCCCCATCAGGGCCCATGGGGGGGGGGCGACGGGGTGGGGAGGTGGGAGGGGGAGGGGCCATGTGAGGTTGGCTGTGGAAACACACTTACTACTGGGGGGCAGCTCCTGCGTTGAGTGTCTGCCCCCTGGTGGTCAGTGCACGTCATAGTGACTGGTCAACCGGTCATTCTGGTCATTCCAGTTGTTGGGTCTTAATGGTTGCTTAGGCTTTTATATATATAGGTTGATGTTGTTAATAGTAAATAGAAAGAGGTCATTTATTTCACTTCATAATTGTGCAGATGAAGAAACTGAGAAACAGAAAAAGGTCAATAGCTCTATGCAGGTTAAGAGCTTGGGCTATGGGGTCAGTGAGATGTTTGTTCAATTCCTGCTGTCCATTTTCATTTATTGGCTAAATGACCTTAAGTAAGTTAGTCTTTCTCAGCTTCACAGTGTGGCAAGGACTGCAGAAATGAATCTGTTGCTTGACCCTCAGTAAGTAGGACTAGAACATTGTGCTAGGTGAACAGAAAACACTGAGGTGAGGGTTGGTTGGTCATGACAGTCACTGTTCCACAGAACAGATCTTTCAGATTACTGTCCAGAAGGATATGGTAAGAACATGAGATTTCAGCCATGGTACTACCAACTATTTGCTTTGCAACATTAAACAAGTTACTCGATTTCTTCTCCCTGTGGTTTTTCCCTATAAAGATTTTGATATTTGACCTTATGTCTATTTCCTGGGGTTTTCTGAAAGCTGAGTAATGAAATGAGAGTCTCTGAAACCCAAGAGCCTTGAGGGAGCTCATAAATAAACACCCTCAGATGATTAGTGTCTACTTGGTGTATCACAGCAGTACTAAACTAAACATACTGGGACTAGAGGCTGGATTTCTGCTTTCAAAACTCAAATTGTTCTCATTTTAGTCAACTCTTAATTTTTATGTGCTAACTGGGAAAAATTACAGCATAAATAAAAGGAGCCAGCTGATGTTGATTGCTCTTAACTCTAAAACTTGAGGAAGGCATAAGAGACTATGTTTTAATCTCATCTTTCACCTGATCTCTTTCTATGAAGGTACAGGATAGTTCAAAGGCTACCAGAAGAGAGTCAGTGTGTCTGAATAATCCACAAATAAGAGAATACTTACCACTATAGTTGCCATTTATTTAGCATGTGCTTTATGTTAGTCATTTAGCTAAACTCTTTACCTGTAGTATCTTATTTTGTCCTTACAGTAACTATGCAGAGGGAGGTGTGTTCATTTTCATCCATCGCTTGTCAATTGACTATCAGGTGTAGAAGGTGGAGGGAATCATACTTCTTAATTCATTGTGCATTGTTAACATTGGTTTGTGCAAGACCCTTTCTTATGTTAATTAATTTGCTTACTCCCTTTTACCCATGTACCTGATGGTCACCCTCCCCATAAATAATCAATTGTTATGTTTAGTGTGTATCTTTTCCTTTGTATATACTCTTATGAAATGTATATTGTGGTTTTGTGTATGTGTATTTTAAATTTATGTAAAGTGGTATCATGTTATATTTCATTCTGTCTTTAAGTTTTTAATAACTGTTGTAACTGAAGCACAATTTTTTTAAGACCCATTCATGTTACTGTGGGTTTATTGAATCTATTGCTTCCACTTGTGGCATAAGACTCTATAGGTGCATCCACCACAGTTACACATTCTCTGTCCTAGCAATAGACAGCTGGCTGTGTTGGTGTCAAACTTCCTATTGCCACAAAGAAGCACTGTATCGCCATATGTCTCCTTAATGGACTGTGTGACAATTGCTTTGGGGTATATAGTGAAGAACGGAATTGCTACTTCATAGGGCATACATAGACTTTATATGCTTAAGTATTGCCATAGGTAAGTGCTATTATCCCCATTTTACAGATAAGGGAACTGAGTCTTTGAGAGTTTTAATAACTTACCCAAAGTCACATAGATGGTAATTAGCAGAACTGGGATTCAAATTCAGGTAGTCTTGCTCCAAAAATTTTATTCAATATTCATGCCATTATTCTTCTATGAATATTTGAGACAAGGACATTTTACAAAAACATGAGGGTAAATCTCATTGATTGTAGTTTTTATGTGTGTAGAACCAAGGAATCCAGGTGAACTGACTATTTTTTCCCCTGAAGCACCTTCTTACCCCCATCATAGCTGCATAGTAACTGTTTCTCTTTGACTTTTGTGTCCTGTGTGTCCGCAGCAATAAGAGCTGCATTGATCATCCAAAATTGGTACCGAGGTTACAGAGCTCGGTTGAAGGCCAGACAACGTTATGCTCTCACCATCTTCCAGTCCATTGAATATGCCGATGAACAAGGCCAATTACAGGTCTGTTTTGTAAGCTTGTCTCTTATTTTGGTAAACTGCTTCTCTTTACCCCTTGTTATTGAAAGAATGACTGGTTGGGACCATTTTAAGCTAAGAAACCTTAGTGAAAGGCTTTAATAGAAGATATAGTGACATTGTCTTGGAACTAGCTGTTGAGAGAGGGCGTATGATTTGGGATGAGGATGGTATTTTTCAATTCTGAAGTTCACATTTTTAAGAGGGCTGCCAGATACCTAGTTGACTAATAAAAATGGCCTTATTCTATTTTTGGGGATATGTCCCAGTAGGAAGTTGTTACTTTATGAAGAAAAAACAACATTTTATGGCGTTAAAAACTGGAAGAATTTCCTGGGAACGAACCTATGAGAGTTCTAGAAGAATATATAGATGGGTGAGGAAGGCTTTTTTCAAGCTTGCAAAAAAACAATATATAAATTAAACTTTAATGCTTATTGATGAAAAAAGTACTTTTTAGTAATAAAATATCTTAGAAAGATGTCCAATGTTATTGTTAATGAAAAAAATCAGTTTGTAGAACAGAATGTAGAGTTTTATCCCATATATATGAAAGAAAATTAAACATACAGCAGAAGTCTGGGAAAAGCTATGCTGTGAAGTGTTTCCAGTGATTATCTCTGGGGACAGGAGTGGGAGTGGATGGGAGAGGAATTCTCATTTTCATTCTGTATTGTTTGTAGTTTTCAACAATCATATTTATATGCAAATTTATTACATTATCTTTAAAAATAATTAAGAAAATTTCAAAAAGTATCAAAGACATTGCTGGATTTATTCTTGGCAGTTATAAAAATGATATACTATGATTCAATCAGATTTTCCCTTTGCCTTGATTAGAAGCTCACAGTGTGAGCTGTCCTTTTAAGCACTGTGGAATGTAGTAATGAGTATAAAGGTAGAGTGAGCTCTCAAATTGGTATGCTTTATATGCACACATTCTAGTTTTAGTACATTCTTTAATATTGACTTTTTATAACAGATTTATTGAGATACAGTTCAGTTAAAGTGTAAAATTTAATGGCCTTTAGTATATACCCAAAATTGTAACCATCACCACAATAAATTATAGAGCATTTTTATCACCCCCCCCCAAAAAAAACAACACATCTATAGTCATTAGCAGTCACTCCCCATTTCCCCTTCTTCCCAGCTCCTGGCAACCACTAATCTGTTTTCTGTCTTTATGAGTTTGCCTTTTCTTACCATTTCATATAAATGGAATCACAGAAAATGTGATCCTTTTGTGTCTGACTTCTTTCACTTAGCATAATATCTTCAATGTTCATTCATATTGCAGTGTATATCAGTACTTCATTCCTTTTTATGGATAATATTCCATTGTATGGATTTCACACATTTTGTTTATTCATTTCTCAGTGGATAGATCATTTGAGTTGTTTCTACTTTTTGGCTATTATAAATAATGCTGCTATGAATATTTGTGTGCAAGATTTTATGGGAACATATTCTCTTGGGTTTATACCTAGAAGTGGAATTGTTGGGTCATCTGGTAACTCTGTGTTTAACTTTTTGAGTAATTGCTAAATTGTTTTCCCAAGCAGCTGCACCATTTACATCCCCCCAGCAGTGTATGAGGGGTCCAATTTTGCCACATCTTTGACAACACTTGTTATTATCTGTCTTCTTTATTATAGCCATCCTAGTGTGGGTGCAGTGGTATTTCATTGTGGTTTCTATTAACTCTTGACAAACCCATCAACAGTGTTAAACTTACACATTTTGATATTTGTGTGGAAAGCCTTCTCTGAACTCCCAGACCTACTCCCAGGTTGAAAAGGTTCCTTAGTGGTCACTCTTTATGGGTGACAGGGCTTGGAGAAGTTATTTGTGCTGTATAAATGCAGGTTTTTGCAGATAATTTATAGGCATAGAGGCAGCATCTAGGTCAGTGATGGCGAACCTATGACACGTGTGTCAGAGGTGACATGTGAACTCATTTTTTTGGTTGATTTTTCTTTGTTAAATGGCATTTAAATATATAAAAGAAATATCAAAAATATAAGTCTTTGTTTTACTATGGTTGCAAATATCAAAAAATTTCTATATGTGACATAGCACTAGAGTTAAGTTAGGGTTTTTCAAAATGCTGACACGCCGAGCTCAAAAGGTTCACCATCACTGATCTAGGTGATGGTTGGAATGCTGGTGAATTTCCATCTTTCCCTCCCTCTATCTTTCCTTATTTAATTTCCCAAATATATTTGACATTTAAGAGTATCCCTTAACTCTTCATCTCACTACCAAAAGGAAAATAAGAGATCATAATGAACAAAATTTAGTAGCCGAGTTAGGTTGGTTTCCTAAAAGCAGAATCTGAGATAAGGATTCTGGTACAAGTGATTTCCTAAGAGTGTTCTCAGGAAAAAATCTATAAGGAAGTGAGGAAAACAAGATTGGACAGGGGAAGAAACTAGGCAAAACTATGGTTTCTGGAGAAGCTTGACCTCAGCCTGATCCCATTTGGAGCTTTGAAGTGCATCATGGTTTATCCCACCCAGTGGCAAGGGAACTTGGGATCTAGGCTGCAATACCCTTGCTTCAGTTAGTCATTTTCTATGGGCAGCCTCCCAGGAGGACAGATATATGAAATCCTATGCAACTCTAGGGAAGGTACCTCTCATCTACCAAGGGCAGTCCTTGGGAGGAGGTGGGCAAGTAGAGATGGGACCTAGTGCAGCTGGGAGATGAGTGCCCTAGAAGGTTAAAGGGGACTTACATGAAACACCAATAGCATTTATTACAGTAGCTATTTGGGGTTCATTCATTGATTAATGTGTTTTTATTTTATCCAGTTATCCAATTTCTTTTCCTTCATGTTGGAAAACTACGTACATATACAAGAGAAAGATCCAAGTAAGTAAATTTTAGTCTTTTGAAAAGCACTCATTAAATATTGAATTGTCCTCATCAAGGGATGTAAACTCTGAAGATAGGAGAACACTAAATAATTTAAAAGATGCCCACCTGCTAGCGCTCTATCTACTGAGCCAAACTGGCTAGAGAGATAAACCCTTTTTATTTGTGGTCAGTTTTCTCTCTGTTGATGTGTGGTAATACCTTTATTATGTATTAAGTTTCTATGAATATTAGCATCTGTTTTAGGGAATTTTTATTTTGAGCTTTTGTACTGTAAATGATTTCTTGTCATTTGTTTTAAAATAAGAAAAAATTTCTTTTTCCCTCTTAAGTTCGAGGATATTTATCATTCTAAAAAAAAAAAGATGCCTACCTGTCTTGTCTATGTGACACCAAACAACTGTGAAATCAGTTCAGGTGGCTTTTTCCCTCTCTGATGGGTATCAACTAAATTGACCATTTAATCCAGTGGTTCTCAACCTGTGGGTCGCGACCCCTTTGGCGGTCGAACGACCCTTTCACAGGGGTCGCCTAAGACCATCCTGCATATCAGATATTTACATTACGATTCATAACAGTAGCAACATTACAGTTATGAAGTAGCAACGAAAATAATTTTATGATTGGGCCACAACATGAGGAACTGTATTTAAAGGGCCAGAAGGTTGAGAACCACTGAAATAATCTTCACTTTAAAAAAACTGAATTAGGCTTCATTCAGTGTTAATTTGTTTAATACTTTCTCTGAACCACCATTTATTGATGTACAGTAGTAGTTTAGTAAGGAGGATCTTATTTTTTATCCATGAAACTTTAAAAAAATATTTTTATTGATTTCAGAGAGGAAGGGAGAGAGAGATAGAAACATCAAAGATGAGAGAGAATAATTGATCAATTGCCCAACACTTGAGATTAAGCCCGCAACCTGCGCATGTGCCCTGACCAGGAATTGGACTGTGACCTCCTGGTTCATAGTTCGATGCTCAGCCAATGAACTACACCAGCCATGCTTTACATGAAACTTTTGTGCTGAGAGATAAAAATATCTTGAGTATTTCATGAAACAGATCTTGGGAAAATGGTGGATTAAATACAGTTGGTTCCATCATGTCTCTGTCTTCTGCATAGATGTCTAGAGACAACATAGATATGGTTAAAAAATGATTTTAAAATAATAGTTTTTCACAATGCATGTATTTCTCCTTCAAATTAAGATCTGTCTGTTATTTACAAGGTAGATGCTAGACTTTAAAACTTTTTTCTTCAATTTGGGGCAACCATTTTTTTTTATTCTAATTTAAACTGTTTATGGCATCTAAGAGCATATTTTAAATAATTTAGTGAACACCCGTCGAAGTGGCAAAAGAATGGTGGCTTAATGGCATGCTTTGAGCTAAGTACATATGTATGAAACTAATTAAAGTGTTTAATGATCTATGGAAGCTTTTTGAATGGTGGAATAGCCAAACTTGAGGAGTGGGGAGTGGGTGGAAGTAGGTATTTTGGCATTTTCTTTCTTTTAGATAATTGCAATTATCTAAAAGAAAGAGAGTTATTTCATGTTCTTTGTCAAAAATATTTTTTGAGAGGAAATATAATAATGATGAAATGAAGCAGCATTCTTTCTGCTAATGACCTAATATTTCTGTTCAGCCTATGCATCAGAATTGCTTATGGAGATTCATAGCCACAGGTGGCTGGGTTCCAGCCTAGGTATATTTATTCAGTCTCTGATTTTAAAAAAATTATATTTACAAAATTCTGCTGGTGATTTAAAAATATATTTAAAATTTTATCAAAGAAGGGACAGTGACTTAATTTTCTTGTGTAAACTTTACAGAAAAGTACACAAATCATAAGTATATGACAATAGATTTTCTGAAAGTAAACAAACCCTTGTAACCTGCACCCAGAACAAGAAATAAAACATTATTAAAACTACAAAATCCTCATTGTCCTCTCCAATCATTACCCACCCCCCTCATCACTGTTTTTCTCACTTCTACATCCCAGATTAATTTTGCTTGTTTTTGAGATTCTCTAATTAAATGGAAGCATAGAACGTTGAGTCTGGCTTCTTTTACATAACTTATAGTATTTGTGAGAGTCATCTATGTTGATGCAGTTTGGTCATTCTTATTGCTGAATAATATTCCATATTTATTAATATGCCAAAATTTATTCATTCTACTGTTTATAGACTTTTGAGTTGTTTTCAGTTTTGGTAATTTAAATGTTACTTACTGCTATGCATATTCTTGTACATGTCCATTTTGGTAAACATATATATTCTTTTCTTTTGTTAAGTACTCATTTTCAGTTATCTTTTGCTACATAAGAAACCACCCCAAAATTTAGTGGCTTTAAAACAACAGCCATTTTATTGCTTATGATTCTGTGGGTCAGGCATTTGAACAGGGCTCAGTGGGGATAATGACTTGTCGTTGTTTCAGATGGTATCAGTTGGGCTCACTCAAGCCATCTGGGTGGCACAGGAAGGTCCAAATGGTTTTACATGCCTGGGACTTTTTGGTATTAGCTATGAACTTGGACACCTTAAATCTCTTCATGCAGCCTGTCTGTCCAACAGGATATCCTGAATTTCTTTACATGGCAGCTGGATTCCAAGAAATCAAAGGCATAAACTGCAAGGCCTTTTAAGGTCTATGCTCTGGAACACACACAAAATCAGTTCTGCCATCTTCTGTTTGTCAAAGCATGTCACAAGGCCAGCTGCAGATTCAAAGGGGGTAGGAAAGCTCCATCTCTTGCAGGGAGCAGCAGCAGCATTATATTGTAAAGGGATATGGATACAAGGAGGCATGTTTCAATGGGGATCATTACTATAAAGATATACCACAACTCAGGAGTAGAAGAGTTGGATTATAGGGCATGCATATGTTCAGCTTTATTAGATACTGACAAAGTTTTACAAAGTTGTACCAGGTGATACTGCCACCAGTGTATGAGAGTCCCAGTTGTTCCATAGCCTCACCAACACTTGTAATTGTGTCTCCTTTTCATTTTAACCATTTGGTGAGGATGTAGTGGTATCACATTTCCACTTTAATGTGCATTTTCCTGGTGAGAAGTGAAATTGCTCACCGTTTTTGTATGTTTATCAGTCACATGCACATCCTGCTCAGTGAAGTGCCTGATCCAGTTTTTTGCCTATCTGTATTTTTCTTAGCAATCTGTGTGAATTTTCTAAGTATTCTAATTATAAGAATATTGATCTTTGTTAGGTGAATATATTGCAAATATCTTCTCCTAGTCTTTGTCTTTTATTACCCCATCCCAGTATTTAAAAGGTCTTTTTTCATTAACAAATTTTTTATTTCATTGTAGTACAATTTTTTTTGTTTAGATTAGTGGTTTCTCTATCCTGTTTAAGAAATCTTTTATACACACATACACACACACACACACACACATACATACAGGGTGTCCCCCAAAAATGTATACACACACTTTGAATAGTATACATTTTGGGGGACACCCTGTATGTACACACAGATACAGACACACACACACACACACACACACACACACACACACACATTTGTGCAAAAATAAATACAGACTAAACCTACAGGATAAACAAGAAAGTAATGACATTGTTTACATACAGGTAATTGGGGAGATGGTTGGGAGCAGGAAAGAAGGAATGGGAGAATGAGGATTGGGTAGAGGGATGAGGGGAGAGTGACATGTCTCTGAGTGTACCTTTTTGTAGTTCTGACCCTTAAAACCATGATAATGTTTCACATCCCTAAAAATATAATTAAAAACAGAAAGTATACTATAAGTATGTATATGTTCCCAAAATGGAATACACACTGTGACAAATGAACATGACTGTATTACAAATGATAACAATCACCTGAAGGAGGTAGGGAAGAAAAAAGCCTAACCTAAGTAACATTGGAAAATAGCATTTTAACCATAACGTGCCTTGGTAAGGTTTAATTTTTACTTATCCTGCATGGGTTTTCTGAGCTTCTTGATATCTAAGTTTATATTTTTTGTCAAATTTAGAAAATTTTCATCCATTAATTATTTAAAATATGTTTCTTTTTAAATCTAAATATATTTTTCTTTGCGAATCCTTCTTATTTTAAACTTAGAAGGCCCTGAAATATTTAAAATGTGATTGCTATGCCTGTATTTTTAGATTTTTTAATGGTTTGACTTTTAAAAAATTTAACACTTTATAAATTTTGAATGTTTTCATATTAAACTAAAAAAGGAAATTTTGATGCCTAGTGATTGAGAACAATTAAAAAATACAACTACAAAGAAAATTTCAAATTAGTTAACCAATTTTTCCCAGACATTCATAATTTATCTTTTCACCATGATTTGTAGTGCCTCCTTCATAATATATTTATTTTAAAAATGTGTAATAAGACCTATTTCTGAGCCATCTATTCTCTTATACATCTCTCAATTATAGAGTGCTAGAATCATATTGATTTAATTATTGTATATAGCAGAAAAAGAAACATAGATTGCTGCTGTAGGGTTGATTTTATTTAAATATTTTTCCAGCTTTGTTGAAATATAAATGACATATAATATTGTATAAGTTTACGGTGTACAATGTTATAGTTTTATTTATGTATTTATTGTGAAATGATTACCACCATAAAGTTAGTTAACTTATTTACATCACCTCACTTAGTTACAATTTTATGTGTGTGTGTTGAGAACTTGCCCTAGCTGGTTTGGATCAGTGAATAAAGCAACAGCCTGTGGACTGAAGCGTCCCTGGTTTGATTCTGGCCAAGGGCACATGCCTGGGTTGCGGGTTCAATCCCCAGTAGAAGACGAGCAGCCAATCAATGATTCTCATCATTGATGTCTCTCTCTCTCTCTCTCTACCCCTCTCCCTTCCTCTCTGATATCA
>NW_005362534.1:476751-494043 GCF_000412655.1 Myotis brandtii
CTTCTGCACGTGGGCCACGAAGTTTCAATTGCACTGTACATGCGCACCCACACGTGGTATTTTGTGGAAGAGCCACACTCAAGGGGCCAAAGAGCCGCATGTGGCTCGCGAGCTGCAGTTTGCCGACCACTGCTAGAGTATTGTTAACTAGAGTCACCATGCTGTACATTACTGTAGGTTGCTCTCTAATGGCCCTCTTTGGTAGGAGGGTCCCAGACAAGCTCTACCTACACCTATTTGGCAAAAGTGCTCTGACCCCTAAGTAAGGTATATTTAGGGATACAACTATACTTCATTTGAAGATCAATGGTTTTATTCTGAGGCACGGAGTATGTGAGGACTCTGGGTGTTCCAAAGGTAAGAGGTGACCTGGAAGCAGATCTTTTCTGTGTCTTATTGCTTTAGTTGCTCAAAAGCAATTCATAGGACTTGATGGAGAGACTCTACACATCAGTTCCAGTCTGCTTTTTCATATCAGTCCCCTCCCACAGGTAGATAGCCAAAGCTGCTATACATAGAATAGGTTTAATCAGAAACTGCTAGAAGTGGGAGTGGGGCAGAGTGTGTGGAAGTGTTGTTTTAACTTTTGTTTTTGCTTCCAACATTAGCCAAAATGTCCCATCAGACCAGGTACTATATATATATTTTTTTTCTTTTTCAATTACAGTTTATATTCAATATCATTTTGTATTCATTTCAGAAGTATAGCATACTGGTTTGACAGTCATACAGGGGTGGGAAAAGTAGGTTTATAGTTGCCAGTACATAAAACAGTATTTTTATTCTTGTATTATATATTTTTCCATATGAATAACAATAAACCTACTTTTGCCCAGCCTTATATACTTTACAAAGTGTTCCTCCCAATATTTCCAGTACCCACCTGGCAAACATGTCTACTCTAAATATTCAAAATGATAGAAACTGCTTGCAGACAACTTCTGATTAATGACCTTAGTAGCAATTGAGTGTTAATGAATTGAAAAGTATGTCATCATCCTCTGTATCACTTATCTGTTACTATAATAATACTGTGTATTAAACAACCACAATAGTTCAGTGGCATGTAATAAACATTTCTTTTTGCTCATCAGTCTACAGATTAGCTGAGCACGTCTGCTGTTCTTAGTCTTGATTTGGCAGTTTTTGGGGTTTTGGGTGGAGTTCGCTTCGCTTGTGTCTGGAGGTCTGCGGGATGGTGGCTGATCTAGGACGGCCTTGGCTCGGGTGACTCAGCTCTGCTCCCCATGGTGTTGGAGCTTTCAGTAGGCTAGCCAGGGCTTCATAGTAGTGGCATGGTTTCAAAAGCGAGAGCATGGAAACAAACAAGTCCTTGTGAGGCCTTGGCTTGGAACTGGTATGTAACACTTCCACCACTTTCTTTAGGCCAACACAAGTCACGAACCAGCTTCAAGGGCTGGGGAAATAGAATCTTCAAAATCACATTAAAAAGGGCATGGCCGGAGTTTGGGATAGAGAATTGGGATCACTGTTATAATCAAACTACGATATCCCCTTTCATCTTTACCCACCTGATTTGGCCGGATTTCTGTTCTTGAGCTGATCATTTTATGGGCAATCTAGCAAGAAAGGGACACTGGATCTCAGCATCTACTGAAATGAACAGTTGTGTCTCTGAGAGAGAGGGCCTTTGGAATTTGTGCCGATGGTTTGTCATCTTACTTTATCTGTTTTGTTACCAAAAAGAAAATCATGTCAGAAAATTTGTTTTTATGTGAAGAGGGAGACAAATCAATTACAGCTAAGTAAAATTTGAAGTGTTTAACGGGGAAAATTAAATGTTGCAGTTTAATTTTCTGTATATCATGAATAGTAGCAGATATTTAAACCAAATATAATGCATTGTTATGTTTTCAACACTATTTGTAAAAATCTGAGATGTAAGAATAGACAAAAAAAAAATGTAGAGTTAGAGCTTCAGAGCATCAAAATACCGTGAGTGATCAGTTTTCCCTGTGCTTATCCCTCCATTCCCTACTGATGAACTTACTGATTTGGTAAAATGTCCACCCAGGAAGGGATGATGGTGATTCCTGTGCATGTACCTACTGGTTTCAGAACAAATCATTCCTCATGGTTATATGTGGGATGTCACGGTATTCATAACATTTAGCACAGTGTCTTACATGGGCTAGACATTCAAGAAGGTATTTAAGTATGGGAATGTTGATTTTTGCCACCCTTTCTGTTTTTTCCAGCTTTAGTAAATCGGCTGTTTGGTTGCGCCCCCCAGGACGACAGGGGTAGACAGGAATGTATAGGGATAATAGAGGTCCCAGAATCGTATAGTGGTCCTCGGCTGCAATTTCCACTCAATACTAATTCTCTTACTATAATGATTGAGGCCTTTAAGAAGCAGCAGGTAAGTGGAAGTATATATACTGCCTTGATTCTTGTACATAAAGTGTTCAATGACTATTTGTTGAATGAGTGAATGAAAACACTACAGCAGAAATGCATTCCCTTGGGGAAAACCTTCACATCAAGTGAAAGCTACCCTGCGCTTTGCTTAACCCACTGAAAGAAGTATCCTCAGGTACACAGAAACCTCCTCTCTGTCCATTGCTTATGGCATTTCCTTTTTCTTTTTCTGAGATATAATTCACCATAAAATTCACCATTTAAAGTATATTATTTAGTGGTTTTTAATATACTCACAAGATTGTGCAACCAATACCAATAGCTAATTCCAGAACATGTTCATCACCCAAAAAGAAGTGTCATACCCATTACCATTCCTTTCTCCCCCACCCCTGGCAACCACTATTATACTTTCTGTCTTTATGTATTTGTCTATTCCAGATATTTCATACAAATGAAATCATATAATATATGGCTTTTTGTATCTGACTTCTTTCATCTAGCATGATGTTTTTAAGGCTCATTCATGTGTCAGCATGTTTAGTTACTTCTTTTACTTTTATGGCTGACTAATATTCTATTGTATGGCTATACTATTTTTGTTTAGCAATTTATCAATAGATGGACTTTTGAATTTTTTCTACCTTTTGGCTATTATGAACAATGCTGCTATGAACATATGTATAAGTTTTTGCATGAACATATGTTTTTATTTCTCTTGAGTCTATACCTACCTAGGAGTGGAATTGCTGGGTCATATGGTTACTCTATGTTTTCATTTTTGAGGAATTTCTAAACCATTTTCTGCAACTGCACCATTTTACATTCCTACCAGCAATGCATGAGGGTTCAAATTTCTCCAGTTATTCTGCCAGCACTTATTATTTTCTGTTTCTTTTAATTTTTATTTTAACCATCTTAGCTGTGTGTGAGGTGGTATCTCCTCGTGGTTTTGATTTGCATTTCCCTGATGACTAAAGATGTTGAGCACCTTTTCATGTTTATTGGACATTTTTATACATTTTTTGGAGAAACGTCTATTCAGATCCATTGCCTTCTTTAAAATCAGATTATTTCTCTATTTATTATTCAGTTGTAGGAGTTCTTTATATATTCTGGATACAAATCCCTTATCAGATACATGGTTTGCAAATATTTTCTCCCATTTTAAGGTTGTCTTTTGACATATATATATATATTTATTTCAGAGAGGAAGTGAGAAGAGAGAGAAATATCAATGATGAGAGAGAATCATCAATCGACTGCCTCCGGCATGCCCCGCCCCCCCTGGGGATCAAGCCTGCAACCTGGGCATGTGCCCTGATGGGGAATCAAACCATGACCTCCTGGTTCATGGGTCTATGCTCAACCATTGGGCAACACCAGCTGGGCTTTTTCACTTTTTTGATAATGTCCTTTGATTCACAAAATTTTCTAAATTAGATGAAGTCCAACTTATCTATTTTTTTTCTTTGGTTACTTGTGCGTTTGGTGTCATATCTGAGAATTCCTTGCCAAATCCAAGGTCATGAAGATTTACCCCTATGTTTTCTTTTAAAAATTGTATAGCTGTAGCTCTTACATTTAGGTCAATGAACCATTTTCATTGATTCTTTGTAAAGTTCAACAAATTTCAAAAACCATTAGCTACCTGTTTGTGTACAACTTCAGTTAATTTCTGTCCAACTTCATTCTTTGCATATGAGTATGCAGTTGTTCCAGAGTCTTTTGTTGAAAAGTCTTTTTCCCTCATTGAATGGCCTTGGTACCCTTGTCAAAAATTAATAAGCCATAGATGTATGGACTTATTGCTGGACTCCCAGTTTTATTCCATTGGTGTATGTGTCTATCCTTATGCAAGCAGCACATTGTCTATTAATATGGTATATTACATTAATTAACTTTCTTATGTTGAACTACACTTGTATTCCTGGAATAAACCCCATTTGTTCATAGTGTATAATTCTTTTAAAATTCTGTTGGATTTGGTTTACTGGTATTTTGTGAGGAGTTGCATTTTATTCATAAGGGATATTGATCTCCATTTTCTTTTCTTATGATGTCTTTATCTGGCTTTGGTATCAGGATAGTACTGACCTCATAGAATGATTTAGGAATTATTTCCTTTTCTTTCTTTCTTTCTTTCTTTCTTTCTTTCTTTCTTTCTTTCTTTCTTTCCTTTTCTTTTCTTTTCTTTCTTATTTTTTTTTTGCAAGACTTTCAGAAGGATTGGTGTTAATTTTTTAAATGTTTAGTAGAGTTCACCAATAAAGCTGCCTGGTCTTGGATTTTTATTTGTTAGGAGGTTTTTGATTAGTGATTCAATCTCTACTTGTTCTAGATCTGTTTGTATTTTCTGTTTTTTTTTCTTGAGTCAGGTTTGGTAATTTGTATGTTTCTAAGATTTTGTCCATTTTATCTAAGTTATCTAATTTATTTGTGTACAATTGTTCATGATAGTCTCATAATTCTCTTTATTTATTTTCTAAAATTCTCACCCGAGGACATGCTTTCATTGATTTGAGAGAGAGAGAGAGAGAGAGAGAGAGAGAGGTGTGGAGGTGTGAAACACTGATTGGTTGCCTCCTGTATGTGCCCCAACCCGCAACCTATATCCTGACTGGAAATCGAACCTGAGACCTATCTGTGTATGGGACGATGCTCCAACCAACTGAGCCACATTGGTCAGGGCTCTTTTTATTTCTTTAAGGTCAGTGGGGATGTCCCACTTTCATTTCTGATTATAGTTATTTGCATTTTCACTATTTTTTTCTTGGTCAAGGTAGCTAATGGTTTTTGAATTTTGTTGAACTTTATAAAGAATCAGCTTTTGGTTTTGTTGATTCTCCCTATTGATTTCTGTTCTCTATTTAATTTATCTGTACTCTGATCCTTATTTTCTTCCTTCAGCTAGTTTTTAGTTTAGTTTACTCTTATTTTTCTAACTCCTTAGTGTTAAGTGAGACTTTTCATTTGAAATCTTCTTTTTTAATGTGGGTATTTACAGCTATAAATTTATGTCTGAGCATCACTTTTGCTTTATCCCATAATTTTTTTTTGTTTTTTTTTTAATTTTTTATTTGTTTTTTTTTGCTAAAAGTATTACAAAGGGTATTACATATGTGTCCTTTTTTCCCCCCGCCCTTGACAATCCCCTGCCCTCCCTTACCCCCCAGTGTCTTATGTCCATTAGTTATGCTTATATGCATGCATACAAGTCCTTCGGTTGATCTCTTACTCCCCTCCCTTCTGCCCCCCAACCCTCTCTGGCCTTCCCACTGCAGTTTGACAATCAGTTTGAGGCAGCTCTGCCTCTGTATCTATTATTGTTCAAAAGTTTGTAATGGTCTTTATTATCCATGAATGAGTGAGATCATGTGGTATTTTGATATATTGTGTTTTCATATTCATTCATCTCAAAGTTATTTTCTTTTTAAAAATTTATGTGTTGAGAGAGAGAGAGAGATTTGTTGTTCCCCTTATTTATGCATTCATTGATTAATTCTTGTGCCCTGATCGGGGATTGAACCCGCAACCTTGGTGTATCAGGATGATGCTCTAACCAACTGAGCTACCTGGCCAGGGCAATCTCAGAGTATTTTCTAATTTCCTTTGTGATTTTTTTTGACCCATCATTTGTTTAAGACAATGTTGTTTGATTTTCACATATTTGTGAATTTTCTAGTTTTTCTTCTGTTACTGACTTTTAGTTTCATTTCATTATAGTCAGAGAAGATACTTTGCATGATTCTAATCTTTTAAAATTTATTGAGGCAAAAGATTTATACAATCTGAAGAAAGACAGCCCAATAAATTCAATTAAAAATAAAAGCTATTGAGGCTTGCTTTGTGGCCCAACCTCTGAACTATTCTGGGGAATATTCTATGGGCACTTGTAAAAAAGTGTAGTCTGTGATTGTTGGGTGGAGCATTCTATAGATATTTTTCAGGTATAATTGTGTGTGTGGTCTCTGGTGTTTCTGTTCCTTTAGCTTGTGTTCAGCTAATGTTTTGACAGAATCTCCTTGAACCCCAGGAGCTATTTAAAAAAGGGAAAAAAGAAAAACCCAGCCTTTGTGGATAGGGTCTATATTGGTACACCCCTTCACTGCGTGGCCAGGCTGTTTACAAATTTGTCTTAGCCTTTACATCCTGCTTGCACTGAGCCATTTTTAAGATGCCTTTTCCTGATTTAGCCTTTGCTTGGTAATTATAAATTTTGACTATTTTCCAGAGCTCTGACAAAGTTGATTATGACAGTATTTTTTTTTGCTTGATATTTTTAAAGTGTTTCTGTGAAGGGATGGGCTTTGGAGGTACCTACTCCATTATTTTCTCTACCATTACCCCAAAACTCTCATTCTCAGGTAGGACACTAAGGATATACCTTAGGAATAAGAGTGAATTAGAAATAGACCGGGCGTTGAAGCAAAGTTTTGAATCCTCTAATTCCTGAGATTGAAATATCATCTTAGACAGCTAGTGCTTCTAGCCAGATGGCAAACGAAAATTTAAATCCTCTCTGCAAGAAAATAGGCCTCACGTTATTTCTCCAAGTTTTCATATACCATGTCTAGTTAATACAATTATTAACTAGGGACAGGAGGATACAAGATTCATGAAAGAAAACTGAGAATTTAGAATTCTTTTGTAGGGAAAATCCTTAGTAGTCTGCCAGTTCTTGGATAGACAGGAAAGATGGGTCTCTCCCTCTAATCAACATCCAGGAGTCCTTCTATTTCCTCCTAATTCTCGCATTACTTCAAATACTGATTCCTGTCTTTGGACAAAATTAATAATGAAAATTCTCCAAATTTAAATCATATGTTTTTGGGGTCTGGGATAGAAAATAATTTTATTATTTTAGTAGCTAGGGAAATGGAAATTTCAGGATACCATGAGTCATGATTCTTCCAAAGGGTTCGATATGTCCTGAATTCCATACCCAAAGCAGTAACTGAACAATATGTAGATATGACCCCTCTCTCAGCCTTCAGTAATCTAAACGAGTTCTGTCTAATAGCAATTTAATGTGAGTCACATAAATATTTTAAAATTTTCAAGTAGTCCCATTAAAAAGGTAAAAAGAAACAGGAGAAATTAATTTTAATAATATATGTTATTTAATCCAGCATATATAATTATTTTAATATGTTAAAAGTTTTTAATGCAACATTTAACTTTTTTTCAAACTAAGTCTTTGAAATCTGGTATGTATTTTGTGCCTATAGCATATCTCAGTTTCAACTAGCCCCATTTCAAGTGGTCAGTAGCCCCATGGGACTAGTGGCTACTATATTAGGACTGCCAATAGTCCTGACCCATAAAATGGTGTTAACATCTGTTAAATTTTTATTGGCTGTATTACTTTTTGGCTTATGTATTTGGAATATTTTATAATTAAAAAAAAGGGAGAACAACACACTGGATTTAAAACAAACAAAAACCCCAGAGGAGAAAACAGAGTAAATCTGTCCAAAACAATGATGTCATCAAGAATTTAATTGGAGGAGAGCAATGGAATGAATGGTCATAATAGGAGATAATCCAAATGGTTTATTTAGGTTTTGTATATGTTTTATACTTAGACTGTACAATATAAACATGCTTGCTGTTCTGTAAACTCACACAATCTGTGTACCAACAATTGAGCCACACACGGGACTCCTGGCTTCCTTTTGAGATCTCTCAGAATGCGGCACCTGGTTTCCATCCCAGGTGGCAGGATGTTACAGACGAATGTAAAGCAGCCCCTCTTCATCAGTCTCTCTCTACTTCTCATTCTCATTCTCTCTCCTTACCCTCCTTTTTATTTATTTATTTGCACACTTCCTTAGGGCAAAGGAGTCTCCTATTTTTCCCATCGCTTCTCTTGGAATTTACTGACCAAGAATAATCAGAAATGTTCTGTAAATGGGTGATGTCAAGAGCATGGGCGTATAAATGGCCTAGGCACCATTCATTCATTCAATTTACAAATCTCTAGTGAGGGATTATTATATGCCAGATACTGTGCTGAAATCATCTATTTGAGACTGATTTAGAGATGGTCCTGAAATACAGCTACCTGAAATGTGTTCATATGCTCCACCTTTATAGCTTTCTATTCAGTCATGCCTTTCTTCCTAGTTCGTCATATCTTTTTCTTCTGTTTTGCCCTCACAGATACTCCATGCCTATTATGTTTTAGAGATACTGTTCGAAACTAAGGAAGCCATGAAGCAAATGCCAAATTTTACTCATATAAGAACTTGTCCCACCAAAGAGATAACAATCTGTGGTAAGTTTTAGAGCAGAGTTGCCAAATTAATATTTTAGAGCCTCTTGGTTCCACGTCATTTGCCTAACTTGAAAACTGCATAAATTGGACTGTGTTAAGGGAAAAGTGTTAATATAGAGTTATCTATCATGATAATACTGTTCCCCATCTTGTCTTTGTTTTGCATACCAGCTGGCAGGAATTAATTATGTGAGAAATTAAAGAACCCACAGCTTTTTATAAAGGCAGCATTTTAATACAGAAACCACCCATGGGTGGAATAAGTGTTCTTTGCCCTCTGTCTAGCTCTCGTTATCTTTGTTCCATGTTGCTTTTCCCAGGTGGGCCTCTGCATGCCACTTATGCTGGGAAGAGAAAAGCCCAAGGCAGGGTGGAGATTAAAGTCTTCTCTGCTTTTGGCTGCTGTTTTAGATTTTTCCAACTGGTCTCTGCAGCTTTTAGAAGAGTGGGAATGTCCCAGAAATCTGTTCCTTGTTCTTCCAAATAACAAGATTGAGATTGTGTTATCCTATAGGCCAGCCTGGTAGGATATTGCTTCAAGAAACAGTACACATTGAAATTCAACACAGTTGGTGCTCTCAGCATGCTTGCAACTGTCTGAGAATGGAGTGCGTGGAAGGAACAGCAACTCCTTTAACTTCTAATTAAGCCTTTAGGTTACAAAACAGTGATTGTTATTTTCCAAATCAATTTTTAGCCCATGTTTCTTTTCCTCTGGCAGGTAGAAGTGGATTTGACAATCTAATTAAACCATTTCCATTTCTAGCATCTGATAGTGGTGACAGGGACTTGATGTAGCAGCACATACTTCATGACATGCCTTGACTCAGGTTTTTGAAGAGTCTTCAATGGTTTAATTCCAACCTAATCAGGCCACCACATCTCTGCCAAGCAGATGAGGCATCTCAGTAGTGGGGGCCTTTTATTCAAGGCTTCTCCCACTCTTACTTTTCATGGAAACAAAGGATTTGGAGTCATGAGACTTAGGAAGCCATGCCTATGCATGAAGCCTATGGAGCCAGGGCTAGATTTGCTCTTGGAGTGTATATAATAGGCCAAACAGAGTAGGGCCTGTCCCCGCATATTTTCAGTATACCTCCAGGTTGCCATTGTGACTTATCTTTGGATAAAAGGATCTGGAAGAAGACATGAATTAATTGGAGGACATGGAATCCTGGAATCACAGCAATGAGAAGTTCTTACAGAGACCATCTGTCTAACATGCCAAGCTTACTCAGCTGGTTAGTGACAGGGTCAGGATTAAAATCAGGCCCTCTAGTTAGAGCCAGCTGCATATCTGCTATTTTAACTCCACATCATGTACTGTTCTGATTGATGTTTCATTTTCCATCGTGAGACAAAGATTAGGGAATATAGATTGATGGGACAGTTCCATTCATTTAATGATCCCTGCATCTTAGGCATTTATTTCTAAGCTTTTCTCACATAGCATCATTGGTAAAAGGAAAAGCCAAGGTCAGTAGGTTCCCATAGCATGGGAATTATTTTCTATTTTTAATAACCCCATTGAACTTATAAAAATTGGCCATTATTTAAAATAAAATTTAAAATTAGGTTCATATTTTCAAAAACATCTTCTGTTTAAGTTAGTAGTAGGAGAGGGAAAGAAATTGTGATGTAATTTTACCATTATCTTAATTTCCAGATGCATATTTTATATGCACATCTAAACATGCTACATGGTTCTCAATATGCATGAAATATAGGAGGTGTTTTATGCTCACTTCTGCAGCACATATACTAAAATTGGAATGATACAGAGAAGGTTAGCATGGCCTCTGTGCAAGGATGACACACACACAAGAAATATAGGAGGTGTTTTAGTCTACAGTTACGTTATAAATCATAACCAATTTTGCACTCATGTTTTTGTTTGCAGTGGAAGTACCTTTCTGTAGCTATCTTTCCATGATATGGCTTTTATTGTTTGCTGCCCAAGTAGAAGTTAAAAATGTTTTTATAGTCTCTACTCTTAATATGCTGAAACCAATTCATTTTTAGCATGAGAGCTTCAACAGTTCTGTCTATCCAAATCTTTGAAAGATGAATCACCCTGAAGCCAATTAGGAAAATAAAATAAGTAAAAAATATATTTAACTGATAAGTAAAAAGTCCTTCCATTTTTATTTTTTAGATTTAGAGTGAGACCACATGAAATCATGAGATTTAAGTATACAATAGTATTAATATGCTCTTAATGTTAATATTACAGTCATTTTATGAATAAGTGCTGGTGATAAGTATTTTAATTGTATCATTCCCATTATAATTGGAGTATTTTGTTGCATATATTTGTTTGAATTTGGTTGTGGGTTTTTAAACAAATTGAGGAAATTTTTTCCAAATTAAATTCTATTTGGTAATTAAGTTGGATACAAAGAGTAAATATTTATGATCAGAGCTTATGAAAGATAAATATTTACCTAGAAATAATTATCCAAGTAGGCCTTTTAAATATTCATATTTTCACTCTTGTTTTTAAATTAATGGCTTCATTTATTCATATGGTTTCCCTTAGTTGGCTGAGTTTTATAAAGCAATGCTTTCCTTTTAATTTTTTTATAACTGTCTCATCAAAAGAATGTGAGCCATCTACTCATACTTTTTAAGTTTCTAATTCAACTGCCTGAACATATTCTTTAAAACATGGCTTTAAAAAACTATGTATTTAGAAATTAAATGTATTTATTGAGTTCCTGCTATGCACTGGGTATAGAGGAAACACATGGGTGTGTTTTTTTTTTAACACATGGGTGTTTAATGCCAGGATAGATACTATTGCTGCTTTAGAGATTATATTACAGAATAATCGATGAGGGCTTTAGTTTGGAAATGAGATAAAATTGGGTTTGAATTCCAGCTCTGACACTTGGTAGTTGGGTAACTTTACATAAGTTACTTAACTACTCTGAGCCTCATTTGTAAAATGAGAATAATGAAAATAATATCCATCCGATAGAGTGGTTATAAGGACTGAACAAGATAATTAATGTAAACCTGAAATACAGTGCTTGGCACAGACTAAGGTAAGCACTGCGCAAATGGCAGGAGTGAATAGATAATTGCAATATTGGATGCTGTCCTCTATAGAAAGGGGACAAAGTTTCCCTAGCACCCTGGAATTAATATCATCTCAGGGTAAAAACCCAATGCCCCGAGAATGGTTGGACTATATTAGCAATATTTCAGTTTGTAAAATTCTGTAACAAAATGGGCATTTTCTTGTTTCTTACTGAAGAGTGATTTTTTCATTTGCCCTCCAGGCGATTTACATGGAAAATTAGAGGATCTCCTTTTGATCTTCTCCAAGGTAAGTGATTATTTTGCTAAATATTTGCATTTTTGTTGGGAGCAATCCTAGGGCAGATAATATTTGTTTTATTAGGGATGTGTACAAATACAGATGAAATATAGCAGCTTTTATGCAAGAAGCTAAAAGATTTGTAGAGGGATATCCTTTGGGTTTTTCTTACATATATTTCATAATTTTTTAAATTTAATTTGGGTCTTTGTTCAATGTTATTGTTATCTGTATAGCCCTTGGGATTTGTACCTGATTGTATTTGGGGTCTTTATTACATCGTAGATGTCTAGATGGCATGGGATGGGGAGGGGAGCAGTCTGATTTATTTCATTTTGTTCAGAAGTGAGCATATCACATACCAGTCTTCTCTTCCAATGCATACTAATTATGTCTGGAAGGAGTCCCCACAGTAAGTTCTACATTGCTCTCTTCTCTACCCGATTCACCATTGCTGGGCTCAGTTGCTCTTCCAGTGCCATGGCTCCTCTTCATTTGTTGGGTTTTGATGGTGGGGGTCCACACAGAGGACACAGAGCAGCTTGGTCTGCATGGGATTTCTCTGCATCTCTTGGATTGGAATCAGTTCTCTCTCTGACTCAGCTGTTGTCAACTGAATGTGTGCTTCTGGGATGGCTGCATGTAGAAAACTGACCCTGAGGTGACCCCTGCCTTCACAGTGATATCCCTTTATCTGTCTTTGATTAGTGTGCCATCCCCACAAGTAGCATGTTGAATAATTGGGCACAGCATAGGTGTCTCAAATGGACTGAAATAAAATATATTCACATTATTATGGTGGCCAATCAGTTCTACTCTTTGGAGACTGGGAGAGCTTAAGTCACATAACATCATAAACCTTAATTTTTCTTTTGGCTACAATATTCTTGAGCTTCCACCTCATAAGAGACTTTCTTATGAATAAAATAACAAATATTCAAAAGCACTTTTAAGTACTAAGTTATTATAGAAATGAAAGGTTTGCATGTCATCTGTTCAGAATGGAAGCTTGGAAGGAAAAGGAGCAGACCAAACCAGGAGTGGATGAATGGAGCTGGCACTTAGAAGGTGATTCCGTTGAGACTGCAGGAGGCCTAAGCAAGGATCTAGAGCATGATAGCCATAGAGTGGGGTCAGAGGAAATGGGAGGCTGCCCAGGTAGTGGGTTGGTGTCAGGAAGTCCAGCCAAAGGTTTGCTGGTAGGGAGCTGAGGGTGCTGGCAAAAGAGCAGTCTAGAAATCAGCCCCAGAATCCAAGCTGGGCAGGGAAGGAAGAGAAGCCAGATGGGCCAATCAACTGGGAGAAATGGGAGGAGTGATGGATTGGCATTTTCTCTAAGGTAAGGGAGCAGACTGACTGGGGTTAGGGCCTTAAGAACAGAATGGATGGGAAGTTGCAAGGGGCGTAATCTTAGGGGGTGAATGGGTCCAAGGTGAGGTCCAGAAAGTGGGAAACTGAAGTAAGTAAAAGAGAATAGTGGCCATGAGGAGGTCAAGCATGTAGAAAGCAGGCGTATTAAGTGAGTTTGTGACAGGACTAAGAGATTGGGAGCAGGGGAAGGAAGTGGAGCCACAGGTCATGGGCCTTGAAGGAAGAGTAGAAGCTTTTACCTGATGCTGGCAACATAAAAAGCTGGGTTGGTGTTTGAGTGGCTCTGAGGAGTAAGTAGACCCTCCCCCACTCCTGACTCTGAGGTGTCCATCCTGTGGAAGGATAGATCCTTTCCTCCTGGAGGGCTGCAGGAGCCAGGAGTACAGCAGTGTCTTTAAGACAGGCCCAGATTTCCAGAGGGAAGTCTTTCTGAATGAGTTGAAGGCAGAAGGGAGTTTATTTACTATGAAATGGGGATTCTACTGTCCAAACCAGAAAGCTATGATAGAGATAGAAATGATAGAATGGTGAGAGGACACCAAGGAATTGCACAGTTTGGGGAATGGAATTTGTGGAACTCTATATAGCACCATATAAATATTCAGAAGTTCAGACCTGGTATTGTTGACAATTATAATGTGAGGAAGGAGGAGGGGCAGAGGTGTGTGTGGAATAACCACAGAAGAAAATCTGGTAATGATTGCTCTGGAAGTTTGGGGAAATACATAAAAGGGAAAATAGTTGAGTAAATTAAATGGGGAAAGTGACTTCCAAGGCATTTAGAAAAGAAAATTTCTCGAGTGGTAGTTGAAGATACTAAGGTGTGATCAGGGAAAGGCCTCTGGAGTAGACTTGAGAAAAGAGAGAATTCCAACATATTGCTTTAATGCCATTGGTAAACTATATGGAATATATACTAGTAAAACTGGAAGGTGCTAATGTAAAGATCGAACAGGAGGAGGTGGGTGGTAAGAAGTACTATAAAAAGAACTAAAGATGAAAATATAGCTTTCACATGAGAGCAAGAAATATTTTGAGAATTAACCAATGAGAGTGTTCATAACGTAGAGATTGAGAGCCCAGTGATGAAAGAGTGGGCACTATTATTTGGGATGGATTTGGGTAGAGGGAGGTGAGAGGCTTATTTGGAAAGCAGAAGTCTGCAAGAGCCATGAATTAGCATTTTAAAGGCTTTAATGAGAAGCAGGTAAAATGCACCTTAGACATGGAAAAAACACATGCACCAGAATCTTGAAATTGCCTGATTTAAAAGGGGAAATTGCGGGAAGAGGCCTTGATGACAGCAAGGTTCCACTTTAAGAAATTGAAAAGATGGTGTAATTAATCATGTCTGAGGAGGGAGAATGACCTGGTGTGCTTATGATGATGTGAGTCTCTTAGCTTCTGGGCAATGAGAGTCCTAAATTAAGGGCTGAGAAAGAAAAGGGCAGGACAGAGATGTCTCAGAAAGCTATGCTATTTGATGATCACTAACTTATAAAAGTCAGTATTTTGCCTTTTTCTTTCTCATTTTTTAATCCAAAGTTTAAATGAGGAATGATGATAGATGGCAGAGTGTAGGCTATAGTGCTTCCTAAAATCATGAATACAAACTGTTCTGAAAACAATGTTTATACATGAATACAAATGACAGTGATTTTTGTACCCCGAGGTCAAACTCCCATCTACTTATCACTTCCACAGAAACCCAGAATTAAGTAAAAAGGGTCTCTGAGCTCTTGAAATTCTTGTCCAGTGCACCTTACTCACAGGAGAGGTCCTAGGCCCTTACTCAAAGACCAGTGAACAGATATCCGTAAAACCTTATGTGACACGTTTTCTGCAAGTTTGCCAGTCTGGCTCCTCCACCCCCCAACAGATTAGGGAGTGGGAGGGGAAAGGTGAAAGTGAGATTCAGTGACAGTGAAGAAAAGTAAAGCTGTTCCTGACAGTAAGAGGAGATCTAGAACTCTAAAAATGAGGCGGGCAATGAAGTAGTAATCTTCAGGGATCGGGGGCTGTGTGTATAGATTGGGAAGAGCGTTCTGTAATTCTCAGAGGGCCTAAGGGCATGCTTAGTTTGATGTGTCTGCATGGTCAAGAAGGTTTCAAGTTCTACAGTGTGTACTTTGTTAAGGAGTAAAGAAACAAATGCACATTTTAAAAATTCCTAGCCAAAGTGATTCAAATAATTTTAAAATGTAGTCCAGTTTTTAAAGGAGTATGCTTCAGTGATCTGGAAAATTCATTTCAGCAATGCTTACAGTATGAGTAAGTATCATTATTGGGCCTTAGTGAACATTAAAAAAAGAAAGATTTGTTGAGATAAGAGTAATGGGCAAGGAAAGTAGATGAGGAGGAAAGGAAGAACATCTTAAAATGAGGAAAAAGGTGGGGAGGGGTGGATTTCTCTTTTGGCATCCAATACAAAGGTCGCCTGTGAAGGGATTACAACAGGTGCTACAACCCAAGCAATCGCTTGATTGCTTCAGGAAATGGTAGAGTTTCTGTGATGGTGCTGATTCTCACTGTGATATTCAATGCATCCACAGCGTGTTCAATCCTGATTACTGGTAATGCCCTGCATGTGGGGCTTTCCTCTGGTTCATTCATAGGAGCACATAGGATTGAGCTGCCTCACTGTAATCCATGGGCTAGCTGTCTTCTGTTTAGAAGAAGTTAGAGACCATGCTTTAACTGATCCTTATTTAACATTATCAACCTATCTTAATCTTATTCATGAAACTTATTTTTAGTTTATTCAAGTTCCGATTGAACTTGAATGATAGGGAATAGTTTGGCAAACTACATCCTCTTGGAGATTCTTGGAGCTATAAATGACCATGTTTATATTATGCTCCCACTAACTGATTCTTCTCTATCAACCCAAAGTAGAAACCAGGAAAACCTCAGCCTTTGAAATCAGGAAAAATTTTATCTTTCAGTTGGTGTTTTGCTAGACAATTTCTTCTTTGTCAGTTCTTTTAGACAGTGCTAGAGGCCCAGTGCCGTGCACTGGTGGGGTCCCTCGGCCTGGCTTGTGGGGATCAGGCCGAAACTGGCTCTATGACATCCCCCAAGGGGTCCCGGATTGTGAGAGGGCAGTTCTCAGGCGACACATTCTGGAATCGGGCTCCCTCCTCTCTGGTTCCAGGTGTGTCACCCGAGAACCACTGCTGTCAAGTGACCACAGCTCGGCAGTTCCTGTGATGAGCATTTGCCCTCTGGTGGTCAGTGCGTATCATAGCTACTGGCTGGTTGGCCAGTCGCTTAGGCTTTTATATATATAGATGAGTAGGCTGCAGGACTGGGTCCTGCCCAAGGCCAAACAAGGGCATAGCCTGAGAGCAAGAGTTGTAATGTAGGGTTCCCCTGAGATGCCTCATCACATTACTTTAAAATAAATAAATAAATAAATAAATACACACACACACACACACACACACACACACACACACACACACTAGTGGCCTGGTGCACAAAATTTGTGCACATTAAAAGGGAATTAATTAGAGGAAATATTTTAATATTGCTATTTGTCAGAGATGAAAGAAAATTAGTAAAATGTATATGAAAATCTTCCTCCTGTTAGAGTCTGGGGCATGCCACGGGACCCAGAGTCAAGTCCCCGTCCACCCGCGTGCACCTCAAAATCATGTGAGACCCAGACCCGGCTGGCCCCACCCCCATTGGTTGAGATCCAGACCCGGCCTGCCCCACCCCCATCAAGCCCCACCGGGTGGGGGGCACAGCCTCAGGTCCCCAGCCTGGTGCCGGGCAGGGGGTGCAGCCTCAGGTCCCCCATCAAGCCCCACTGGGTTGGGGGCGCAGCCTCAGGTCCCCCGGCCTGGTGCCAGGCGGGGGGGGCACAGCCTCAGGTCTCCCAGTGCACCCTCAGGTCCCCTGGCCCAGTGCCAGGGTGGGGAGGGCGGCCTGT
>NW_005362534.1:494139-513454 GCF_000412655.1 Myotis brandtii
TTGCGTGGGGGGGCACAGCCTCAGGTCCCCCACCCCAGCCTGGTGCAACGCAGCCTCAGGTCCCTGCTGATCACTCATTATGGCTCATTACGGAAACCCTGCCTCTGCTGTGGGTGCAGCCATCTTGTGATGGCATGACAGAGGGTCAGTTTGCATATTACCTCTTTATTATATAGGATATGAATATGGATATATATATATATATTATATATATATATATAATTTCAGAGAGGAAGGGAGAGAGAGAGAGAAACATCAATGAAGAGAGAGAATCATTGATCAGCTGCCTCCTGCATGCCCCCTACTGGGGATTGAGCCCACAACCCGGGTATGTGCCCTGACCAGGAATCAAACTGTGTTCATAGATACACACTCAACCAGTGATCCACACCAGCCAAGTCATATTACTCTTTTTATTCAAGTGGTTGGTTTAGTTTAAGACTTCTATTGTTATTCAAACATATGTTAAATTGAATCTGTCTACTAATTTATTTATTCAGTAAACTTCTATCTGATCCCTAGTGTTCAAGTTACTATATAAACTGTGGAATGAGCCAAAACTGGTTTGGCTCAGTGGATAGAGCGTCGGCCTGCGGACTGAAAGGTCCCGGGTTCGATTCCGGTCAGGGGCATGTACCTTGGTTGAGGGCACATCCCCAGTAGGAGATGTGCAGGAGGCAGCTGATTGATGTTTCTCTCTCATCGATGTTTCTAACTCTCTATCTCTCTCCCTTCCTCTCTGTAAAAAATCAATATATTTAAAAAAAAATAAACTGTGGAATGATACATACATGAATATGAAGTTCATTCATTTTATGTATATGTATTAAACGCCTATTAGGAATGAGGTATTCTGCTAAGGGTTGGTGATACAGTCTGACTGAAACACAGGTTTTGGCTCCAAAGACATCAGTTTAGTGAAGGAAGGTCAATTAATAAAACAACAGGACAGTTCAGGGTGGGATGAGTTATAATTGGGATAAACATGAGACTCCAAGGGAGCACATTGGAGTGATACCTAATCTCGTGGGAGACTTCCTGGAGGAGGTGACATTTAAGACAATCAAATAATTTTAGTAATTGCCTAAATCATGAAGGAAAGTTTTGGAGGATTGGAAAAGATTTTATTCGTATACTAGTGGCCCAGTGCACAGATTCGTGCACATTGAAAGGAAGTTAATTAGAAGAAATATTTTAATATTGCTATTCGCCCTTTCTCTATAATAGAAGTGTCAGAGATGAAAGAGAACTAGTAAAATGTATATGAAAAATAATATATGAATATATATAACAACAATGACATGATGTAAAAGCAACAAAGACATGATGTAAAAACAACAAAAACATGATATAAAAACAAAAACATGATATAAAAACAACATTGATAAAAACAATGACTGATAAATTGATTAAACTTATACCAATATCTCCCTATATACCACATTAACAGTAAAAACACTCTTAATACATTCTGTCGACGACGCTGGCTTCTTTCGGCTTCAGAGGTACATTGTGCCAATAGTTGGTCTTCAGATATATTCTGTTGACGACACTGCTTTCTTTTAGCTTCAGAATGTCAACCAAAAAACAACCAAATTCACGATCGACAATGGCAGATTGAAATGCACGCGTATGCTTGGCACCAGCAAGAGCTTTATATGTATTGAGCATGCGTGAGTCAATGTTTATTTTTAAGTTGCCAGTGTGCGTCATATGTACCAGTCATGGGATGGACGGACAGATGGATGGTCGGTCACTTAGCCTTTTATGTATATAGACTAGAGGCCCGATGCATGAAATTTGTGCAAGAGTAGGCCTTCCTTCCCCCAGCTGCCGGCACCGGCTTCCCTCTGGCACCTGGCACCCAGGCTTCCCGCCCACCAGCCACAGCCTGCCGATTGGTGGCCTCTGCGGGGTGATCATGGGGCAATGCTCGGACCCCTGACAAATCGCATCGCACCCGCCTTGGCTGGCCTGGCGCCAGTGTGTCATAGCGTGGTTGTCCGGAAGGTCGTTCAGTTTAATTAGCATATTATGCTTTTATTATTATAGATAGTTTTTGTGATGCATTGCAATAAATGATGAGATTCACACTAATGATTGTTTTTGATTGTTTGTTTTAAGATTTTGGTTTCTTTAAAATTTGGTTGTCCTTGTCCTAGCTGGTTTCACTCAGTGGATAGAGTGTCGGCCCATGTACTGAAAGGTCCTGGGTTTGATTCCAGTCAAGGGCACATACCTCGGTTGCAGGCTCGATTGGGGTGTGTGTGGGAGGCAACCAATCAATGTGTCTCTCTCACATCGATGTTTCTCTCCCTCCCTCCCATTCTCTCTAAAAATCAATGGAAAAATATCCTCGGGTGAGGAGTAACAATAATAAAAAAACTAAAACAATATTTGGTTGTCCTTAAAAATTATATCATTTAGCACCTTTTCACTAAACCAGACATTTTCAGGTCATAATCCTATCTGGGTTTGAAAAGAATTTTTTCCTCTGGGCACCACACTGTTACCCATGACAGGCCTGTGTTCAAAGGCATCTCGACTTTATATGGCTCCAATATCATCAACTGAACCAATTTACATAGCATTGGTTAGGTCATATTTTTAGATTTTATTTTCTGAACGAGTTAATTTAAATCAGCCACTTTTGCTTAATTAGAGTGACCAATTTGAAATACTTCTTTCAGAGCCTTAGTTAGCCTTGCTAACATTGCAAGACATTTTTCCTCACTGGAAACAAAGCTTGAAATTTTAGATCAAGTATTGGCAAATTATTTTGTTAAATTCATGCTGTGAATGGAGACCTCCTGAAGCTGAAAAAGGGATGCACATGGACACAGAGAAACTAATTAACTCTTAACCCTGTGGGTGTCATACCGACGCTGTCCATTGGAAGCCTTGCCATCTTGGTGTTTGTTTGTTTTCTTTCTCTCTTCCTACCATCCTCCACCCCCCATGCCTGTGATTTTCCAGTTGAGAAGTTCATTAAATATTTTCTATTTTTCTCTATCCTGATATGCTTCACACTGCCACAGTAGTCAATTCCTTTCCTTTTGAGATTAAAGCAGTGTGTTGCAATCAAAAGAACAGATCTCTAAAATAGGGTTCTCAAAAGATATAAAATTAAAATATTGTGGAGTTGAGGTACAGAAGTTATTATATGATGTGCACAAAAATGTCCACATAAGTTGGGATACCATCTAGATGTCTATTTTAAAATGCTCCAGTAGACAACAGGTGACAATATAGGGAAATATCTTGTTTTTGTCTCTACTCAAAGTAATTAATTGTAGTCTGCTGTTTTTCCCCCTGCAAGTCATCTGAATTGTGGTTACCCTGAGTTTTCTATATTTGTCAAATTCATTTCCATGTCATAGATGGTTGATTGTATATCAGCTGCAGAATAAGCTAGAGAGTTTGGTCTGCTGGAACTGAGTGAAGGATGGGGTATAGCAGCAGGTTTTGCTTCTTTGAAGGAAACCCAGAGAAATCTCAGTAATTCGAAGCCTAAATGTTCTAGAGACTTATGTCTCAGGAGACTTAGCTCCTCATCCTCTTATCTATCTTCCAGTTCCTGTATTATTCTAAAACTAAAGCATTTTTGACTCAGACTATATAAAGTAATATGTCTAATCCTGAACCAACAGGGCAGACCTTATACATCCAAATGAGTCTTGCCTTCTTTGAAGCAGCTGACTTAAGAGGCTCAACGTGTATACACATTTAGAACTCCTTTTAGAATCACTTCCAGAGACTGATATATTCTATTGAGTGGCCTTCATGATCACAAATCTCAGTCTTTTGACAATGTGTGTGACTTTTTGAAAATGTTAAAACTCATTGGGTGTCAAGCATGCTGTATAAAGTAGATGGCCCAGCTGACCATTATTATTTTTGACTTAAAATTAGATTTGATTAAAGAAATTCATTATTCTTTGCTCACAGTAGAGATAAAATACCTATAAGCAAAGTTTGATTTAACTGGAGATTAGTAAGTTCTAATACAAGAAAATTTGTCATCACAGTTGAAAACATGTTTACCATCCAAATATCTATAATAATAAAAGCCTAAAATGCTAATTAGACCGGATAGCCAAATGACCTTCTGGATGTCATTCTGGACATCCTTCTGGATGAAGCCGCGGTGGCAGGGGCTGAGGCAGAGGCAGTTAGAGATAATCAGGCAGGCAGGCGAGCAGTTAGAGGTGATCAGGCAGGCACGCAGAGTGGTCAGGGATGATCAGGCAGGCAGGCAGGCAAGCAGTTAGGAGCCAATGGTCCTTTTTGTTCTGTGTGAAAGATTTTTTGTCTGCTTGCTCTTTATGGTCAATAATGTATTTTCCAACCATTCTTTCTTTTACTTAGCTCTGATTGGTATTTTAAATTTTAATGTCAAGAATTAACTTTTTTTAAAAATTAAATTTATTGGGGTGACATTGGTTAATATGAAAGGTTTCAGGTGTGGGTTTCTATGTTACAAGATCTGTATATTGTACTGTGTGCCCATCACCCGAAATCAAAACTCCCATTACCATATATTAGGACCCTCTTCACCCCCCATCACCTTTCCTCCAGCAACCACCACACTGCTGTTTGTGCTCATGAATTTCAGTTTTATGTCCCACATATGAGTGAAATCATATGGTTCTTAGCTTTTTTTGACTGACTTATTTCACTTAGCATAATATTCTCAAGGTCCATCCATGAGTAGTATTCCATTGTGTATATGTACCACATCTTCTTTATCCAGTCCTCTATCACAGGACACTTTGGTTGTTTCCATGTCTTGGCCACCATGAATAATGCTGCAATGAACATAGGGGTGCATATATCTTTGTCAATACTTGTTTTCGAGTATATTTTCCTGATCCCAGTTATTTTTCATGCTAACACTGTGTTTAAAGGTATCTCATACCCAGGAGTGATAATCAAAATATTTAACAATTAATATGGTCTGGTCAGTGAGCAGTGAGAACACACACTGGCTATCAATACTTAGTGTGATTGTATCAGAGTGTACTGGTGTATTAGCCTTACATACAATTATCGGTGCCTTACACATTCCTGGTCACTTTTGTATCCATTGTCATTTGATCTGGGGGTGGGGGTGGGGATATAGTGTCATTCTCCTTTTGCAATTTGAGGCAATCACATAAAGCCCAGAGAAGTTAAACACAGGGCCCCTTAGAAGTTTCCATCTTTTACAGGGAAAAGGAAGAGAGTCACCATTATTTATAGGACAAATATCAGCTCCTTTTAGAGAAAACTCATAGTAGATGGTGGGTAGAATGAGCAATCCCCATCCCCTGATATCTTCCTGCCCCAAGCTAATTCTTCACTTTCAAGGTCCCTTGCAGGAGATGCCTGCCCTAGAAGAGTGAAACTGACTCAAGCAACTGAGAAAATTTTCCCAAATGAAAGAACCGACTGAGCTTCTTTTCTCCATGTTCACAGGGACATTAAGTACAAAGCCTTATTTTAAAAGTATATTTTTGTAACTGCTTGTTTTTCCCCTCTCTTCCTTCCACAGAATGGCCTCCCCTCAGGGTATAACCCATATGTTTTTAACGGTGATTTTGTAGATCGAGGAAAATATTCCATTGAGATCTTAATGATCCTGTTTGTGAGTTTTCTTCTCTTTGGCGATGACCTGTGCTTGAACAGAGGAAACCATGAAGATTTTTTGATGAATATGAGGTAACCTAGGCCTTTATATTTCCTCTTTTGTTTCCCATTTTATAAAATTCCATCATATTTAGTTCCTAGCAAAGAGTTAGAGGTGAGTGTAGAGAAGCAGGGATTACGGGAATCTCAATTCTTATCCCTGTTTACAAGCCCCAGTCTTCTACTGAGTGAGTATGCATTATTCTGAAGTCCTCTTTCAGTCTTTTTTTCTACCTCTGTTCTTCCTTCTCCCTTCCGTTATGTTCTTATCCTCCCAGGCCCACCCTTCACAGTCCATATCATGTGCAGGGGTGTGTTAGGCCAGGTTTGGAGGTGTCCTTGAACAGGCTTAGATGGAATCATTCTGTTGCTACCCTTTTGGCTTGTGTCATGTGTTGTTTCAGAAACTAGGACTGTATTTTTCACTGATATTTTTTATGACATGATAATTGCTTTTGGCACAGTTGTTCATAAACATATTTGATAACAGCTGTAACATACCATTTCAACTATCTGACTCACTGGAAATTTGAAGAATATAGATTGGTTAAATGGTTTACCAGTTTATGCTAAAAGGCCCAATGGGTGGTAGATGTTCCCTTTTCCCTTCTTTCTTCTTATTCCCCCTCCCTCCTCCTCTTCTACTTCCTCTCCTCTTCCTCCTCCTTTTCTTTTTCTTTTTTTGTTTCTTGTTTTATGAAAAACAGGAACCAGTTTGCCCTAGGGCAGTAGAAGACATGGCGTGTTTTATGTTTTTGGTCCTGGGCTTTTGGGTGCCTTGATCAATGCTCAGCAACTTATTAGCTTTGTCTTTTGGGCAGTTTTGGCACCTGACCAGAGTACAGAGTTTAAATTCTTATTCTTAGGTATGGAAGCAAATGCTGAGACTATGAAAAAAAATTCCAAGACAAGAAAAAAAATCAGAGGCCCATTAATATGTAATATAGCTCAATACTTTTATTTGGGCATGCCATTTATCCTTTCATTTATTAATTTAGCCAATCATATTTATCCAATGCTGCAATGTTTAATGAAAGAGACATGGTCCCTACCCTCATAGAGTTTACATCTAGCAGGCAAGACACGTATTGAGCAGGTTTTTCAAGTGTGGTGAGTTTGTAAAGTGGGGAATCCAATCTGGCTGAGAGGTGACAGAGGTTCTCTCACAGAAGTATGGTGTTAGTCTGAGCCCTGAAGAATGAATTAGGAAATCAAGAAAAGGCCATGGTGTTTCACAGTGAGGGGACAACCTATGCAGAACTTAAGACTTTTTAGACTTGAAAGAAGTTTAGGGGGGCAGGAGCATAGACTGATGGACAGGATGGTGTCTGATAGAGTTGGAGACATAAATGGTTGGATCATGCAAAGGAATTTGGATTTTCTTCTAAGGACAACAGAAATTCATTGGAGATTATCATAAATTTGTGTTTTTAAATATAGCAGGAAGAGTAAATTTGGAGACGGGCAGGAGTACCTGTATATATGAAGAGGACAATTAAGAAGTAGTTGAAGAGTACATGATGGATTCTCACTTACACTAGGGTGGTGGGGATGGAGATGCAAAGGAGTAGATAAAATCAAGAGGAGTTTTGGGAATGATGATTTAATGCTTGGTGGGTATGAGGGACTTGAAAGAGGAGATAATCAAGGGTGGACTCTAGGTTCTTGCCTTGAGTTTGGGGGTACATATCATTTACCGATATTGGGAACATGAAAAGAGGAGAAAGTTGGGATGAGAGAGAATGATGAGTTCAGTTTGGGGAAAGCTAATCTGAGATGCTTTGAGTAGGAAGTTGAGTATACATGTCCAGAGCTCAGAAATGAAGTGTGGGCTGGAATATTGTCCTGTAGTATTGGCATGTAAATAGTAACTGAAACCTTGGACAAGAATGACATTGCCAAGGGAGAAAGTGAAGGGACAGAATCTGAAGGAACTCCCAATGTTTAAGGCAAGATAGAGGAGAACTTGCAAAGGAGATTCACAACAGCTAGAAAGGTAGGAGGAAAACCAGGAGAGTTTACTTTCACACAATCCAAGAGAAAAAACGTTTTCCAGGACTATGTAGTCAACTGTATTTAGTGTTTCAGAAAGAGCAAGAAAGATGGGGACTGCCAAGTGTTCATTAGATTTAAGAACATGGAAACCTTTGGTGAGTACAGGACTGAAATAATCTCAGAAAACATCACGTTATACTATAGAAGACTGACATGATATTATTTGCATAGAAACCTGGAGTATGTTGTGATCCAACTTCACTGTGTTGGGTACTAAGAGTATATGTATACTATTATGCTAAGGCAAGGAAAAGTAATTGAAGAAAATTCCCATCATTTAAATCTCCCTTAGTGACTGTTAATTCAGGCTCTAAAATTCCTGACACTTTCTATTAAAACCTTTAATACATAACATGAAGTATATCCGAGAGACTATAAAGAGCCAACTTGTTTATCTTCTAGGTTTTTCTTAGTCTTTCTTCAGTCTTTTTTTCTCTTCATATCGTTCATTTACTGTAAGATATAGGTGGTCTGAGAAATTCTATGTAACTAAAAGCATTCTCCCACACAGCTTTCCCCAGCTGCCATGGTACTCTTCTCTGAGTATTTGAAGCATTAACACAAACTATGCTTACCACATATTTTTAAAGTTGCTTGTGATTGTTTCACAAAAATGTATCTTCTTTCCCCAACTATACTACAAGCTCCTTGAGTATAGGGATAAAAGTTTTGGCTGCTTTTGTTCTTTCCCATCATGCCTAGCAAACACTTGGGTAAATAATAATCAGTTCCAACTAAAGACTAGTTTCTTAAGTTGCTGACATTTGTGATAGTGAGATGTCAAGGCCTTCCCTTTTTTGCATGGCTCACATAAGTAGGAGTTATCAACATTTAATTAAATAGTTTTAATCCTCCCCCCTTTTTTTTCCAGGTATGGCTTCACAAAAGAAGTCTTGAGCAAATATAAGGTAAGACTCATACTTTTAAAAAACTTCTCTTTGCTGTCTATACATAGAAGTAAAAAAAAAAAGAGCCTTCAGGAAGGGTGATGGGTGAACTAGTCAGAATCTATATGAATAAAAGCACAGAAGGAAGCCCTAGCCATGGCAGAGGCTTAATTTTCTTCCTGGACTAAAGCAAGCTTTTCCAATGTGACTTTTGTACATTTCAGCATAGATACAAACATATTCCATTGTTTTAAAGGTACCTGGGATTTGTTTTACTCAGGTGTGGTAAAACATGCAAACAAGAACATAGCTGTACTAAAGGAAAAGGCTTTTAATAAGTTATCAGGAAACAGGAGGTACAGCACATCACACTGGGGGGCCACGTGGGGAAGCACCAAGGTTAGGCAGAAGGCAGAGGGAATGAGAGGGAGAGTGTGTTTATTGTATTTTCCCTGGGAAGGAATGGGGAAAGCAGTGTAAACAGATTTAGGATTGGCTAGTTTGAGTAATTTCAGCCCCATAAAGTAGGTGGTTGGGGGTGTGGGCTTTTGATTGGTTGGCTTGCACATGATAGGCAAGTCATTTACTATCTCTGAGAATTAGCTAGCCCTGGAAGGGACAGTCTCAAAAATACAGAAAAAAAAAAAGACATGGTTGATGGATGCTAGTGGGTTAGTGACTCTGTGCTGACTTCCTTTAGGTGGCATGAAAACTGTTTTGCTTTTTGTCCATCCATTGAGACTATTCAATAAACTTGAACCCATCAGAGAAATGAGTCTTATTCAAGCTCTTACTTACAGATACATGGGAAAAAAATCCTACAAGTCTTGGAAGAAGTTTTTGCCTGGCTACCACTCGGTACAATCATTGATGATGAAATCCTGATCATGCATGGTGGCATATCAGAGTCCACAGATCTGAATTTACTCCATCACATAGAGAGAAACAAAGTAAGAAGGCAGTTTACATGAATCTTGTCTCATAGATTTATAAGAGGATATATACCTCTTTTTTAATTTATTATTTTGTATTCATTTGTGTTTTCGTGGTTGTAACTCTGAAAAGATTGGTACAAATTTCAGAAAATCTATGATTGTATGGTAAAGAACTAAATGGGTAACTTCTATATATGGGAAATGTTTTTTAAAAAATTGATTTTAAAGAGGGAGGGAGAGAGAGAGGGAGAGGGAGAGAGAGAGACCTTTGCTTGCTTCCCATATGTGTCCCAACTGGGGATTAAACCTGTAGCCTAGGTATGTGCCCTGACTAGAATCAAACCCCAGACCTTCTGGTGCACTGGATGACACTTTAGCCAACAGAGCCATACTGACTAGATCTATATGAGAAATTTTTAAATTCATGATAAAAGTGGGAAAATAAGGAAATGTTGGCATTTCATATCATTTCTAATAGTGAAAAAAATCCTGATTTTTAAAAATTAAAATCTCTAATATTATGCTAAAGTATACATTTACCACTTTAACTAATTTTAAGTGTACAGTTCAGTGGCATTAATTCACATTGTTGTGTAACCATCACCAAAATCACTACCATGAATTTCCCAAACTTTTTATTGTCCCAAACTGAAATTATTTACATATTAACACTAACTTTACATTCCCCCCTCCCCTAGCCCCTTCTACTTTCTATCTCTATGAATTTGACTACTCTAGGTATCTAATATAGGTGGAATCATACAGCACTTGATTTCTGAATTGATATGATTTCCCTTATAATACTCCAAATGGCTCAGGGTAATATTTTTGGAAATATTTTTAAGCCTAAGTAATCATATTAAAAACAACAGAAACAGAGCAGGGGCATGTATAAAACCTCTGAGGGAAGTGGTTGTGTGGGTTCTGTAAAGCTGTCCCACCTATGTGAAAGGCTACTTTCGCTGGGCTTTGTAGAATGACTGGAGTTGTCTTCCTCCTGTACCAGCCAAGTCCCCAGACCAGAGGCTTAGGGGTACCATATGGGCATGAGGCCCGATAGCAGTTCTGGAGCCAGATGATATGGTCCTAGTAAAAAACAGAAACCCTTACCCCTCAGGACTGATAACCAATTTCTAACCAATCTAGGCAAGTGGAGTCCAGAGCTGGAATTTAATCTGATATAGATAAAAGTGTGACACCTATTCACCTTGAGTTTTTGGAGCACTTATACCATTATACACATATGAATGATAATATTGTTGCTAACTTCTCACCCTTTTAATTTCAGCTTAAATAGACCCACTTGCAAAGCCTTCCACAATGTGCAGAGTAGATCAATTCCCCTTTTATATGCTCTGAAGCCCTTGTATATATCCTTCATAACAGTTACTAAAATTAGATAACGAACTGTGGTACTGTTTGTGTACTATCTTCCCCTGCTTCTCTAGTTCCCTGATATAACCCCAGGATCCCCAGCAATTAAGATGTAGTAAGTACTTAACTCAATGTTAATTGAATATCTCCTAAGAGATTTTAAGAGCAAAGTGGGCAAGCCTAAGACAAAACTGGATAAAAACTTTTTTACAACCTTTTTGCTAATTCTGTAGTGATTTTGCATAGCCTCATCCCCAACTTCACCCAGAGAGGATAATACTTCTTGATTTATACCTGTTGTCTTGGTGTAAGTGTTAATAGCACCTCCCTTTACCCTCAAAAGTATACCAGTTGCAATAAATTTTAAGGCCACCCTAAGTCTAAGGCATCTTTCTCATGATATCAATAAATAGTCAAGTCAATAAGACGTTTCGATCAACATGAGATAGTGTTAGCATAATGAGGGGATATGATTCTAGCCAAGAGCAAGGGAACATGATGTTTTTGTCAGTCAAATATTGGCAAGCACATGGCAGGAATGAGACACTCCACCACCACCTGTCCTATGACAACAGAACTGATCAGCTGTGGCAGCCACTACCAATTGATCAGATTAAAGAATTTTCCTTTCCTGAGATTAGCCCGAGCAGGTAGCCCCCTCTAGGGCTTTTTTAAAAAAATTATTGTAGTGTTTTTTTACATTTTTTTTATTGCTTAAAGTATTACAAAGAGTATTACATATGTCTCCTTTTTTTACCCCCCTTGACAATTCCCCACCCTCCCCTACCCCCCAGTGTCTTATATCCTTTGGTTATGCTTATATGCATGCATACAAGTCCTTCGGTTGATCTCTTACCCCCTTCCCTCCTGCCCCCCAACCCTCCCCGGCCTTCCCGCTGCAGTTTGACAATCTGTTTGAGGCAGCTCTGCCTCTGTATCTATTATTGTTCAAAAGTTTATAATGGTCTCTATTATCCATGAATGAGTGAGATCATGTGGTATTTTTCCTTCATTGACTGGCTTATTTCACTTAGCATAATGCTCTCCAGCTCCATCCATGCCGTTGCAAATTGTAAGAGTTCCTTCTTTTTTACAGCAGCATAGTATTCCATCGTGTAGATGTACCACAGTTTTCTAATCCATTCATCTACTGATGGGCACTTAGGCTGTTTCCAGATCTTAGCTATGGTGAATTGTGCTGCTATGAACATATGGGTGCATATATCCTTTCTGATTGGTGTTTCTGGTTTCTTGGGATATATTCCTAGAAGTGGGATCACAGGGTCAAATGGGAGTTCCATGTTTTGTTTTTTGAGGAAACTCCATACTGTCTTCCATAGTGGCTGCACCAGTCTGCATTCCCACCAGCAGTGCACGAGTGTTCCTTTTTCTCCACATCCTCTCCAGCACTTGTCGTTTGTTGATTTGTTGATGATAGCCATTCTGACAGGTGTGAGATGGTACCTCATTGTTGTTTTGATTTGCATCTCTCGGATGATTAGTGACTTTGAGCATGTTTTCATATGTCTCTTGGCTTTCTGAATGTCCTCTTTTGAAAGGTGTCTATTTAGGTCCTTTGCCCATTTTTTGATTGGATTGTTTATCTTCCTTTTGTTAAGTTGTATGAGTTCCCTATAAATGTTGGAGATTAGGCCCTTATCAGATATAATGTTGGCAAATATGTTCTCCCATGTAGTGGGCTTTCTTGTTGTTTTGTTGATGGTTTCTTTTGCTGTGCAGAAGCTTTTTATTTTGATGTAGTCCCATTTGTTTATTTTCTCTTTAGTTTCCAATGCCCTAGGAGCTGTATCGGTGAAGAAATTGCTTCGGCATATGTCTGAGATTTTGTTGCCTTTGGATTCCTCTAGTATATTTATGGTTTCCTGTCTTACATTTAAGTCCTTTATCCATTTCATCTCTAGGGCTTTTTTAGATATTAAGATCTCATGTCTCTGGAATGCCCATTACTATCTCTAAATTGAGAGCCACCTTGATCTAGTAAATACCATGAAGTTCTGACAGCACACAGGTATAGCTAGCTTTTCATCCTGCTTCTGCCATTCCCTGACTGGGTGACTGGCAAGGAACCAAAGTTGTCTAGGTCTCAGTTTCCATACCTATACATTGAAGCTAAAAAATACCTACCATATTGAATTATTAGGATTAAATATAATTACCTAGATGAAGAAAACATCATAGAGTAAGCTCTGAACATAGAGCTCTCTTCTCCAACTCTTTCCTTTTTTTCCTGATACTTGGGACTAAGGTTTGAATTTCAGTCATGAAGACAGACCCTGGGTAGAGGTTTCTGGACCAGGAATTTTCCCAGGATACCTCAAATTTCATACCATTTAAGGATCATTGTTCTGCCAACTCATAAGATGGACTTTAAAGATAAAAATTTGACTTACATAGTTTTTGTAACTTCTACTCTCCTAGAGTGAGGTTTAACTGGCAGCACATAGTTGTATTAAGTATAATTGAGCTGTAATAAAAGTAGTAGGTTCAAGCCTTTAGAACTCTACCAGATGGGATACAAAAGTAGATTTTGAAGTCCAATTTTATTTATTTTTAATTTAAAAAATTGATTTGAGAAAGAGGAAGGGAGAGGGAGGGAAAGGGGAGAAAGAGAGAGAAACATCTGTCTATTGTTCCACTCACCCATGCATTCATTGGTTGCCTCCTGAATATGCTACAACTGGGGATTAAACTTCCAAGCTTGATTCATGGGGGCAAGGCTCCAACCAACTGAGCGACCTGGCTAGAGCCTCAAGTCCAAATTTATAACCCCTACTTTTCCATCCCTTAGGACCTTCCAAGTGTAGGGTGACCATACTTCCTGGTTTACACCTGTTGTGGTATAACTGTTAGTAGGGTTGGGGGAGGGTTGGGGGAACCTGATGACAACCTCCATTCTAGGTTCATTAAAGGCATTTTGTAAGGTGGGCAGTTTGGGAGGATGGGTCAGTGCAGAGGGATGGAGAAGGAATACTCTGTAAGATTAAGATTCTAGTATTCTTCAAACTCCCTGGCAGGGGGTGGGGGAAGGGATTGTTAGGAGGTCCTCCAGGAGAAAATGATGTTGTGGTACCTTAGGAAGGGGGTGGGGCAAAGTATCCTGATCCCTATTGGCCATGAAAACAGAAGAGCCACACGTACTTAAGAGACCATGTGGACTTGCCCAATGAGTTTATCAGAAATTGTGTGGACCCAAGTCCAGAGTGTCCTCCCAGAATATTCTGCTCTGCATAAGACCTGGGGACATTTGCTGGGGAAAGGGGATTGAATTTCCAATAATCTCAATGATACAGCACCTCAGAATAAGATTCAATTTTATTTTTGAAAAACAAAGGTAAGATTTCATATACACCCTAGTTTATAGAAGAAACTAAGAACCTACCACAGAGAATTGTCTATCACTGAACTAAGGCCACCAATATAACAGAAGTAGTGTTAAAAATTATTTTGTATAAGGGTAGGGTGCTATAAAGAAACAAGTGTAAAATTACAGTCTCAAGTTATGTAAGGGAATATAGAAGGGATTATAGTAATTGGCATACTATCAGAAAGATATTTTATTTTCCAAAGAAATGCATCACTTTATTAGTAGGATTAGAGAACAGCACCAATTGCTGGCAGGTCAGATTGAGACCACATTGCATTTAAGTTGAAGGGCTTCCAAAGTTTTCAGCTTATGTCCCCTTTGAGAACTTTCCTGGACATAAATGTACTTTCTCGCATTTCTCCAGGAAAACACAACAAAATGAAAAGCAGCCACTTTTGAAGTATTTCTGAAATCAAAGCCTATTGGTTCTCTCTTAGCCCCATCTATACTAATAAAAGGGTAATATGCTAATTAGACCAGACATCCTTCCGGACAGAGCCACAGTGGCAGGGGCCGAGGCAGAGTTGGTTAGAGGCAATCAGGCCAGCAGGGGAGGGCATTTAGGGGCGATCAGGTCAGCAGGGGAGGGCAGTTAGGGGCGATCAGGTCAGCAGGGAAGGGCAGTTAGGGGTGATCAGGCTGTCGGGGGAGGGCAGTTAGGGGTGATCAGGCCAGCAGGGGAGGGCAGTTAGGAGGCAATCAGGCCGGCAGGGGAACAGTTAGGGGGCAATCAGGCTGGCAGGCAGAGGTGGCTAGGGGTGATCAGGCAGGCAGGCAGGCAGGCAGGCAATCAATTAGGAGCCAGCAGTCCCAGGTTGCGAGAGGGATGTCCGACTGCTGGTTAGGCCCAATCCTGTAGGGCCTAAACTGGCAGTTGGACATTCCCTGAGGGGTACCAGATTGGAGAGAGTGCAGGCTGGGCTGAGGGACGCCCCGCCCCATGCATAGATTTCATGTACCGGGCCTCTAGTGTATAGATTAAGGCTCAGAGGGAGACAGTTTTCCCTTAGCATCTTCCATTTCCTGAGATGATGCCTCAGAACATGTCTAGCACTGACATCTGTGCCTCTAGGGTCCTTTAGAAACTAATGGGAAACTTTCCCTGTAGGGCAAATGTATCTATTTGAAAAATGTACAAGCAGAATTTAACAGGCTCATTTTCTAGATATCAATGAATCACTAAGATAAAGGAAATGGGTGAGATGCAAGATGACCATGCGTTTTTCACTGGGTTGAGGCACAACAATATAGACAGAATAGCAACTGGTACTGAAGTTTCTGTGTGCAGCACACCAAGCATAGGGTTTGACTAAAGCAAGAATTTGTTTTGTAGATGAAATCCGTGCTAATGCCACCAGTTCCAATGGATAAAGATAGTGGTACTGAGACGAAGAAGAATAAAGGACATGTGCCTCGGGGAGTCAAATTAAGTGGATCACCTTCTGATTATTTAACAAAGCATGAGTGGGAACAGGTAGGTAATCAGACTGTTCACCAAAGTGGCAAAGAAGACACAGCATAGATTATGTTGTCCCTTACAATATAGAGATAAAAAGTGACTTGCCTTTATACACAGATCATATCCTTCTCACTGAATTTATCACTATTTTTTGACAGCTTTATTGATATATAATTCCCATACCACATAACATACTTATTTGAAGTATATAATTCATTGTTTTTTTGATATTTTCACAGTGTTGTGCAGCTATCACCACAGTCTAATTTTAGAATATTTTTGTCACCGAATAAACTCCATACCTATTATCAGTCACTCCCCATTTCCTCCCCACCTTCCCACTCTCCCAGCCCTGCTCCCCTTAGTTTTAGGTAACCACTAATCTCTTTTGGTCTTTATAGATTTGTCTTTTCTGGACATGTTACAATATTTGATCTCTCGTGTCGGGCTTTTTTTACTCAGTGCTTTTGCTTCGTGCTTTTGGTATTATATCTAAGAAGTCATTGCCTAACCCAAAGTCATGAAGATTTATTCCTATGTTTTGTTCTAAGAGTTTTATAGTTTTAGCTCTGACATTTAGGTGTCTGATCCAGTTTTAGTTAATTTTGTGTATGGTATGAGGTAGGTGTTAAAATTCATTCTGTTGTATGTGGATATCCAGTTATCCCAGCACCATTTGTTAAAAAGACTGATCCCACTGAATTTTCTTGGTACCCCCACCAAAAATCAATTGACTTTAAATATGAAGGTTTATTTCTAGAATCTTAATTATATTCCATGATCTATATGTTTATCCTTATACTAGTGACCCGGTGCACGAAATTTGTGCACATTAAAAGGGAATTAATTAGAGGAAATACTTTAATATTGCTATTTGCTCTTTATAATAGAAGTATCAGAGATGAAAGAAAATTAGTAAAATGTATATGAAAATCTTCCTCCGGTCAGAGTCTGGGGCATGCCACGAGAACCAGAGTCAAGTCCCTGCCCACCCACATGTGCCTCGAAATCACACAAAACCCAGACCCAGCTGGCCCCACCCCCATTGGACTAGATCCAGACCTGGCTGGCCCCACCCTCATCAAACCCTCCAGGTGGGCGCGGCCTCAGGTTGCCTGGCCTGGCGCCGGAGAAGGGGGCGCAGCCTGAGGTCCCCCGGCCTGGGCCAGGAGGTGCACCTTGAGGTTCCCTGGCCCGGGCCACGGGTCACAGCCTGAGGTCCCCCGTCAAGTCCCACCAGGCGGGGGGTGCAGCCTCAGGTCCCCTAGCCTGGCGCTGGGGTAGGGGGCATAGCCTGAGGTCCCCTGTCAAGTCCCATGGGTGGGGGACATGGCCTGAGGTCCCCTGTCAAGCCCCATGGGTGGAGGCCACAGCCTGAAGTCCCCTGTCAAGCACTGCATGGTGGGGGGGCGCGGCCTCAGGTCTCCCAAACTGGTGCCGAGGCAGGGAGTGCAACCTCAGGTCCTCCGGCCTGGCACCAGGGCGGGGGCATGGCCTGAGGTCCCCTGTCAAGCCCCGCTGGGCAGGGGCTGTGCCCTGAGGTTTCCCATCAAGCCCCGCTGGGCAGGGAGCACGGCCAGAGGTCCCCTGTCAAGCCCCGCTGGGGTATGGGGCATGGCCTCAGGTCCCCTGGCCCAGTGCCAGGGCAGGAGGCCACAGCCTGAGGTCCCCTGTCAAGCTCTACCAGGCAGGGGGGCGCAGCCTCAGGTCTTTTGCCCCAGCCCAGTGCCACACAGCCTCAGGTCCCTGCTGATTGCTCCTTAAGGCTCATTACAGGAACTCTGCCTATGCTGTGGGCGCAGCCATCTTGTGTTACAGAATCCCTGCCTCCACTGTGGACATAGCCCTCTTGTGTTATGGAATCCCTGCCTCCGCTGTGGGTGTAGCCATCTTGACCATTACAGTGTGATGGTCAATTTGCATATTCCCTCTTTATTAGATAAGATTAGTACTACACAGTTTTGATTACGGTAGCTTTGTATGAAGTTTTAAAACTGGGAAGTGTGAGTTCTCCACCCTTTTTTCTTCTTTTTCGAGATTTTTTTGGGACTATTCTGGATCCCTTAAATTTCCATATGAATTTTAGGATCAGCTTGTCAATTTCTACCAAAAAGCAGCTGGGATTTTGGTAGGCATTGCCTTGAATCTATGGATCAATTTAGATGCTATTGCACTCTTAATATTATATCTTCAACTTCATGAACATGGGATGTCTTTCCATTTCTTCAGATCTTTAGTTTCAACAGTGTTTTGTAATCAGATATTTATTGACCAGGCAATAAAAAGCTATCATTCAGTAAAACTTTTCCAATTTTTAGTTTGACAATTTCATGAAAGAATGGTAAGTAGTTATTCTTTTTGCACTTATCACCCAAAATACCCTGCATGTCAGAGGAGAGAGGGTGTTCCAGAGAAGAGAGAGATTATCTCTGCCTAGGAATTTGTTTCACCCTTTATGGAAGTTTTTGTTTGTGAGCCTCAGAATTAAATCTATGTTGTAGCCACAGTCTGTGTAAACCTACTTAAGTAAATGAATTCTAGACAAAAAAGAAATGCAGAATTCAAGGAATGAATGATTCTGAAGTTCATTTCTATAAACCTATCCCTTATGACTTTGAATCAAAGAAAAATGAGTGTTACATATATCTTCCTCATTTCATAGCTGAGCCATCTAAGGCCTGAATAGGCAAAGTGATTTGTCCCAAGTGACATAGGTGACACTTGAAGAATTAACTCCTTGGCCAGTAATTAATCTATTTCAACAGAGTCCCATCATATGTGCATTTAATTTATGTAAATTTCAACTATATACATATGGCAAAAAGGAGAGAAATGTATAAAATTTTACTTTCATATAATATATTATACATTATCACATATATAAAATATCACACATCCACATTGCTATATAGGGTTGTATATACAAAATCATATATACTGTGCTTTAAGGGTAATTTAAGAGGTTTTCCAGGAGTAATTTTGGCATAATTGACTTACACCTCATGTAGGAATTTAAATCTTTTTTAAAAATATATTTTATTGATTTTTTACAGAGAGGAAGGGAGAGGGACAGAGAGTTAGAAACATCAATGAGAGAGAAACATCAATCAGCTGCCTCCTGCACACCCCCCCACTGGGGATGTGCCCGCAACCAAGGCACATACCCTTGACCGGAATTGAACCTGGGACCTTTCAGTCTGCAGGCCGATGCTCTATCCCCTCTTTATAAAACACAACTCCTTGTGTTCCATGTTTTCTCCTTTATTATACTAAACTAGAGGCCCAGTGCACGAAATCCATGCACTGGGGGGCTGTCCCTCAGCCCAGCCTGCGCTCTCTCCAATCTGGGACCCCTGAGAGGATGTCCATCTACCAGTTTAAAACCAGCAGTCTGGCCCTAACTGGTTTGGCTCAGTGGATAGAGCATCAGCCTGCGGATTGAAGGGTCCCAGGTTTGATTCTGGTCAAGGGCATGTACCTTGGTTGCGGGCACATCCCCAGTGGGGAGTGTGCAGGAGGCAGCTGATTGATGTTTCTCTCTCATCAATGTTTC
>NW_005362534.1:514010-518749 GCF_000412655.1 Myotis brandtii
GCCATCTTGTGATGACATGGGGTGGCCATCTTGTGACAACGTGGGGGCAGCCATCTTGTGATGACATGGGGTGGCCATCTTGTGACAACGTGGGGGCAGCCATCTTGTGATGTGAGGGCATGAGGGTCATTATTCATATTACCTCTTTATTATATAGGATGCCAAGTCATCCTCCAAACATGAATTTATGGTATAGGAGCAAGATATCTTTCAGTTTAAAATGCAAGTGTTATTTTTATCATAAACACCAGCAAAGTAAATGGGTTCCATTTTATTTATTTGTAGGGTAGGGTTGTTCTAGTGATTGAATTTAGTAGGGAAGAAAGGAGGATCATCTTTAGGTGGTTTTAATTCTCACTTTAATCAATCATCAAAAACTCTACAAGTGTCTGAAATGTGTCTGGTGCAGTGTTTCTCCAGTTCTGACCTGGTGCCTGTCATCCCAGAGCAGTTACCCAGCCAGTTCTGTTCTTTTCTCCATCTCACTGTCTTTTCCATTACTTATATCTAGCTCTCCTTCAATGCCAAACCTATAAATATCTGTACTATCATGTTTAGTGGGACAGCCACTTCTGGCCCTCTTCTTAAGACCCACTAGAGCAGCGGTTCTCAGCCTGTGGGTCGTGACCCCTTTGGGGGTCGAACAACCCTTTCACAGGAGTCGCCTAAGACCATCGGAAAACACATATATAATTACGTATTGTTTTTGTGATTAATCACTATGCTTTAATTATGTTCAATTTGTAACAATGAAATTGGGGGGTCACCAAAACATGAGGAACAGTATTAAAGGGTCGCGGCATTAGGAAGGTTGAGAACCACTGCACGAGAGTAACTGTACAACTTAAAATGCATGCTTCCTCATTCCCTCAAAAGAAGCACGTGCAAAATATAGACTCTTAGAATCATGGTTTGTTAGAACTTTGAGATACTTTACAAGTCTTATGGCCCAAACCTCTGATTTGAAAGATCTAGAAACTGAGATCCAGAGAGTTTTCTCAAGGTTATACATATTTAGTGACAAAATTAGTTTTTTTCACTACTGTTTAAACTCCTGTAGGAGACATTTGAATAAAGAAACATTATACATAGATTACAGCCACAAACAGGAAGCCCCAAAATTTCTATTAAAATATTCTTAGAAACTTGGGTCTTTTGTCCTGGACATCATGTAGACTGCTTTTGCTTATTTCAGCCCCAAAAGAAAATGTTATGCTAATAAAATACTTGTGGGTTTAGTAGAACACATTGTGGAAACCAACCAGTGGCTAAATGTATTGTTGAAACTGAGATGTACTTATCAAGAGGGCATAAAGTCAAAAGAGATGCTTTAGGAGGTATTCTTGGATAAGCAGTTGTCTATATTTGTGATAGGAAAAAGGCTTCCTCACCTTATGTACTCAACAGTACAAACACCAGGGCCAAAGCCACAACTGAGAGACCTACCTTATCTCTTTGGCCATATTAAGAATACCTAATGTGTGTTCATTGTGGGGAAATGGCTATCTCCTTTGAACATGACAATTAAGTTCTTTCAAGAGAAAAGACTTTTGTAGATTCAGCAATTGTGAAACATTTGTGATGGATTAAAAAAAAAGCCAAGGGCTGATTCTTCATGATTACTAAATATTTCCACATCAGTTACTATTATTGCAACATTGGTTATTGGGGATGAGCAGAAAGGGATTTTGGTGGCTATAAAATTAAAACTATTCTCGAAGAGATTCATGAAGGATAAAAATATGAAACAATTTTGAAGGAGGAATGAGAAATAGTAAGACTTTGGGATAATGTGGGTAAGTATTTCTGGAAAAGAATTTGGAATCTAGAAAGATAAACTCTCCCTTGTAAATAGCAGCCTAATCTGGTTTGTTGTTTTAAGGTTATCGATATTCTGTGGAGTGATCCTAGAGGGAAACGAGGCTGTTATCCAAACACATGTCGAGGAGGGGGCTGCTATTTTGGACCTGATGTTACCTCGAAGTTTCTTAATAAAAACCGTTTGAAGCTGCTCATTAGGTCTCACGAATGTAAGCCTGAAGGGTATGAAATATGCCATGATGGGAAGGTAAGCTAACATTGTTGGTGACACCATCACAGACATCCTTCCCCTAAGCACAGTCTTTCTTCACAGGATATGTCTCACCTAAAGGCCCATGGAAAGATGTCTTCCCTGGTACCTAGAGAGAAGGCCATGCTTTGGTAGACAGAAACAGGAGACTGTAGGGCAGTGATGGCGAACCTTTTGAGCTCAGCGTGTCAGCATTTTGAAAAACCCTAACTTAACTCTGGTGCTGTGTCACATATAGAAATTTTTTGATATTTGCAACCATAGTAAAACAAAGATTTATATTTTTGATATTTATTTTATATATTTAAATGCCCTTTAACAAAGAAAAATCAACCAAAAAATGAGTTCACGTGTCACCTCTGACACGCGTGTCATAGGTTCGCCATCACTGCTGTAGGGTTTACATACATTGTCGGATGGGGCCTCTCTGTCCTTCACCCTAAGGGATATTTGGTTTAATTCTGTCATCTTCCCTAATCCCAAAGACAGAAACTGACATGCAACACTAAGTACACACAGAGAAAGGCTTTTACTGATCCCAAGGCAAATCTCCAGTAAGGTGGGGTTGAGAATGTACTTATCCTCATTGAGCACTTAAATGGCAGCCGTGAATCCAGTTTGCTCTTTCACCTTTGCATGTTCCTGGTGCAGGGCAGAGCAACAAAATACACTTCCCCTCCACTCACTTGAGAAGGTGATCTCTAGGAAGTCATTCACTGTAGTTAGTTAAGCTGTAGCCACTAAAATGGAGTATATTGTGCTCCTGCAGTGGTGTGTGATAAGGCTAGAAGAGGTGAGAACTGAGGAACTGGTTTCTTGTCCCAATTTGTCCTGGGATACTCCTTTTTCTAATACTGAACAGCAATGAATACAAAAAGAATATAAATTTGCATGTCATTTCCTTCTATTTCAACACTTTTGCTTTTCTTAACTATATTACTACATTTCAGGCTCTGAATAACAATTGTGAGGTGGTTAAGGCAAGTATTATTTAGAGACTAGAGGCCCAGTGCACAAAAATTTGTGCACTCAGAGGAGTCCCTCAGCCCTGCCTGCACCCTCTCGCAGTCCGGGACCCCTTGGGGGATGTCCACTTGCCGGCTTAGGCCTGCTCCCTAAGCTGACAGTCAGACATCCCTCTGGCAGCCCAGGAGCCCTCGGGGGATGTCCTGTGGGGAGCAGGCCTAAGCTGCAGTCGGACACCCTTAGCGCTACCAAGAAAGTGGGAGAGGCTCCCGCTACCACCACTACACTTGGAGAAATCAGCCCAGTTTGTGGCTGAGCGGAGCTCCCCCTGTGGGAGCGCACTGACCACCAGGGGGCAGCTCCTGCATTGAGCGTCTGCCCCCTGGTGGTCAGTGCACATCATAGCGACCTGTCATTCCCAGTCATTCTGCTGTTAGGGTCAATTTGCATATTACCCTTTTATTATATAGGATTGTTGGTAATAAGAAAATGGAGAGAAAATAGCAGTGACTTATTAGGATAGGGCTTGATCTAAGCAAGGTTTTTGGTCACTGAAAGATGTTACCATCCATCCTCCACTACAGCCCCAAGGCCAACTGAGTGGTCGTGGTCCCTTATTTTAGCCATTATTTCTATGCCCTTAAAGCACTGGTTTTGTGGAGTGCCTTGGGCCCTCCAAATCAGTCAGTTCCAAGCAAAAGCAAAAGACTGATACTATACAAGTTTTATTTTGAATGCTCAAATATCACAAGAAAATAAAATAAAGGCTTTACCCCCTTGGAAAATTTAGAATTTACAAAACAGAGCATTAAGGAGGATTTTAAGATTGAAGCTGAGATTATACTCAAGATTGCAAGGCCATACCCTGTGTGGATGAAGGCTAAAAATCAGTACTCCTGGGGACACTGATTTAAAAGCCTTGTTTCTCTCCAGTGGAATCACGGGAAATCTTGACAGACATGAATGATTTGTATGGATTCTGAACTTTGTTTAATTTTTGCTTTTTTAAGACTTGAGCTATTTCTGACTTTATTGAAGGATATTTTGAGAACTACCTTTATGTAAACCTGATCCTCTTATTCTTTAATTAGGTTATTACGGTATTTTCTGCTTCTAATTATTATGAAGAAGGCAGTAATCGAGGTGCTTACATCAAGGTTGGTTTTTGTACAACCCTTCGATTTTTCCAGTACCAAGTAACAAAGGCAACATGCCTAAGACCTCTTCATCAAAGGTGTGTATACTCTAAGGGGAATTCTGAACATGGGTACTGGTGACCAAATAGAACCAACCAAAGTGACTAAGAACAGCCACGAGGGTGAAGACAACTACTTATTGTTTACTCATTGGTATGGAAATAGTTCCAGACACAAAGTAGTGAATACATTCATATTTGACAATAAGAAGAACAATTTTTAAATTTATACATATCTTTAGATGGATAAAGTGGTCCTTAATTGAATATTAAAAAAAGGTCCCCACACCACCCAGCCCTGTAACCTATCGTTTTGTCTTTTCCCACCCTCAAACAGCCCAGTCTGGAGTTACTTCTTTGTCTCTTCTTTATCCAGCAGTGTATATGACAAAAGAGTTGTGTGTGTTTCTCTATGTAATGGCATTCATAGCTTGTTTTCTTTTTCTCCCTTTAACATTATCTTTTTAACATTTTTCACTATAAAATGAATATATTTATTATTAAGAA